>NC_143193.1:12962500-13315000 GCF_051530095.1 Phoenix dactylifera
GTAAAAGATCAAAATGACAACCCCATTTGGATCTTCCCATATTGAGGGCCAGTCCACCCAAAGATCCCCATTCTTTAATGGATCCGACTACTCATATTGGAAGGCTAGGATGAGAATATTTATCCAAGCCCAAGACTATGAGATATGGACCACTATACTAAATGGACCATACATCCCATCCATTTAAGTAGAGGGTGTCACTGTACCCAAACTTGAAAAAGATTGGGATGACAATGACATTAGGAAGGCACAACTAAATGCCAAAGCAATGAATGTGCTTTAGATAGAAATGAATTCAATAGAGTCTCTACTTGCAATTCTGCAAAAGAGATTTGGGATAGACTTGAAGTGACCCACGAGGGCACAAATCAAGTGAAAGAATCCAAAATAAATATATTAGTTCATAAGTATGAATTATTTAAAATGGACTCTAATGAAACAATCACTTGCATGTTCACTAGATTTACTGATATTGTCAATGGCCTAAAAAGCCTTGGCAAAAATTATACTAACAGTGAGCTTGTCAGGAAGATTCTTCGGTGTTTACCAAGGTCTTGGGAAGCCAAGGTGACGGCAATCCAAGAGGCTAAGGATTTAAACAAGCTGCCACTCGAGGAGCTACTTGGATCCCTCATGACGCATGAGCTAACAATGAAACAACACTATGAAGAAGAATCTTCTCACAAGAAAAAGGTAATAGCACTAAAATCGGTTTCCACTAACAAAGATGTGTCTTGCAGCAGTAGCAGTGAAGAAGAAGACAATGAGGGAGATGATGATGAGGCACTCCTTGTAAGAAAATTCAGAAGATTCATCAACCGGAAGAAGTCCTCACATCAAAGGAGAGGCCCCTCAAGTTCCTATCACAAGGATAAAGGTAAGAAAAGGGAAAATGAGGGGATCGGATGTTATGAGTGTAAGAAGCCAGGGCACTTCAGAGCTGAGTGTCCTTTGCTGAAGAAGGGGAGCAAGTACAAGAAAAAGAAAGTCCTTGTCTCCACCCTATCGGACTCCGACACATCATCATCATCATCGGATGAGGAACAAGAAGAAAAGGCCAACCTTTGTTTTATGGCTAACGACAATGAGGAGTGTCTTGCAGCCAAGGTCGACAAAAATTGTTAGTACTTGGATAGTGGCTGCTCAAGACACATGACGGGTGACAAGGATCAATTCTTCACCCTTGAAGCTAAGAAGGGAGGTGTTGTGACTTTTGGAGAAAATAACCTAGGTCACATCATTGGTATAGGTAAAGTACAAATTACCCCTTCAACCTTTATTGATAATGTTCGATATGTTGATGGCCTTAAGCATAATCTACTTAGCATTAGTCAATTGTATGATAGAGGTTTTGATGTTTTGTTTAAACCATCCCTATGCATCATAACCAACTCAAATGACAATAGTTTAGTTTTTAAAGGAATATGACGTGGGAATGTATATGTAGTAGACCTTGAGGATCTTGCCAAACATAACCCATGTTTAGTTGTTAATGAAACTAAGGATAATGATGCTAGTTGGTTATGGCACCGTAAGTTAGGTCATGCAAGCATGGACACAATATCAAAACTAGTTAAAAGAGATTCCGTGATAGGTTTGCCAAAACTAAAGTTTGAAAAGAATAAAATATGTGAAGCTTGTCAATATGGCAAACAATCAAGGAACTCCTTTAAATCCATAAATTGTGTCTCTACCTCTAGACCTCTAGAACTACTACACATGGATCTATTCGGACCAACTAGAACCACAAGTCTAGGTGGAAATAAATATGGTCTAGTTATTGTAGATGATTTTTCTAGATACACTTGGGTCATGTTCTTAGCTCATAAAGATCAAGCATTTTCAGTTTTTAAGAAATTTCATAAGAAAGTAACAAATGCTAGAGATGTTAGATGTATGCCCTAGAAGCCAATTTTGGCTGACACATTATTAATTTCAGGAACATAATTTTGTACTTGACTATTTATTATTGAATAAATAAAAGGCATCTTTCTATTCATATTGTTTATGTGTCTATGAATCGTCCAAGAATTAATAAGATGATGATGTGTATTCTTAAGAGTTAAGAATTTGAGCCATGCATCATTGGTGATTAATTTCTGAATGCTCCTGATCAATGGATCATCACAAGGACGGTGATCGATCCGATCAGTGCACACATTACTTTCCTTATGGATGGACGAGACTCGAGTCCACAGTGTGGCGACACTGAAGTAATAGTGCAAGTGCTTGTTAGAGAACAAGGGTACTGAGCGTGACCAACACAAGAAGTCACTTGGATGTCTATCCACTCGTCAGTGACTTGCTTGATGTTGCAGTAGTGTGACTAGTCCTTTGACCTGCGATGCTTCGGCTACTCACAGTGAGGTTATTGTAGTTTGACTGCACAAATGCATGGTCTCTAGCTATATGGGTCCATGCAGTGTAGATTGGCTGCAGTAAGTTCACTGTAGGAGTAGGGTATGCATCTACAAGGAATCTATCGACCTTGATAGATAAGGAGAGATCCTATGTGATTTATGAGACTGAGTTCGTAAGACCTCGGCCGGGGTGGATTGCATAGTGGAGAAAGAGTTTTCCACTCTCGAACTTAAGTCGAATAAATATTGACATATGACAGACGAAGGGGTTTGACGAGTTATCCATGACCTCCGTCTTGTAGGGATCCACGATAGAAGGACTGTAACACATGACAACTGCACCTAGAGGTTCATCATTCTATTCTGCTGGGTAGCCACTACATGCTGCTAGGTGTCACTGGTGGATGGTGGGACTCATAGGGATTATCTTGATGATCGATAAACCCTAATGAGTTGAGTTGGAATCGTTCCAACCCATTGAAAGGAGTTTTCAATGATACTGAGATGGAGATCTCAATATGTCTCATTACCAGTCAGATTAGAACCTATGAGGTCACACACATTAGAGGTTCTGATTATTAGGATTGTCGATTTGTGATTTGGAATCACAATGTCAATTGTCAATAAGATTGATGTACAAAATAACCCACTAAGAGTTAGTGAGTTAAATGGAAGAATTAAATAATTATAATTAGATTATAATTGAGTCTTTTATTGCGGATTAATTGAGTCAAATTATGTTGGATCTGACCCAAAGAAATTTGACTCAAATCCTAGTCAAGAGTTGGCTAGATCGAGTCCCAAAAATCCTACCTAAGTTCAGCCTTTTTCTTATATGAAGCCTCCCTCTTAATGCCCTATTTTGAGGAGTCAAAATAGGTAAGAGGGGGCAGCCAAGAGGGCAAGGAGGGGCGTGGCCCCCTCTCCTTCTTTGCTGGGAGCCGGCGCCCCTTGATTCAAGGAATCAAGGGGCCCGCCAATAAAAGAAAGGCATCTTCAAACCTTTTAGGAATAGGTTTCCTGGCACCTAGGGTTTTGAACCATATAAAAGGGAGCCCCACGTCCCAAATTTTGAATGAGAACTTCTCCCAGCCGTGGGGCAGCAAGAAGGATTTTTTGGGATATTTAAATCAGCAAGAAAAAGGAGAGAAAAGAAGAAAAACAGTGAAGGGTTTTCTTCTTCCTTTGAAGGCTGCACAAGGTGGGATCCTTGTGGTTTCTTCTTCCTCCTTCTTCGACATCCAAGAGAGGCTTTTGCAAGGAGCTAGCACCCCGGTGAAGCCCTATCTCTGATCTTCAGCAACCTTGTGTGGATACTTATAGAGGCCGGACGTTTGTGCGGCAATAAGGAACCAAACCACGATCATCGATTGCGGTGTTCTTCTACCCGCACAAAGGTGAAGATGAGATCTTCAATTTTTAGATTTCTGATTTGCTGGTAGATTAACAATTCATAATTAATTGTTAGATCTTATTTTAGTCTCCATCTGAATTTCAAAAAGGTTCTGAATCATTGATTCAGAAAATTTTTGAAATCCACCCGATCCTGTATCGGCGTATGCGATGCACCGGGCCCGGCATGCGGATTCCGCCACGATCGTCGTGCCGCTGCGGGGCAATCGAACAGTGGTATCAGAGCCAGATTTTTGGGGAACCAATTAAGATAATAATTAATTGATTATGAATTAGTTCTGATTTTTTTTTTTAATTATTATGCATGTTGAAAAATTCTGCATGCTGAAAATTCGTGATTGCTGAAAACTTTCAGCATGCTGATTTTGGTAGATCGATCATGCGATGTTAGTTTTAAAATTATGATATGATTATGATGTTTAAAATTAAGGTATTGCATGATCTGGATCTCAAATGGTTGCATAATAAAATTAAAATCAGATTAGATAAAATCATGCATGAGATGCATGTGGTGATGATCATAGGATTCAAACCCTTTTGGTATCAAATGTAATGACCTGCGATGTGATCTGTGATGTCATGTAATTTTTCAGATGCTTGCATGCATCTTATTTGATGTTTTGAGAGGCCTGCGTGCCTCCTAAAAAGGAGATATAATTTATTTTTATTTTACTTTATATCTGGTTGTATTTCTGTGATGTGATGTACGTCAACGATCAAGTCAAAGATGATACATGAGATGAGCAGGGATCTAAGCGATTGATGGCGATTGGATCAAGAGTTGGTCAAGGATCGAATCAAGGAGGCTTGGAACCAATTCAAGAGTTGAAGACCAGTTGATCGATTGACGTGCATGTGCTTGTAATACGACCTAACTAGAATCCATGATCATCACCTATTTAAAGTTTAGCTTTAATTATTGCTGCGATTATAACTGCCTGCAATGTGCCGTTTGCATGAGATGTGAATGAGAGTCGGGTAGATAGGTTTACATGTGATGTAGCAAACCCAATTGAGGCCTAAATCAAAACCTCCTCAATCAAGTCGAGAGTGAACCGACATGAGCAAGTCATATTAGATTAATTGATCTAATTGGTGTCTAGAAAAGCATGAAAGGTGGTTACTTAATTAGGACCTTACTCTCTGAGTAAGGGGAGCCTCCCACCTGCTTACCTGGCCAATTGTTTGATTACCTCTTATGAAGAGCTCAAGTTGCAAACACTAAGACCTGATTAACCAATATTAAGTCAATAGGTCTTCCACTGTAGTAGAGATACTAAGGTCTTTCTGATGTTGATTTGTCTCGGCTGGACACAGTGGTCAAGTTGCATCGGGGGGCTGGACCTCTCTATAGACATGAGATGTTGTAGGGTAAAGGTGGGGTTGGGCACCAATAACTGTTAGGTGAGGACCCAATGACGACTTTATTCCTACGGTTATACGGTGGGTCTGACTTAACTAAGAAATGGGACCAATAACTGTTAGGTGAGGTTTTCATGACTTAGAGACCAAGTTACACTGCAACATGCTTGAGAAGCATTGTACAAGAGTTGTACATTCATCAATCTATGTGTCACCAATAACTGTTAGGTGAGGTGGCATGTAAATTGGTGGAACTGCAGTACCTACTAAAAACCCTAGTCGTGTGGGATTTCCGTTTTCCTACCAGGGGAGTGTGAGGGATTCAAAAAAATAGTGGGAGTTACATTTGTTCTAAAAGACCTTAGAACAGATTAGGATCAAGTACAAAAGTCTAACTAGAATCTTTACTCTCTGCAGATACAATGTCAGCTTCAAACCCTTTGACCCGTATTCTTGAGACCAACCGACTGACCGGAACCAATTACAAGGACTGGCTTAGAAACCTCAAAATTGTTTTGGACTGTGAGAAAATAGGCTACATACTCGATTCAGATAGCCCCACACTACCAACACGTCCTACTGATGTTCAGCGTCAGATGCATCAAAAATGGATGGATGATGACATTAGAGTTAAATGCTATATGATGGCATCCATGTCAAATGAACTCCAATGCCAGCATGAAAATATGAAGACTGCTAGGGACATACTGGCACACCTGCAAGAGTTGTATGGTGAGCAGAGTCGCACAGCTCGTTTTGAAGTATCCAAAAGGCTCTTCAAGACAAAGATGCGCGAAGGGCAGTCTGTCCATGACACGGTCTGACTATGATCAAGGACCTAGAGGAGCTTGAGAAGCTCAGAATGAACATGCACAAGGAATTACAAGTAGATTTGATCCTACAGTCACTTTCTGATTCATTTGGTCAGTTTATAGTAAACTACCACATGAATAAAATTGAATGCACTAAGGCTGAACTGATAAACATGTTGGTAACTGCTGAGAGAGCCTTGAAAGGTTCAAGGGGCAATGTCCTTGCTGCTGAGTTGACTTCTGGTTCCAAGAGAAAGTCTACTTGGAAGAAAAAGAAGCCTGCTAAGAAGCAGAAGAAAGACAAGAAGCCAAAGAGGGAAGTTCAAAAGAAAAAGGCTAACGACAAAGGAAAATGTTTCCACTGCAATGTCGACGGCCACTGGAAGAAAAAATGTCCTTCATACCTCGAGAGCTTGAAGAACAAGAAAGGTGACATACCTTCAGAAGGTATAGACTTGCTCATAATTGAAACTAATCTAACGGTTTCTTCTACTTCTAGTTGGGTTATAGATTCTGGTTCTAATGCTCATCTATGCACTACCATGCAGGGTCTAAAGGAAAGTAGAAGGCTGGCGGAAGGTGCGGTAACCCTTCGGGTTGGCAACGGGGCAAAAGTTGCTGCTGTGGCTGTGGGCACCTACCATCTGCGACTACCGTCTGGTTTTAGTTTATTACTTAGAGACTGCTATTATGTACCTGTTGCTAGCAGAAATTTGATTTCTGTTTCATGTCTAGCACAGGAAGGTCATGTTTTTATATTTGACAAAGACTGCTGTTCTATTTATTTAAGAAATAAAATAGTCGCACGTGGTTTTAGGATTGACAGTCTCTATCATTTACATATGGATGTATCTGTGAATGTTACCGAGCAAGAAGTGAGTGCCAAAGGATCCAAAAGATCCAGAGATGAGATAAACCAAAAATATTTGTGGCACCTCAGACTTGGCCATATTGGAGAGGATAGGATGAACAAAATGGATAAAGATGGGCTTCTCGGCTCATTGACTTCCGAGTCATATCCAGTTTGCGAGTCCTGTCTTCAAGAAAAAATGGCTAGATTGCCCTTTGTAGGACATGGGGAGAGGACCACTGAAATACTTACCCTAGTACATACAGATGTATGTGGCCCATTCGATGTGCTAGCCAGGGGACGTTATTCATACTTCATTACCTTTACCGATGATTATTCACGGTATGGGTATGTGTATCTTATGAGACACAAGTCTGAATCTTTTGAAAAGTTCAAAGAGTTTAAGAATGAAGTAGAAAAACAAACTGGAAAACCTCTTAAGGCTCTTCGATCAGATCGAGGAGGAGAATACCTTAGTGGGAAATTCCGGGACTATCTCAATGAAAACGGCATAGTCTCACAGTGGACACCTCCGAGTACACCTCAACTCAACGGGGTGTCATAGAGGAGGAATCGAACCCTATTGGATATGGTCAGGTCCATGATGAGCTTCACTGATTTACCAATATTTCTTTGGGGAGATGCCTTACTTACCGCAGTATATCTACTGAATAGAGTTCCCTCTAAATCCGTTCCTACCACACCGTATGAGATATGGCATAGTAAGAAACCAAGTCTTGGTCATCTCAAGATTTGGGGATGTCCGGCCCACGTCAAAAGACTACTGGCAGACAAGTTAGAAGCTAGGACCATAAGTGCTCGTTTTATAGGATATCCTAAAGAGTCATTAGGATACAATTTTTACGTCTCAGAGGATCACAATGTGTTTGTGAGCCGTCATGCCATCTTCTTGGAAAATCAGTTTATCCTTGATAGAGGCAGTGGGAGGAAAATTGAGTTTGAAGAGAAAGTCTCTGAAAAGCAACGAGTCATGGATCCTATTGAACCCATTCATACAGAGCCAGTACACGATGTCCCTCGACCACCTCGTAGATCTAGTAGGGTCTCCCATCCTCCCGATAGATACTTAGGTATACTAGAAGAGGATACCGAGGAAATGTTCCTAGTGGGAGATAGGGATCACATACAGGATCCCAAAACCTATAACGAGGCAATATCTGATGTCGATTCTGAGAAATGATTGGAAGCTATGAAGTCAGAGTTAGACTCCATGCATTCCAACCAAGTCTGGACCTTAGCAGACCCACCAGAAGGTATTGTACCTATTGGATGCAAATGGATCTACAAAAGGAAGATAGGTTCGGATGGAGAGGTAGAGACCTATAAGGCAAGGCTTGTGGCGAAAGGGTATAATCAGCGCGAAGGCATTGACTATCAGGAGACCTTTTCATCTGTAGCCATGTTAAAATCCATCCGAACATTGCTTGCCATTGCAGCATTTCATGATTATGAAATCTGGCAGATGGATGTGAAAACTGCTTTCCTGAATGGATATCTTGATGAAGATATCTATATGGAACAGCCTTTGGGTTTCACTTCCAGTGATGGAGATCACAAGGTCTGCAAGGTGCAAAGGTCCATCTATGGACTAAAGCAAGCATCTCGGAGTTGGAACACTCGTTTTGATGACGCACTCAAAACGTTTGATTTCATCAAAAACGAAGAGGAACCGTGTGTTTACAAAAAGGTTAGTGGGAGCGCTGTCGTATTTCTCGTACTGTACGTGGACGACATCCTACTGATAGGGAATGATATTCCCATGCTAACCTCGGTCAAGGTCTGGTTGTCAAAAGAATTCTCCATGAAAGATCTTGGGGAAGCATCCTATTTTTTGGGAATAAAGGTCTATAGAGATAGATCTAAAAGGATGCCTGACCTTTCACAGAAATCTCCAAGAGGGGTCTCTTACCCCTAAGGCATGGAATTCATCTCTCCAAGAAGATGTGCCCCAACACATCTGAAGAGATTCAACGCAAGAGCAAGATACCCTATGCATCGGCAATAGGGAGCCTCATGTATGCCATGCTATGTACACGACCTGATATAGCCCTTGCTGTGAGTGTCACAAGCAGATATCAGTCAAATCCAGGTGAAGAACACTGAACAGCTGTGAAGAATATTCTTAAGTACTTGAGAAGAACTAAAGATTTATTCTTGATTTTTGGAGGATCATCAGAGTTAAAGGTAGAAGGATACACAGATTCAGACTTCATGACTGATGTCGATGATAGGAAATCAACATCTGGATATGTGTTCTTGTGCAATGGTGGTACGGTGAATTGGAAGAGATCTAAACAACCGATCATTGCTGACTCTACTATGGAAGCTGAATACATTGCCGCCTCTGAAGCTGCTAAGGAAGGCTTCTGGTTCAAGAAATTCATTGCAGAATTAGATGTAATGACATCAGATGCCATAACACTCTACTGCGATAATAATGGCGCCATAGCTCTTGCTAAGGAACCAAGGTCTCATCAGAAGTCCAAGCATATAGAGCGGCGCTTCCATCTCATACGCGACTATGTTGAGAAGAAGTATGTCGAGGTGCAGAGAGTAGACTCCGCGGACAACGTGGCAGACCCATTCACTAAGCAGCTAAGTCAACAAAAGACTGAAGCCCACCTTGAGAAGATGGGACTAAGATACATGACTGATTGGCTTTAGTGCAAGTGGGAGATTGTTAGATGTATGCCCTAGAAGCCAATTTTGGCTGACACATTATTAATTCTAGGGACATAATTTTGTACTTGACTATTTATTATTGAATAAATAAAAGGCATCTTTCTATTCATATTGTTTATGTGTCTATGAATCGTCCAAGAATTAATAAGATGATGATGCGTATTCTTAAGAGTTAAGAATTTGAGCCATGCATCATTGGTGATTAGTTTCTGAATGCTCCTGATCAATGGATCATCACAAGGACGGTGATCGATCCGATCAGTGCACACATTACTTTCCTTATGGATGGACGAGACTCGAGTCCACAGTGTGGCGACACTGAAGTAATAGTGCAAGTGCTTGTTAGAGAACAAGGGTACTGAGCGTGACCAACATAAGAAGTCACTTGGATGTCTATCCACTCGTCAGTGACTTGCTTGATGTTGCAGTAGTGTGACTAGTCCTTTGACCTGCGATGCTTCGGCTACTCATAGTGGGGTTATTGTAGTTTGACTGCACAAATGCATGGTCTCTAGCCATATGGGTCCATGCAGTGTAGATTGGCTGCAGTAAGTTCACTGTAGGAGTAGGGTATGCATCTACAAGGAATCTATCGACCTTGATAGATAAGGAGAGATCCTATGTGATTTATGAGACTGAGTTCGTAAGACCTCGGCCAGGGCGGATTGCATAGTGGAGAAAGAGTTTTCCACTCTCGAACTTAAGTCGAATAAATTTTGACATATGACAGACGAAGGGGTTTGACGAGTTATCCATGACCTCCGTCTTGTAGGGATCCACGATAGAAGGACTGTAACACATGACAACTGCACCTAGAGGTTCATCATTCTATTCTGCTGGGTAGCCACTACATGCTGCTAGGTGTCACTGGTGGATGGTGGGACTCATAGGGATTATCTTGATGATCGATAAACCCTAATGAGTTGAGTTGGAATCGTTCCAACCCATTGAAAGGAGTTTTCAATGATACTGAGATGGAGATTTCAATATGTCTCATTACCAGTTAGATTAGATTAGAACCTATGAGGTCACACACATTAGAGGTTCTGATTATTAGGATTGTCGATTTGTGATTTGGAATCACAATGTCAATTGTCAATAAAATTGATGTACAAAATAACCCACTAAGAGTTAGTGAGTTAAATAGAAGAATTAAATAATTATAATTAGATTATAATTGAGTCTTTTATTGCGGATTAATTGAGTCAAATTATGTTGGATCTGACCCAAAGAAATTTGACTCAAATCCTAGTCAAGAGTTGGCTAGATCGAGTCCCAAAAATCCTACCTAAATTCAGCCTTTTTCCTTATATGAAGCCTCCCCCTTAATGCCCTATTTTGAGGAGTCAAAATAGGTAAGAGGGGGCAGCCAAGAGGGCAAGGAGGGGCATGGCCCCCTCTCCTTCTTTGCTGGGAGCCGGCGCCCCTTGATTCAAGGGGCCCGCCAATAAAAGAAAGGCATCTTCAAACCTATTAGGAATAGGTTTCCTGGCGCCTAGGGTTTTGAACCATATAAAAGGGAGCCCCACGTCCCAAATTTTGAATGAGAACTTCTCCCAGCTGTGGGGTAGCAAGAAGGATTTTTTGGGATATTTAAATCAGCAAGAAAAAGGAGAGAAAAGAAGAAAAACAGTGAAGGATTTTCTTCTTCCTTTGAAGGCTGCACAAGGTGGGATCCTTGTGGTTTCTTCTTCCTCCTTCTTCGACATCCAAGAGAGGCTTTTGCAAGGAGCTAGCACCCCGGTGAAGCCCTATCTCTGATCTTCAGCAACCTCGTGTGGATACTTATAGAGGCCGGACGTTTGTGCGGCAATAAGGAACCAAACCACGATCATCGATTGCGGTGTTCTTCTACCCGCACAAAGGTGAAGATGAGATCTTCAATTTTTAGATTTCTGATTTGCTGGTAGATTAACAATTCATAATTAATTGTTAGATCTTATTTTAGTCTCCATCTGAATTTCAAAAAGGTTCTGAATCATTGATTCAGAAAATTTTTGAAATCCACCCGATCCTGTATCGGCGTATGCAATGCACCGGGCCCGGCATGCGGATTCCGCCACGATCGTCGTGCTGCTGCGGGGCAATCCAACAAGAGATACTTCAGTCATAGCTATTAGAAGTGACCATGGAACCGAATTTGAAAATCATTTATTTGATGAGTTTTGTAGTAAAAAGGGGATAACTCATAATTTTTCTGCACCTAGGACACCACAACAAAATGAAGTTGTGGAAAGAAAAAATAGAACTCTAGAGGAAATAGCTAGAACCATGTTATATGAAAGTAACCTCCCTAAGTACTTTTGGGGAGAAGCCATCAATACTTCTGAGGATGATAGTGTTATTTTGATGATTAACAAGCAATTATCTAGAGTATGTTATAAGTTAAATTGATACTTCATTTATAAGACTATTACTCTCAGGATATTTGTATAAATTGATATAGATACATTTCATTATTTATTTGAATGAATCTAACCTTGAGATGCAGCCAAGTGTGGATTGAGTCGACCCAAAGGATGATTGGGTCGACCCCGGCACATCAAGAAATCATTTGGCACACTTCTGCAAAAATGGCACAGATGAACAGTGAGTTGGGTCGACCCAAGGAAAGCATGAGTCGACCCAAACATCAAGATCCTCAAAACAAGACAGAACAATGGTTCTCTGGATTTACTGAGAGGGTCGACCCAAGATGAAGTTGAGTCGACCCAAACCCTGTGTGGGTCGACCCAAAGGCAAGACAGAACAGAAGACAGAAAAGGTTCTCTGGAAACCCTGTTAGGGTCGACCCAAGAAGAAGTTGAGTCGACCCAACTGAACCTTGAGTCGACCCAAAGAAAGGTTAGGTCGACCCAAGTGAAGGAAGGCTGAATTTTAAGTTTCTGTGGATTCTGAGAGGGTCGACCCAAGGAATGTTTGAGTCGACCCAAGTGAAAGTTGGGTCGACCCAAGGACAGGTTGAGCCGACCCAAGCACGGGCAGAAGCATAACGGGTAGTTGTGCAGAAGTGCTTTTTGGACTCCCAACGGCTATAAACGGCTAGTTTCTTCAATCCAACGGTCAGAAAGGACTATTTGGAGGTTGGAGAAGTATTTAAGAGGGAGTATTCATCAGAGGAAGCAAGCTTTGGAAAATACATCAAGTGCATTCAAGAGAGAACCCTAGCAAGGCAAGCTTCATCCAAGTGCTTCATTCAAGAGTCAAAAGAAAGTGGTTGAGCAGATTCCAAGAGTCATTAAGAGCTCCATCCACCCTTGAAGAGTGAAGCATCCTTGACAAAGAAGAGAGAAGACACATCAAGCGATAACTATTCTCTAAACTCTTCTTTGTAGATTATATTGTTATATTTGCTCATCTAGGAGTTTAAATCTTCTTCCTTTGTTTATTAAACTACTTGTAAAGGTTGGTTGGTTAGCCCGCAAAACCAACGAAATAGGTTGATTGGTGAACCCGGAAAACCAATTGTAAAGGTTCGTTGGTGAGCCCGTAAAACCAACATAGGTTGTTGGTAAGCCCGTAAAACCAACGTAGGTTGTTGGTGAACCCGTAAAACCAATTGTATAGGTTCGTTGGTGAGCCCGTAAAACCAACATAGGTTTTTGGTGAACCCGGAAAACCAAAGTGTAAAGGTTTTTGGATTGTGAGCCCGGAAAACAATCCAACTGTAATCCACGGGATTATAGTGAATTTCCAAGGGGTCGCTTGGGGAGTGGACGTAGGTGCTAAGGAGAGCACCGAACCACTATACTTCTTGTTGTTTGTATTGTGATTTGTTTAAGTTCACTAACTCATCATTTAACACAAGTAAGATAGTTAAAATTAAAAGAAACCAATTCACCCCCCCCCCCTTTTGGCTTGTCACCTTGGGCAACAAGTGGTATCAGAGCAAGGTGCTCCATTAGTAATTATTGATCTCACAATCAAGAGTTAAAGATCATGACAACCCAAGTGGGATGTTCTATGAGTGAGGGACAATTAATTGATAGACCTCCACTATTTAATGGTATAAACTACACACATTGGAAAGCACGCATGCGCATTTTCATTCAAGCACATGACTACGATTTATGGAGTATCATAGTCAATGGGCTACATACAAATGCTAATCATGATAAGAAAATGGCTCAGCAAAATGCAAAAGCCATGAATATTCTATATTGTGCATTGGATGATAGTGAACTTAATAGCATATCTTTTTGCATAACTGCTAAGCAAATCTAGAATATGCTTGAAGGTAAATATGAATGCACTAACATTTTTGGTGAATCTGAAACTAGCTCTGAAGAAGAAAAGCAGCAAACTGAAATTAAAAATCCTTGCTTTATGGCACATGAAGATTCCGGTGGGGCTGACAGTGGATAGGAGGATATGGAGCTTGTCCGGGCGGACGTCAGTGAGTTCTCGCGACATAGCGCAGTGGAGAGGAGTCGTGACCCGACATTTTGACGGTGCCTGGATATGGAGACTACGGGTCCATCCACGCGTCGCACTCTTCCTGTGGAAGGTAGCATGGGGTTGTCTACCTACTAGGAGTGTTCTGATGCGACGGGGTGTACGGATAGTTGGAGATTGTGGAGTCTGCCCGGAGGTGGAGGAGTCCATCTATCATGTGCTAGTCGAGTGCCCGCGGGCTGTTCAGATCTGGAGGGGGGCACGGATCTCCTATGACCCGGGGCAGAGGTGGTCATCCATTGCTGAGTTCCTCCGCTTCCTAGAGATCCCGGGAGGTGGGCCCGAGGCAGAGGAGAGAGGGACTCGCGTTGCATACCTGGCTTACCACTCCTGGTTAGACAGGAATGCACGAGTGTTTGAGAGCCGCAGATCGCCCGCGGGGGTGGTGGTGGCCAGGGCTTTATTGCATGCAGAGGAGTTTCTGAGTACTGCTGTGAGGCCACCTTATGGATTGGCCAGGGACATCTGGGGTACCCATTCTTCTCTTGTAGCGCCCAGATATGTGTTCGTATCCTGGGTACCCCCACCCCCTGGTTTCCTGAAGGTGAACTTTGACGGCAGCATGACAGCTGATGGGAGAGGTGGAGGTGTGGGATTCGTCATTCGAGATCACGATGCCAGGCTAGTGGCGTTGGGGGGTCGGCGGATCTTCGATGCGTCGGTGGTGTGTGCTGAGCTCCGAGCCGCCTGGAAGGGTGCATCTTATGCGAGACAGATACTGGGTGCAGACCGGATTATTCTTGAGGGCGACTCGGCTACTGTGATTGACTGGGTCAGGGGCCGAGATTGTGCAGGTGAGGGCAGACCGCTGCTTCTGGACATTCGCAGACTTCTGCAGGCGTGTGATACCTATCAGGCTACACATGTTTACAGGGAAGCGAATTGTGCAGCTGATTGGGTCACTTCCTATGCGGCTCATCACACTGGAGGTTTTATTTTGAGGAAGTCCGACACAGTGCCGGAGTCCCTTTTAGCTTTACTTTCTTCAGATTTTGCAGGCCGTATCCACACCCGTAGGGTGTGAGCCGCCGATGTACCAAAAAAAAAAAAAAAAGATAAGGTATGTATTGGAACACAAAGTGATTTCTCATTCCAAGATAAAGTACATGCTGAAACTCAATCTGATTTTACATTAGATGAACTTCATGATGCTTTTTCTGATCTATACTTAGAATATAAGAAGCTTAGTTTAAAGAATAAAAAGCTAAATCAGAAAAATCTATCTCTTGCTGAAAGCTATGATATAACTCAGAAAAATAATAAATTACTTTCAGAAGACAATGAAAGGCTAACTAAAGAAGTTAACAAATTTAAGCCTATAGTTGAAAAATTTACTATCAGCTCTGAAAAACTAAACTTAATGATAAATAATCAAAGAGCTGAATTTGAAAAGGCTGGATTAGGATATCAATCTTGGTACACACAAAAATCCATTAATGACATATGTGATAAATCCTCCACTATCTATCATAAAATGGATTCTAATTTATCTGATGAACCTAATGAACAAAAACAGAAAATTAAAAATCCATCATCTACTTATATTAAATCGATGTTTGTTAAATTTAATAAGAGTATGCAGAAATACATTCCTTATAATCCTAAAATCTGCAAGCCTATGGACAAAATAGCTATTAAGAAAATATGGGTTCCAAAAGGAACAATAATAGCTAACCTACAAGGACCCAAAAGAGCTTGGGTTCCTAAGTTGAAAATCTGAATATTTTCTATAGGTGTGTCTAGCACTCAAGGCTCCAACAAAAGATGTTAATTTAGACATTGGGTGCTCTAGACATATATTAGATAATGAAACTTAAAATATACTTAAGAAAAGTAATTAAAATGAAAAGAATAATGAAATTAGTAATCCTTGCATCTCATCATTCTCTTTGCCTTAGTATCTAATTAAAACATAAATTGCAGGTATTAATCAATTTTGTGATATAGGTAATATTTTTAAAAATATAATCAAATCACTTCATTTTATAGTATGCTTTACTTACTGCTGGATAAGTTGCTAAATGATTAATCAATTTATTAAGAATAACTCTATGAATTCTCTATATGCTTGATTGAGAGTTTTTATCAATGGTATTATCTTTTATTGATTATAGACATGAGAATGTATACTTGGTATGACTTTAAATATATGCACTATGAATACCAAGATTAAAGAAACCACTTTTGGCATATAAAATCAACTCATACTAGTATGTACTTAATCTCAAAAGACCTTGTCATTGGCTTACTTAAATTAATTTCTACAAGGTCAAAGTTTGCTATGCATGTCATCTAGAAAAACAAACTAGAATCATTTCGAAATCTGAAAACATTGTTTCCACCTCTTAGTCTTTGAAAATTCTCCATAAGAACTTATTTGGATCTCTAGGATAATGAGCCTAGGAGATAAGCTTCTTGACTTTGTAATTATGGATGATTTTTCAAAGCTAACGTTGGTTTTATTCTTGGCACTTAAATTGAAATATTTTCTGCTTTGGCACAAACTTACAAAAGGTTTCAAATGAAAAAGGTTTGCAAACTGTGAAAGTATCATGGCACAGTTTTGAAAACCAATTTGTTAATAAGGTTTGCACAGAAAACGGTATTGAATACAATTGTTTTTGCACCAAGAATACTATTACATATAGGGGTTATAAAAATATAAAAATAGAACCTTTGTTGTGTAAGGACAATGCTTTGTGATAGCAGTTGATTAATGTTATCATCACAGCTTGTCATATTATAAGGTTTCTATTAAATCTATTTTTGAAGAAAACCCCATGTGAACTCATGAAAAACAAAAAATCAAATGGTGCATACCTTCATGTTTTTTTTCCAGTTATACATGTTATGTTCTCAAGAATGAAATATATGCCAAATCTGATAAAACAAGTATTTCTTTGGATATTACTCTCTAAGCAATGCATATAGAATATTCAATGAAAAGATACCAGTTGTAGAAATGTCAATTCATATTATTCTTATTAAAACTAGATCTTTTATTGAGAATATAGTTTGTCATTTTTGCTTCTATTTAAAAGACATTAAGAAGATTGAACAAGAGGATAATTGGTTAAGTTAAACTAAATCATTTTGAAAGGGATAAAATTTGAAATCTTATTGAAGAATCTAAAAACTTTTTATATTTGGAACAAAACTGAGTTTTTCAGAAACACACTAAATTAAGAAGAATTTGTGATTACTAAAAGAATTAATCAGAAAAGATGAAATAGATCTTGATGAAATCTTTGCATAATTAGAAGCCAAAGATAACCACTTTCATTTGATTGTTTTATGAGATTTGTATTTTGTCAAATGAATATGTAGAATGAACTTCTGTGTGGTTATATTATTAAAATTTTTATGTAAAAATAACCATCTATATTTGAAAAATATTCATCACAAACATGATAAAATACTATTTGATTTAGAACAAGCACCAAGAGCATGATATGAATGATTAAGTAACTTTTTGATAGAAAGCAATAGTGATAAAACTATGTATCAAAAAGAAAAATTCTGATATCATAATTGCTCAAATATATATTGATGACATTATTTGTGGTGCTACTAATGAAGCTTTATGTAATGTTTTTTTTTTTTTTTAGGCTCATGTAGGGTGAGTTCGAAATGAGTAAAATGGATGAACTAATCTTTCCTCTCGAACTCCAAACTAAGACAAATAAGAAAGGGGATCTTCATGGCCAAAGTAAGTTCACAAGAATATTCTTACAGAAGTTTGGCATGAAGAAAGGTATATCTATGACCCCATATTGTAGAGTTTAAAAATAATGAGCAAGGTAATTTTATTGTTTGAAGCTGTATTACTATATCATGCAGCTTGTAGGCCAAATTGTATGCTCATTTTGTGCTTATATGCAAAGATATCAAACTAATTCTAATGAATCACATCTAATTGATATCAAAAGATTCATAAAAATCTGTTAAGATAATAAAACTAAGTAAGTACTCCAACCTTAGGTAAAAGCAAAACAAGTATAATATATTCAGCACATTTATAAGAATTATGTGAGCATTCCTTTGGATGGGATAAAATCCATAATCAACTATAATAGGAAGAGTTTGGAGTGAACATTTTTAAAGAGAAAAGTTTAACCTTTCTACATTGCTCATCATAGGGATGGTGCCAATGGGGAGGCTAGTGGTAGTACCCGGCACTATTTGACCCAACTATTCGGTGTAGGGTATATTAGGGACGGCACAAGAGGGAGGCTAGTGGTAGTACCTCGTGCCCCTTCCAACTCCACCGGATAGGGAGCAAATAGAGTATAGAGCATAGAAAAGTAAAACCAAAAGAAATGAAGATTAGAATATTCACTGAGTGGTTAAAGGAAGAAATTCAAAAATGAGGAAATGAATGACAAGATAAATGAAAGTATATAAAAAGCTTGTGAAAAGCCAAATGAAGTTTCGATCACTTGAAAACACACCTTAAGGATAAAAGCTTAAACTTAATTTAAAAATGCTTCTATCGTTGCATTTTTGTAACTTTCATTATATACTTCAATGATTGCATCATTTTGGAGAATAACTCAATATGATTTCTAGATGAAAACTACGGTTTAAGAAAAATAGAATTACTTTGGATACCTTGGTTGTTTGCTCCGATACGCATCTGAAACATATCATTTTTTATCCTATAAGTATACTGAAATTGGTCTAAATGATGTGTTTTTCAATGATCTTGATTGCAAATAAATGGTTCTAAACATATGATATTATTTTGATATTAAAAAGATTTATGGTGCTTCATATATACATTGCTGAAAAACTATGACTAAGAAATTAATATTTTGAATATACACTCCTACATAATTAAATGCTTCTATCATTAAAAAGAAAAGCTATTTTTAAGAAGAGAGTTAATGATCCTAAAGCTTAGAATATTTCAACTCACTTCAATAATTCTTATAGGAAAGAAAATGTAATTACTTTTGAAAGAAATTTGAGCTTCAAAAGAATTATTTTCTGATTAATATTTCCATACATATTCAAAAAAAAATAAGAGGAAATATAATTTATTCTTGAAAGATTAAAAAGAGTGATTGCTATAAATTTTGAAAAATTCTAGATCACTCTACATTCTTGATATTATAGAAGAACAAAAAAAAAGGTTTGAAAGAAAATGCATCTTTTGAGGGGGAGCTTTAAATACTCAATCTCTTTATTGAAAATTATCTTCAAACTCTAAACTCTCAAATGGAATGATTAATTAAGGAGGAGAAAGAAAATTTCAGAGTGAGAGATCATATAGAACTTAATCGTATAAATTCGCATCTAAAGATGAGACAAAGAATACTAAATGTAAAGTGGTATTAAACTTTGTGCTTCATTGAATATCTTTTAAAAGTTGGATTTCCATCTGTATTCATCGGTAAATCATTTATTTCTGAAAATTTAATTGAAAAGGATTCCATCTGTCTTAGTTTCGAAAATTTATCTTGGAATCTACTTATGAGTTCTTATTGGCTTGCACTTTAGTGTTTCAATCCTGAGCCAATTCATTTTAATTGATTTTGATTCTATGATCTTTAAAGGAGTAAAAGAAAGTCTTTAAGAGAGCTTTAAAAGAACTTTCAAAGTCCTGAATTTTATGTATCCTACATTGCATAAATTTATATTTTGGTATCTATGCTCCAATACTTTTATATCATGAAAGAACTTTGAAGTCATTAAGAATTAAGGATTCAACATAATCTTATGTTTTTCGAGTATATAAGTTTTGATCTTTATCTGCTCTTATACTATACTCTAAAAATTAATTAGATTGCTCTCATGTTGCTATATACTTAATATATTAAAAAAAAGGGTATTGGATTTTCATTCGTGCTTTCTTTGAATATTATTCTTGATACTTCTTGAAATAACTTGAAAAAGATTCCATCTACACTTGATTTCAAAACTATCTTTGGAATCTACATTTAGAGATCACTTCTGGCTTACATCCTTAATATCTCATTCCTAAAGCCAAACACATAGAAATAAGATATCATTTTATTAGGGATCGTGTGCAAAATGGAAACATATGTATTGAGCATATATGGACTGAAAAACAATTAGCCGACATATTCACAAAACCCTTGAGTGAAGATAGATTCTGCATGCTAAGGAGGAAATTAGGCATATGTGATCCTTTTTACTGAAGAGATATAAAAGGGAGCAAGCAGTCTCATGATACATTCCTTCCATTTCTAAAAACCTATGAAACATGAGTCAAACTTGTAATCTATAGATTCCTTACTCATGTATCATTGTCCCAGAAAAAATTTGTAAGGATTGGAAGCAAGGAAAATTTTTAGAAGCGAAAAGAAAGAGAAAGGAAAAATTTCTGAACTTGGGTCGACCCAACCCAGAATAGGGTCGACCCAACGTTGAGTCGACCCAACGTCGGGACCCCATTGTTAAAAGGGGGACCCGTGAGCTATCTAGGGCACTGTTTACCCTTTGTCCTCTTCCGAAAACCCTATTTTCCACTCTCAAATCTTCTCGAATCATCTCCAAACAGTAGATTACTTCAATATCTTGGAGAAATGGGACCCAAGAGAGCCGTAGCCAAGCGATCCGGGAGAGTCTCACGATCTTGTTTAGAGCCTAGGATATGTATCTAGTTCTCATATGTATTTTGTATTGATCATGTATTTTGAACCTTGATTGAGGAACATTGTATTTGCTTTTGTTTTTGGCATGATTGTACTAAAATGTTCCTATTTTGATCAATGAAGTTTGAATGGTTGTTATTGTGTCTTTTCCTATGTACCTATTTGATGATAACAAAAAGGAGGAGAAGTAAAGAAAGAGTAATAGGGGAGAAGTAAAGATAGAGTAAATAGAGTAACAAAAAGGGGGAGAAGTAAAGAAAGAGTAATAGGGGAGAAGTAAAGATAGAGTAATAAGAGGAGAAGTAAAGAAAGAAAGAGAAATAATTTATAAAACAAATTGAAAATCATATAGCAAAGCATATACATCCAAGGGGGAGCAATTTGCAACAATGAAAATGATCAAGTCAAAAATTTATATCAAATTTCAGAATTTGGCACATATAATTTCAGAATTTGGCACGCACCTTTCACACCTCGATACATAATATGAAACTCATGTTTTACCTCAAATTTTTGGAGTTTCATCTTTAATGAATTATAAATGAAAGGGGGAGTAATTCAAAAAGTCAAATTGGCAACATTTGAATGATATAGAGAGAGACTTCACTCTTATATATGAAAATCTGAAATTCAGCAAGTTAAGCCCTTTCAAAAACTGATTTTAAAGACAAGTATCAATAGGCTCATACTCTTTATTTTGTAATCATCAAAAAGGGGGAGATTGAGGATGATAGTGTTATTTTGATGATTAACAAGCAATTATCTAGAGTATGTTATAAGTTAAATTGATACTTCATTTATAAGACTATTACTCTCAGGATATTTGTATAAATTGATATAGATACATTTCATTGTTTATTTGAATGAATCTAACCTTGAGATGCAGCAAAGTGTGGATTGAGTCGACCCAAAGGATGATTGGGTCGACCCCGGCACATCAAGAAATTATTTGGCACACTTCTGCAAAAATGGCACAGATGAACAGTGAGTTGGGTCGACCCAAGGAAAGCATGAGTCGACCCAAACATCAAGATCCTCAAAACAAGACAGAACAATGGTTCTCTGGATTTACTGAGAGGGTCGACCCAAGATGAAGTTGAGTCGACCCAAGCTTGAGTCGACCCAAACCCTGTGTGGGTCGACCCAAAGGCAAGACAGAACAGAAGACAGAAAAAGTTCTCTGGAAACCCTGTTAGGGTCGACCCAAGAAGAAGTTGAGTCGACCCAACTGAACCTTGAGTCAACCCAAAGAAAGGTTGGGTCGACCCAAGTGAAGGAAGGCTGAATTTCAAGTTTCTGTGGATTCTGAGAGGGTCGACCCAAGGAATGTTTGAGTCGACCCAAGTGAAAGTTGGGTCGACCCAAGGACAGGTTGAGCCGACCCAAGCACGGGCAGAAGCATAACGGCTAGTTGTGCAGAAGTGCTTTTTGGACTCCCAACGGCTATAAACGGCTAGTTTCTTCAATCCAACGGTCAGGAAGGACTATTTGGAGGTTGGAGAAGTATTTAAGAGGGAGTATTCATCAGAGGAAGCAAGCTTTGGAAAATACATCAAGTGCATTCAAGAGAGAATCCTAGCAAGGCAAGCTTCATCCAAGTGCTTCATTCAAGAGTCAAAAGAAAGTGGTTGAGCAGATTCCAAGAGTCATTAAGAGCTCCATCCACCCTTGAAGAGTGAAGCATCCTTGATAAAGAAGAGAGAAGACACATCAAGCGATAACTATTCTCTAAACTCTTCTTTGTAGATTATATTGTTATATTTGCTCATCTAGGAGTTTAAATCTTCTTCCTTTGTTTATTAAACTACTTGTAAAGGTTGGTTGGTTAGCCCGCAAAACCAACGAAATAGGTTGATTGGTGAACCCGGAAAACCAATTGTAAAGGTTCGTTGGTGAACCCGTAAAACCAACATAGGTTATTGGTAAGTCCGTAAAACCAACGTAGGTTGTTGGTGAACCCGTAAAATCAATTGTATAGGTTCGTTGGTGAGCCCGTAAAACCAACATAGGTTTTTGGTGAATCCGGAAAACCAAAGTGTAAAGGTTTTTGGATTGTGAGCCCGGAAAATAATCCAACTGTAATCCGCGGGATTATAGTGAATTCCCAAGGAGTCGCTTGGGGAGTGGACGTAGGTGCTAAGGAGAGCACCGAACCACTATACTTCTTGTTGTTTGTATTGTGATTTATTTAAGTTCACTAACTCATCATTTAACACAAGTAAGATAGTTAAAATTAAAAGAAACCAATTCACCCCCCCCCCCCCCCCTCTTGGCTTGTCACCTTGGGCAACAACCTCATGTCATTTATTAAATAGAGTTTTATTGAGACCCATTATAAAGAAAACACCTTATGAACTTTGGAAAAATAGAAAACCAAAAGTAAACTATTTTCATGCCTTTGGTTGTAGGTGTTTTGTTCATAATAATGGAAAAGATAATCTAGGAAAATTTGACTCTAAATCTGATGAGGGTATATTTTTGGGGTACTCTACAACTAGTAAAGCCTATAGAGTTTTTAATAAAAGAATCCTAGTTATAGAAGAATCTATACATGTTGTTTTTGATGATTCTAGTGATATTTCTTCTAGCAAGAGAGTTAATCTTGATGATGATGCTGAAATTCTTGAAGAAAAGATTGATGAGATGACATTACAAGATGATGAACAAAAATTAATTGGAAATGCATCATCAAGCCAAGAGGCTATTGTGGATCATGGGATGGCTAAGGCTTGGAGGTATGCTCATGGGCATCCTAAGGAATTAATTTTACATGATCCATCTCAACCTGTTAGGACTAGAGCATCTCTTAGGAACTTAAATAATCATCTCGCTTTTGTCTCACATTTTGAACCCAAACACATAGAAGAAGCTGAAAAAGATGTAAATTGGATAAATGCAATGCAAGAAGAATTAAACCAATTTACTAGAAACAAGGTATGGAACCTAGTTGAACGACCCTCTAAATATTCAATTATAGGTACCAAATGGATATATAAAAATAAACTTGATGAAAATGGAATTGTAATTAGGAATAAGGCTAGACTAGTAGCAAAGGGCTATAATCAAGAAGAAGGTATAGATTTCGATGAAACCTTTGCTCCTGTAGCTAGACTTGAGGCAATTAGATTATTACTAGTATTTGCATGCTCTAAGGATTTCAAATTATTTTAAATGGATGTAAAAAGTGTATTTTTAAATGGGTATATTAATGAGGAGGTGTATGTAGAACAACCTCCTGGTTTTGAAAATCATCAATACCCTAATCATGTGTATAAACTGAACAAAGCACTTTATGGTTTGAAACAAGCACCTAGAGCATGGTATGAAAGACTTAGCAAATTTCTACTAGAACATGAGTTCTCTAGGAGAAATGTAGATACAACACTGTTTTTAAAGAAGAAAAACAAAGATATGTTAGTAGTGCAGATTTATGTTGATGATATTATTTTCGGTGCTACTAATGTTAGATGTATGCCCTAGAAGCCAATTTGGCTGACACATTGTTGATTCTAAGGACATAATTTTGTACTTGACTATTTATTATTGAATAAATAAAAGGCATCTTTTCATTCATATTGTTTATGTGTCCATGAATCGTCCAAGAAATTAATAAGATGATGATACATATTCTCAAGAGTTGAGAATTTGAGCCATGTATCATTGGTGATTAATTTCTAAATGCTCCTGATCAATGGATCATCACGAGGACGGTGATCGATCCGATCAGTGCACAGATCACTTTCCTTCTGGATGGACGAGACTTGAGTCCACAGTGTAGGGACACTGAAGTGATAGTGCAGGTGCTTGTTAGAGAACAAGGGTACTGAGCGTGACCAAGACAAGAAGTCACTTGGATGTCTATCCACTCGTCAGTGACTTGCTTGATGTTGCAGTAGTGTGACTGGTCCTTTGACCTGCGGTGCTTCGGCTACTCACAGTGAGGTTATTGTAGTTTGACTGCACACATACATGGTCTCTAGCCATATGGGTCCATGCAGTGTAGATTGGCTGCAGTAGGTTCACTGTAGGAGTAGGGTATGCACCTACAAGGAATCTATCGACCTTGATAGAAGAGGAGTGATCCTATGTGATTTGTTAGACTGAGTTCTAAGACCTTGGCCAGGGCAGTAAAGTGGAGAAAGAGTTTTCCACTATCGAACTCAAGTCGAATAAATCTTGACATATGACAGACGATTGGGTTTGACGAGTTGTCCATGACCTCCGTCCTGTAGGGATCCACGATAGTAGGACTGTATCACATGTTAACTGCACCTAGAGGTTCATCATTCCATTCTGCTGGGTAGCCACTACATGCTGCTAGGTGTCACTGGTGGATGGTGGGACTCATAGGGATTATCTTGATGATCGATAAACCCTAATGAGTTGAGTTGGAATCGTTCCAACCCATTGAAAGGAGTTTTCAATGATATAGTGATAGAGATCACAATATATCTCACTACCAGTCAGAATAGAACCTATGGGGTCACACACACTAGAAGTATTAACCGATCCGATGGTTGAAATCGTGATTAGGAATCACAAGAAATCAATTTGATTGATAAGAAGTTGAAGAGGAACAAAGGGAATTAATCAATTGGACTTAAACACAAATCCTACTTCGGGTAGGATTCCTAGAGTCCTAATTGGATTAGGACTAGGAATCCTAGTTGGAGTAGGACTGGGATTCCTATTTGGAATAGGATTCCTACAATCCTAATGAGATTAGGAATTTTGAATTGGATTCCTACTTGGAGTAGGATTCCTAGAAATCCTAATTGGATTAGGACTTCGGATTCAAATGGAGTCCTAATTGGATTAGGACTAAAATTAAACAAATCCTAATTAGATTAGGATTCCTTAAGTCCTAATTAATTATTAATCTAATGAATCAACATGACTCCTAATTGGATTAGGATTGAAGAGTTCAATTGAGTCATGGTTCATTCAAGTCCTAATTGGATTAGGACTAGCATAGATTAAACCCAATTGATTCATGATTTGGTTAAAGCCTAATAGGATTAGGACTTAGCCATAAGAGGGACACCTAATCCTCCTTAGAGGAGGATTAGGGCATCACAAGAAGGAGGGATCACGCCCCTCCTCCTTCCCTTGTGCGGCATGAAGAGAGGGCGGCGCCCCTCTTAGGCAAGTTGTCATGGAGCTCCTAAATGTTAGGAGCTCCACTCCCTTTATAAGGAGGACTAGGGCCGGCCCCAAGTAAGAACCTCTCTCTCCTCCTCCTCCAAGCCGTGGCCATCCTCATCCTCCCTTGTTTCAGCCGCAAGCAAGAGAGAAGCCAAAGAAAGGGTGGCGGCCTCCTTCCCTTCTCTTCCTCCATCCAACGCAGGGAGATAGAAAGAAGGCTGCAGGGGCTTGGATCTTCTTCCTCTTCTTCATCCTTCTTCTTCCTCCTTCTAAGCACAATCAAGAGTTGATTGAGAGGGAGGACATCAGCCATCAAAGCTATCTCTGCAAGGGAGCTAGCACCCCGGTGAGATAGAGAGCTTGGATCGGATCCTACTTCGTGTGGATACCCGTAGAGGCCGGACGTTTGAACGGCTTCAAGCGAACCCTCTTCCTAAAACCACGAATTCAGATTTGCGGTGATCATCTACCCGCGCAAGGTGAAGATTTGATCTTCCTATTAGTTTTAAAAGTTTTAATTCTTACCTAATTACGAAAGGTCTCGAAACAACGTTCATGTGATGAACGTCGAACTCGCGCATGCCGATTCCGCTGCCATCTGAAAAATTTTTGAAATATCAGCGGCATGGGCGGGTTCCCAACAGTGGTATCAGAGCCTAGGCTTCGTAGATTAAGGTAAGAATTAAATATCTAAAGGCATATTAGATCTGAAAATTAAATGATCATGCATGCTGAAAAATTCTGCATGCAGATTTTTCAGGGGTGCTGATTTTTACATGCTGATTTTTATGTGATAAAAAGATGATTCTAATTGCATTGTTAATGGGATTACAAAGTTTAGAATCATGATTAGCATGATCAGCGACCTATGTCATGATATAATCAGTTAAGTTTCAGATCTGAAAATTATAATTGTAGCATACGGTGATGATCATAGGATTCAACCCCTTTTGGTATCAAATGTAATGACCTGCGATGTGATCTGCGATGTCATGTAATTTTTCAGATGCTTGCATGCATCTTATTTGATGTTTTGAGAGGCCTGCGTGCCTCCTAAAAGGAGATGTAAATTATTTTTATTTTTATTTTACATCTGGTTGTATTTCTGTGATGTGATGTACATCAACGATCAAGTTGAAGCAAAGGCATGAGATGAAAGGTGATCCAAGCGGTTGATGGCGATGGGATCAAGGGTTGATCAAGGATCGAATCAAGGAGGCTTGGAACCAATTCAAGAGTTGAAGACCACTTGATCAATTGATGTGCATGTGCTTGTAATACGACCTAATTAGAATCCATGATCATCACCTAGTTAAAGTTTAGCTTTAATTATTGCCGCGATTATAACTGCCTGCAATGCGCCGTTTGCATGTGATGTGAATGAGAGTCGGGTAGATAGGTCTACATGTGATGTAGCAAACCCAATTGAGACCTAAATCAAAACCTCCTCAATCAAGTCGAGAGTGAACCGACATGAGCAAGTCATATTAGATTAATTGATCTAATTGGTGTCTAGGAAAGCATGAAAGGTGGTTACTTAATTAGGACCTTACTCTCTGAGTAAGGGGAGCCTCCCACCTGCTTACCTGGCCAATTGTTCGATTACCTCTTATGAAAGGCTCAAGTTGCAAACACTAAGACCTGATTAACCAATATTAAGTCAATAGGTCTTCCACTGTAGTAGAGCTGCTAAGGCCTTTCTGATGTTGACTTGTCTCGGCTGGATACAGTGGTCAAGTTGCATTGGGGGGCTGGACCTCTCTATAGACATGAGATGTTGTAGGGTAAAGGTGGGGTTGGGCACCAATAACTGTTAGGTGAGGACCCAATGACGACTTTATTCCTACGGTTATACAGTGGGTCTGACTTAACTAAGAAATGAGACCAATAACTGTTAGGTGAGGTCTTCATGGCTTAGAGACCAAGTTGCACTGCAACATGCTTGAGAAGCATTGTACAAGAGTTGTACACTCATCCATCTATGTGTCACCAATAACTGTTAGGTGAGGTGGCATGTAAATTGGTGGGACCGCAGTACCCACTAGAAACCCTAGTCGTGTGGGATTTCCGTTTTCCTACCAGGGGAGTGTGAGGAATTCGAGAAAATAGTGGGAGTCACAATTTGTTCTAAAAGACCTTAGGACAGATTAGGATCAAGTACAAAAGTCTAACTAGAATCTTTACTCTCTGCAGATACAATGTCGGCTTCAAACCCTTTGACCCGTATTCTTGAGACCAACCGACTGACCGGAACCAATTACAAGGACTGGCTTAGAAATCTCAAAATAGTTTTGAACTGTGAGAAGATAGGCTACATACTCGATTCAGATATCCCCACATTACCAGCACGTCCCACTGATGTTCAGCGTGAGATGCATAAAAAGTGGTTGGACGATGACATTAGAGTAAAATGCTATATGATGGCATCTATGTCTAATGAACTCCAATGCCAGCATGAAAATATAAAGACTGCTAGGGACATACTGGCACACCTGCAAGAGTTGTATGGTGAGCAAAGTCGCACAGCTCGTTTTGAAGTGTCCAAGAGGCTTTTCAAAGCGAAGATGCGCGAGGGGCAGTCTGTCCATGATCACGGTCTGACCATGATCAAGGACCTAGAGGAGCTTGAGAAGCTCGGTATGGACATGCACAAGGAATTGCAAGTGGATTTGATCCTACAGTCACTTCCTGATTCATTTGGTCAGTTTATAGTAAACTACCACATGAATAAGATTGAATGCACTAAGACTGAACTAATCAACATGTTGGTAACTGCTGAGGGAGCCTTGAAAGGTTCAAGGGGCAATGTCCTCGCTGCTGAGTTGACTTCTGGTTCCAAGAGAAAGTCTACTTGGAAGAAAAAGAAGCCTGCAAAGAAGCAGAAGAAAGACAAGAAGCCAAAGAAGGAAGTTCAAAAGAAAAAGGCTAACGACAAAGGAAAATGTTTCCACTGCAATGTCGAAGGCCACTGGAAGAGAAACTGTCCTTCATACCTCGAGAGCCTGAAGAACAAGAAAGGTGACACACCTTCAGAAGGTATAGACTTGCTCATTATTGAAACTAATCTAACGATTTTTTCTACTTCTAGTTGGGTTATAGATTCTGGTTCTAGTGCTCATTTGTGCACTACCATGCAGGGTCTAAAGGAAAGTAGAAGGCTGGCGGAAGGTGCAGTAACCCTTCGGGTTGGCAACGGGGCAAAAGTTGCTGCTGTGGCTGTGGGCACCTACCATCTGCGACTACCGTCTGGATTTAGTTTAATACTTAGAGACTGTTATTATGTACCTGTTGCTAGCAGAAATTTGATTTCTGTTTCATGTCTAGCACAGGAAGGTCATGTTTTTACATTTGACAAAGACTGCTGTTCTATTTATTTAAGAAATAAAATAGTCGCACGTGGTTTCATGATTGACAGTCTCTATCATTTACATATGGATGTATCTGTGAATGTTACCGAGCAAGATGTGAGTGCCAAAGGATCCAAAAGATCCAGAGATGAGATAAACCAAAGGTATTTGTGGCACCTTAGGCTTGGCCATATTGGAGAGGACAGAATGAACAAAATGGATAAAGATGGGCTTTTAGGCTCATTGACTTCCGAGTCATATCCAGTTTGCGAGTCCTGTCTTCAAGGAAAGATGGCTAGACTGCCCTTTGTAGGACATGGGGAGAGGACCACCGAAATACTTACCCTAGTACATACAGATGTATGTGGCCCATTCGATGTGCTAGCCAGGGGACGTTATTCATACTTCATTACCTTTACCGATGATTATTCACGGTATGGGTATGTGTATCTTATGAGACACAAGTCTGAATCCTTTGAAAAGTTCAAAGAGTTCAAGAATGAAGTAGAAAAACAAACTGGAAAACCTCTTAAGGCCCTTCGATCAGATCGAGGAGGAGAATACCTTAGTGGGGAATTCCGGGACTATCTCAAAGAAAACGGCATAGTCTCACAATGGACACCTCCGGGTACACCTCAACTCAACGGAGTGTCAGAGAGGAGGAATCGGACCCTATTGGATATGGTCAGGTCCATGATGAGCTTCACTGATTTACCTATGTTTCTTTGGGGAGATGCCTTACTCACAGCGATTTATTTATTGAATAGAGTTCCCTCTAAATCCGTTCCTACCACACCGTATGAGATATGGCATGGTAAGAAACCAAGTCTGGGTCATCTCAAGATTTGGGGGTGTCCGGCCCACGTCAAGCGACTACAGGCGGACAAGTTAGAGGCTAGGACCATAAGTGCTCGTTTTATAGGATATCCTAAAGAGTCATTAGGATACAATTTTTACGTCTCAGAGGATCACAATGTGTTTGTGAGCCGTCATGCCATCTTCTTGGAAAATCAGTTTATCCTTGATAGAGGCAGTGGGAGGAAAATTGAGCTTGAAGAGAAAGTCTTTGAAAAGCAACGAGTCATGGATCCTATAGAACCCATTCATAAAGAGCCAGTACACGATGTCCCTCAACCACCTCGTAGATCTAGTAGGGTCTCCCATCCTCCCGATAGATACTTAGGTATACTAGAAGAGGATACCGAGGAAATGTTCCTAGTGGGAGATAGGGATCACATACAGGATCCCAAAACCTACAACGAGGCGATATCTGATATCGATTCCGAGAAATGGCTGGAAGCTATGAAGTCAGAGATAGACTCCATGCATTCCAACCAAGTCTGGACCTTAGTAGATCCACCAGAAGGTATTGTACCTATTGGATGCAAATGGATCTACAAAAGGAAGATAGGTTCGGATGGAGAGGTAGAGACCTATAAGGCAAGGCTTGTGGCAAAAGGGTATAGTCAGCGCGAAGGCATTGACTATCAGGAGACCTTTTCACCTGTAGCCATGCTAAAATCCATCCGAACATTGCTTGCCATTGCAGCATTTCATGATTATGAAATCTGGCAGATGGATGTGAAAACTGCTTTCCTGAATGGATATCTTGATGAAGATATCTATATGGAACAGCCTTTGGATTTCACTTCCAGTGATGGAGATCACAAGGTCTGCAAGCTGCAAAGGTCCATCTATGGACTAAAGCAAGCCTCTCGGAGTTGGAACACTCGTTTTGATGATGCAATCAAAACGTTTGATTTCATCAAAAACGAAGAGGAACCATGTGTTTACAAAAAGGTTAGTGGGAGTGCTGTCGTTTTTCTCGTACTGTACGTAGATGACATTCTCCTGATTGGGAATGATATTCCCATGCTAACCTCGGTCAAGGTCTGGTTGTCAAAAGAATTCTCCATGAAAGACCTTGGGGAAGCATCCTATATTTTGGGAATAAAGGTCTATAGAGATAGATCTAAAAGGATGCTTGGCCTTTCACAGAAGATGTACATAGAGGAGGTGCTGAAGAGGTTCAGCATGGAAAACTCCAAGAGGGGTCTCTTACCCCTAAGGCATGGAATTCATCTCTCCAAGAAGATGTGCCCCAACACATCTGAAGAGATTCAACGCATGAGCAAGATTCCTTATGCATCGGCAATAGGAAGCCTCATGTATGCCATGCTATGTACACGACCTGATATAGCTCTTGCTGTGAGTGTCACAAGCAGATATCAGTCGAATCCAGGTGAAGAACACTGGATAGCTGTGAAAGAACAGTCTTAAGTACTTGAGAAGAACTAAGGACATGTTCTTGGTCTTTGGGAGAAGATCGGAGTTGAAGGTAGAAGGATGCACACATATTGATGATAGAAAGTCTACATCAGAATATGTGCAATGATGGTTCAGTAAATTGGAAGAGTTCCAAACAACTGATCATTATAGATTCTACCTTAGAAGCTGAATGTTAAGCCGTATCTAAGAGTGCAGTGGAAACCTTCTGGTTAAAAGTTAATTGCAGAGTTAGGTGTAATGTCATTAGATGCCATAACACTTTACTGCGATAACATTGGCACCATAGCACTAGCTATGGAGCCATGGTCTCATCAGAAGTCCAAGCACATAGAGCGGCGCTTCCATTTCATACGCGACTATGATGTAGAGGTGCAGAGAGTAGACTCCGCGGATAACGTGGCAGACCCGTTCACTAAGCAGCTGAGTCAGCAAAAGACTGAAGCCCACCTTGAGAAGATGGGCCTAAGATATATGACCAATTGGCTTTAGTGCAAGTGGGAGATTGTTAGATGTATGCCCTAGAAGCCAATTTGGCTGACACATTGTTGATTCTAAGGACATAATTTTGTACTTGACTATTTATTATTGAATAAATAAAAGGCATCTTTTCATTCATATTGTTTATGTGTCCATGAATCGTCCAAGAAATTAATAAGATGATGATACATATTCTCAAGAGTTGAGAATTTGAGCCATGTATCATTGGTGATTAATTTCTAAATGCTCCTGATCAATGGATCATCACGAGGACGGTGATCGATCCGATCAGTGCACAGATCACTTTCCTTTTGGATGGACGAGACTTGAGTCCACAGTGTAGGGACACTGAAGTGATAGTGCAGGTGCTTGTTAGAGAACAAGGGTACTGAGCGTGACCAAGACAAGAAGTCACTTGGATGTCTATCCACTCGTCAGTGACTTGCTTGATGTTGCAGTAGTGTGACTGGTCCTTTGACCTGCGGTGCTTCGGCTACTCACAGTGAGGTTATTGTAGTTTGACTGCACACATACATGGTCTCTAGCCATATGGGTCCATGCAGTGTAGATTGGCTGCAGTAGGTTCACTGTAGGAGTAGGGTATGCACCTACAAGGAATCTATCGACCTTGATAGAAGAGGAGTGATCCTATGTGATTTGTTAGACTGAGTTCTAAGACCTTGGCCAGGGCAGTAAAGTGGAGAAAGAGTTTTCCACTATCGAACTCAAGTCGAATAAATCTTGACATATGACAGACGATGGGGTTTGACGAGTTGTCCATGACCTCCGTCCTGTAGGGATCCACGATAGTAGGACTGTATCACATGTTAACTGCACCTAGAGGTTCATCATTCTATTCTGCTGGGTAGCCACTACATGCTGCTAGGTGTCACTGGTGGATGGTGGGACTCATAGGGATTATCTTGATGATCGATAAACCCTAATGAGTTGAGTTGGAATCGTTCCAACCCATTGAAAGGAGTTTTCAATGATATAGTGATAGAGATCACAATATATCTCACTACCAGTCAGAATAGAACCTATGGGGTCACACACACTAGAAGTATTGACCGATCCGATGGTTGAAATCGTGATTAGGAATCACAAGAAATCAATTTGATTGATAAGAAGTTGAAGAGGAACAAAGGGAATTAATCAATTGGACTTAAACACAAATCCTACTTCGGGTAGGATTCCTAGAGTCCTAATTGGATTAGGACTAGGAATCCTAGTTGGAGTAGGACTGGGATTCCTATTTGGAATAGGATTCCTACAATCCTAATGAGATTAGGAATTTTGAATTGGATTCCTACTTGGAGTAGGATTCCTAGAAATCCTAATTGGATTAGGACTTCGGATTCAAATGGAGTCCTAATTGGATTAGGACTAAAATTAAACAAATCCTAATTAGATTAGGATTCCTTAAGTCCTAATTAATTATTAATCTAATGAATCAACATGACTCCTAATTGGATTAGGATTGAAGAGTTCAATTGAGTCATGGTTCATTCAAGTCCTAATTGGATTAGGACTAGCATAGATTAAACCCAATTGATTCATGATTTGGTTAAAGCCTAATAGGATTAGGACTTAGCCATAAGAGGGACACCTAATCCTCCTTAGAGGAGGATTAGGGCATCACAAGAAGGAGGGATCACGCCCCTCCTCCTTCCCTTGTGCGGCATGAAGAGAGGGCGGCGCCCCTCTTAGGCAAGTTGTCATGGAGCTCCTAAATGTTAGGAGCTCCACTCCCTTTATAAGGAGGACTAGGGCCGGCCCCAAGTAAGAACCTCTCTCTCCTCCTCCTCCAAGCCGTGGCCATCCTCATCCTCCCTTGTTTCAGCCGCAAGCAAGAGAGAAGCCAAAGAAAGGGTGGCGGCCTCCTTCCCTTCTCTTCCTCCATCCAACGCAGGGAGATAGAAAGAAGGCTGCAGGGGCTTGGATCTTCTTCCTCTTCTTCATCCTTCTTCTTCCTCCTTCTAAGCACAATCAAGAGTTGATTGAGAGGGAGGACATCAGCCATCAAAGCTATCTCTGCAAGGGAGCTAGCACCCCGGTGAGATAGAGAGCTTGGATCGGATCCTACTTCGTGTGGATACCCGTAGAGGCCGGACGTTTGAACGGCTTCAAGCGAACCCTCTTCCTAAAACCACGAATTCAGATTCGCGGTGATCATCTACCCGCGCAAGGTGAAGATTTGATCTTCCTATTAGTTTTAAAAGTTTTAATTCTTACCTAATTACGAAAGGTCTCGAAACAACGTTCATGTGATGAACGTCGAACTCGCGCATGCCGATTCCGCTGCCATCTGAAAAATTTTTGAAATATCAGCGGCATGGGCGGGTTCCCAACAGTGGTATCAGAGCCTAGGCTTCGTAGATTAAGGTAAGAATTAAATATCTAAAGGCATATTAGATCTGAAAATTAAATGATCATGCATGCTGAAAAATTCTGCATGCAGATTTTTCAGGGGTGCTGATTTTTACATGCTGATTTTTATGTGATAAAAAGATGATTCTAATTGCATTGTTAATGGGATTACAAAGTTTAGAATCATGATTAGCATGATCAGCGACCTATGTCATGATATAATCAGTTAAGTTTCAGATCTGAAAATTATAATTGTAGCATACGGTGATGATCATAGGACTGAGGCCTTTACGGCCATATTAGGGAGTCCACCCCAGTCCCCACTAGATGAGGTGTCCGCTAGTTCCCTTTCAGTTGAAATGCGGCTCCTCTTGAGCATTATCTCTAGGATCCTTTTTCCTAAGACCGGCCGCTTCGATTTTGTATCTGAGAGGGACCTAGCCCTCATGTATTACATTCTCCAGGACACCCCAATTAACTTTCCCAAACTAATCTACAAATACCTATGTGAGCCACTAGACAGACCTAGGCTCACCCTTCCATATGGGATGCTATATACCCTGATCTTTAGGGAGTCCGAGATCCCTATTCCTGAGGGGGAACCCTCTCACGCACTGCGATGGACAGATCGCATGGGTGAGGGAACCCTTCACAGGATGGGTTTTCATAAGGTAGAGGGAACCTGGGTCAGGAAACCATCCTCCTCCACACCTACTACTAGACACTCCCCCAGTCCTGATCCTGATTCAGACTTTTCCACCTATCCCTCCACCTCAGCACCATCTACCTCTGCCGGACCCTCCACTGCACCACCTTCTCAGCCACTAGAGGTCCGGATATCACCTGAGCAGCTCCGGAAGTTGCGACAGGAGATCGTGAGGGATCTTCGGGACGACCTACTGAGGGAGCTCCGAGGTCCAGCAACTGCTCCCTCCACTGCCCCCTCTTCTGCATTGGTTCCCTCCCTGATAGCCGTGACCGAGATGACGGCTCATCTGAGGGAAGAAATTTACAATGTCAGAAGCCTGATACAAGCCCAATTCTCAAACATGAGCGATGTCACAAGCAACACAAGGAAGATGCGAGATGACATCCGACATGACATGGGCACCCAGAGCCAGGAGGCCGAGCGTCTGGCGAATGTGTTGATTGCCAAGTTGGACACACTCCAGGAAAGCCTGACTGAGCTTTCCTCGATCCACAGTAGGGCCACCTCGGCGATCATCACACAGCTAGGGCACGTCACAGATGGGGTCAGTCTACTCATGGAACAATCAAGACTGCCCAAGGGAGCCACCTCCTTCTCGAAGAAGCCCTAGCTTATTTTTTTATTTTGACATGTATTTCTTGCATTACTCTTTGTATTCACAAGTGTACTTACATATACATCAATACAAGGAGTAGACAATTCTCTTCAAAAATGTGCAAATTAATATCTTATAGCCTTACTCTCATTGCTTGTGTAATGTGCTTTCTTCCTTTTTGCTATAATGACAAAAAGGGGGAGAAATATATTGAATAGACATGTAAAGAGAATCAATGAAAATCAATAAAAAGAGAAAACTTTTAAAATACACAATAATTTGTTCTTAATGGATTTGATACCTCGAGGCTCATTATCTCTCTGTTGGGGCTCCTAATGGAGTAATCTCCAGAATCTATTCAAGGGATATTCGGAGATTAGTTGAATCATACTCAAGAACAAATTGACAGATTTTTCCTCTAAAAAACCAAAAATTTAAGTTCAAAAGCTTCAATGCACTAAAAGAAAATTCTGAGAATCAAAACAAAGTTGAATGCATGTGTTGAGGGGGAGAATCTGAATTTTTAAGAAAGCAAAATCATTAAAAATATATAAGCCAAACAATTGATTGAATGACATGAAGGCTTATATAATTCCAAATGAAAGGGGGAGCTTTAACTTCAAAATTTATTGTTTCACACCTTTCAGGTTTGGATAAATTAAATAACCAGACACTTGAATTCATTTTAAAATTTTACTATAAATCTCCTTGTTTGTTGAACAATTCACTTTACATATACTCAATGTTTTGTCATCATCAAAAAGGGGGAGATTGTGGAGTGATTGATTATAACCCTATTTGATTTTGATGAGCTCAAAGCATTTGAGTATATCCTATGTTTACTAATGAATTCAATCTAGTGTTTCAGTGAAATTCTTGTAAATTTATGGTTAAGTGTCTCTAGATTTGGTTCAAGACATTTTGGATAAGTTAAGAAATCAATATGAACCAAAGTCTGAGACTTGAGTCGACTCCGGGATATTAGGAGTCGACTCCAAGCGTATCAGAAGCACTGGCACAGGCTCGAGTCGACTCCTGTACATTACGAGTCGACTCCGACTGAGAACAGACAGACGAACAGAAAGATCCAACTCAAAACCTGTCAACGAGTCGACTCCTGAAGAGCGCGAGTCGACTCTGATGCTTGCCGAGTCGACTCTAGAGTAGTATGAGTCGACTCCAGGAAGTTACAGACAGAAAGACAGAGAAGTTATTTTGAACTCTGAGAGCCGAGTCGACTCCTGAGGAACTCGAGTCGACTCCGATAGTTGGCTGGTCGACTCCAAAGGAAGCGAGAGTCGACTCCCAGTGTAATACAAGGCAAAAGTCAGAGAGCAACTTTCGGACACTGAGCGCCGAGTCGACTCCCGCAAAGCCCGAGTCGACTCCGAGACAGCGCGACCCCAAAAAGACAGAAGACAGTATTTTCGTCTCTGAGAGGCGAGTCAACTCCAAGACAGTTCGAGTCGACTCCAAGGCAGCGCTACCCCAAAAAAACAGAAGACTGCTTTTCGGATACTGAGAGCCAAGTCGACTCCAAAACAGTCCGAGTCGACTCCAAGACAGCACGAGCCAAAAGATAGAAGCTCGGGAGTTCGGACTCTGAGCGCCGAGTCGACTCCCGGAATTTACGAGTCGACTCGAGTGAGCAAACTTGAAAAATGCATCCATGGATTCCTTGGGATGAGCCGACTCCAAAAGTGCCAGGTCAGCTCCAGACTTTGGGGAGTCTACTCCGGGTTAAGTCGAGTCGACTTCCAGTCGAGAAGAGCACTTTAATTCAAATCCGGAATAGTTGCCGAGCCGACTCCAGAAAAGCATGAGTCGACTCCTGCTGCAGCCGAGTCGACTCCGGATCGCGCGAGTCGACTCCGATCCCAACGGAAACATTGTCAGGATGTGCAGAATGTGCAGAACGTCTAGTAGATTGTGTCTAACAGCTAGTTTCCATGGGAAATGGCTTAAATAGCCACAGAGAACTGTAGCAAGGTAGACAAGTGACATTCCTTTCAAAGAAAACACATATTCTTCATCTGCCAAAGAATTTTCAACGGAAAAAGAAGGAAGAGGGCCATTCACTCCATTCAACCAACTCTTTCCAGCATTAAAGAAGTCTCCTTCAGCCTTCAAGTCTTCAAGACATTCAAGAGGAGACCCAGAGTTCAAGAAGCCCTCCACTACATCATCATAAATTGTTTGAGGGCTCTTAACTTCTCTTCTATTTATATTGCTGAAAATCTGCTTATTTAGAAGCTGTATTTTTCTGTTTGTTTTTCTATCCATTTGGTCCTTACTTGATTCAATCAGGGGATTGAATCAAGGGTGTAAAGGTTTGTTGGTGAGCCTAGGTTGAAACCAACGTGTGAAGGGTTTAATTGTGATCCCGGAAAAACAATCGGGCAGTTCTAGTCGATGAGCCTGGAAAAACCGACCGAGTTCGTTGTGACCTCGTAAAACAATAAGTTGGGTTGTGAGCTTGTAAAACAACCGGCTGTAATCCGAGGGGTTATAGTGAATTCCCAAGTGAGGCTTGGGAAGTGGACGTAGGAGCAAGGGTTAGCTCCGAACCACTATAAAATCATTGTGTTTGTGATTGCCTTGACGTCTTTATTTTCATCTCACTCACTGCACATAGCATCTAATTAATCAAATTGCAAAAAGTATTAATTAGTGTCCACAAACATTTTAATTGCAATAATTATTTTAAAACCCAATTCACCCGCCCCTCTTGGGTTGTCTATCTGGGCAACAGAATTGCTGTTACCTTGGCCTCCCAAACTCTTGGTAGAGACCTGAGAATTTTTCGCACCAATTCAGGGTTAGTATAAGACTTTTTTAAACTCTTTAGCCCATTTATGATTTCTGTGAAACGAGTAAACATTTCAGTTATGGACTCAGTGGATTCCATTTTAAACAACTCATACTTATGTACTAATATGTTTATTTTTGACTCCTTAACTTGATTAGTTCCTTCATGTGTGACCTCAAGTTTATCCCAAATTTTTTTTGCGGAGATGCATGTTGATATTCTATTGAATTCACTTACATCTAGTGAACAGTAAAGTATATTAATTACTTTAGCATTTAGTTGTGCTAGTCTTCTATCACTTTCATTCCAATCCATTTCTGGTTTGGGTATGATAGTGCCTTTTATACTAATTGTGGGTGTGTGAGGTCCTCTAGTTATAATATACCACAATTCATAGTCTAGAGCTTGAATGAATATCCTCATCCTAGCTTTCCAGTATGTGTAATTAGTGTCATTAAATAGAGGAGGTCTATTTGTGGATTGCCCCTCACTCAGAGAACATCCCACTTGGATTGTCACGATCTTTGTCTCTTGATTGTGAGATCAACAAATACTATATGAGCACCTTGCTCTGATACCACTTGTTGCCCAAGGTGACAAGCCAAGAGGGGGGGTGAATTGGTTTCTCTTGAATTATTTTTTACTATCTTTCTTTAGTCAATTGATGAGTGAGTGAAATTAGAACAATGTACAATACAAACACACAAGAAGTATAGTGGTTCGGTGCTCTCCTAAGCACCTACGTCCACTCTCCAAGCGACCCCTTGGGAATTCACTATAATTCCTCGGATTACAGTTGGATTGTTTTCCAGGCTCACAATCCAAAAACCTTTACACTTTGGTTTTCCGGGATCACCAATAACCTATGTTGGTTTTACGGGCTCACCAACGAACCTTCACAATTGGTTTTACAGGTTCACCAATAAAACTACACCGTTGGTTTTACGGGCTCACCAACAAACCTTTACAAGGTGATTAAAAAGGAAGAAGAAGAATTTTGAAACTCCTAGATGAGCAAATATAACAATTATAAGCTACAAAGAAAAGTTTAGAGAATAGTTATCGCTTGATGAGACTTCTCTCTTCTTTGTCAAGAATGCTTCACTCTTCAAGGGTGGATGGAGCTCTTAATATCTCTTGGAATTTGCTCAACCACTTCCTTTTGACTCTTGAATGAAGCACTTGGATGAAGAAGATTAGGGCACTTGTATTTCTTGTGTAAGCTTTGATATTTTGCAAAAGGATATTTTTCTCTGATGAATAGTATCCTTTTAAATAGTTTCCCTCATCCATTGGACAACCCCCAATGGTTAGAATTCAAAAACTAGCCGTTGCTTGCTGTTGGAAGGGCAAAAAGTACTTCTGCAGAACTAGCCGTTATGCTTCTGCCCGTGCTTGGGTCGACTCAACTTTTACTGGGGTCGACCCAACTTTCACTTGGGTCGACTCATGCTATATTGGGGTCGACCCTCTCAGGAAAATATAGAACCTTATATTTCAGCCTTTCTTTACTTGGGTCGACTCAAATCTTTTTGGGTCAACTCAAGGTTCAGTTGGGTCGACTCAACTTTCACTTGGGTCGATCCTCTCAGGGTTTCCAGAAAACAGATTTCCGAATGACATTACCTTTGGGTCGACTCATGTTCAGTTGGGGTCGACTCAAGGTTGGGTCGACTCAGGTTCCATTTGGGTCGGCCCTCTCAGGGATTCCAGAGACTTGTTTTCTTGAGGCTTGAGGATTGGGTCGACTCAGCTTTCACTTGGGTCGACTCAAGTACTGTTCATCCGTGCCATTTTTTGCAGAAGTGTGCCAAATGGATCCATGATGTGCCGAGGTGTACTCCATCTATCTTAGGGTTGACTCATTTCACACTTTGCTGCAACTTAAGGTTAGATTCATCCATACAATCAATAAAATATGCCTCAAGCAATTTTGAATATATGTTATGGTGATGCTACATACTCTTAACAATGAAAATTACTATTGTCCCCTTAAGAGTACATTTTACTTGAGACTTTGCCGAATTAGAATTTAGAATTCACTGTCCCTTTTCTATCGCAAATTTTATCTCATTATTAATCATTGAAATACATCTTGATCTCATTATACTAATGTATTGAGAATGATGAACTTAGTAATGATATATCATATTACCTTGTAATATTTAATTAGACATACCCTTAATCATTGTATTAATCATCAAAATACCACTATCATCCTCACATCTCTTCCTTCTTTTGCTTGTATTTACTCTTTTGAAGCTCTTGGTAGTTGAAAGGCTTTAATGCTCAGATGGAATAGCTCTCTTGCTATCTACTACTGTTCACTCTGGCTATTTAAGTGGTTTCATTCAGTAAATAGCCGTTAGAGACTAATTCATAGCCGTTCTGTCCCATCTGCACATCCTGACAATGTATCCGTTGGGATCGGAGTCGACTCGTGCGATCTGGAGTCGACTCGACTGTTGCTGGAGTCGACTCATGCACTACTGGAGACGACTCGCCCATTGTTCAGGATTTGAATTAAAATGCTTGTCCCGTCCTGGAGTCGACTCAGACCAAACCTGGAGTCGACTCGCCAACATCTGGAGATGACTCGGGCACTTAGGAGTCGGCTCATTCTCAAGATTTCAGAAACCTATCTTTCTATTTTTCTTCCTCGAGTCGACTCGGGTTTTTTTGGAGTCGACTCGACTGCCTTGAAAGACGACTCGAGATCTTCGGAAGACGGCTCGTTCTCAGAGTCCAAAAATCCGATTCTCTATTTATTGAACTGATCTACCTCGGAGTCGACTCGTGCTTTGTTGGAGTCGACTCGGCTGACTTGGAGGTCGACTCTGGAACTCTTGGAGTCGACTCGTTCTCAAGATTTCCGCGATTGGTTCTCTGCCTTTCAGACTGCTTTCCTCTAGGAGTCGACTCGGACATAACTAGGGTCGACTCGTCAAACGTCGGAGTCGACTCGTAACCTTCTGGAGTCAACTCGGTAACAGGGTCTAAAATCCATCGTTCTATCTTTCTGTCTGTTATCCTTTGGAGTCAACTCGGAACCGTCGGGAGTCGACTCGGCAAGCATCGGAGTCGACTCGAAATCTTTTGGAGTCGACTCGCTGACAGGGTCTGAAACTCTTCTTTCTATCTTTTTTTCTGTTCTCAGTCGGAGTCAACTCGTAGAGTACCGGAGTCGACTCGAGCTTGTGCCAGAAACTTTAAACCACTCGGAGTCGACTCGTAATCTTCCGGAGTCGACTCGGGATGTAGATTTTGGTTCAAATTGAGTCCAATACTTATCCAAATTACTTTGAACCAAAGCTTGAGGTACTTAAACAGAAATTCACACATATTTGCCTGAAACACTAGATTGAATTCATTAGTACAACATAAAATATACTCAAATGCTTTGAGCTCATCAAAATCAAATAGGGGTTTACTCAATCGCTCCACAATTGAGATTATCCAACTTTTCCAAATTTTTCGAGGTTGCCTGTGATGCATCAGGAGTCGGGATTGGAGGCGTTCTAAGTCTGGAAAACCACCCAGTAGCATTCTTTAGTGAGAAATTTGATGACCCAAAGATTGATTTAAAGATTGATTTTGATGATCACAAAACTTTGAAGTATAAATACTAATGTTTGTGTTGCAAGAAGAAAGATAATTTGTTTTGCAAGGAACATAGCAAGTTGGAAGAATAGAAGAAGACCTCAAAAGCTCTCAAAAAGTTGAAAGAAAGCTATGCTTTATTGGCCCAAGTTTCAAGTTCAAAGGATTCAAGTTGGAGGAGCAAATTCGAAGAAAGATTTAAAAGAATAGTCCTCGAGTCGACTCCTGGAAGTTCAGAGTCGACTTTGGCATTCTGGAGTTTCAAGGAACAGTGCTCGAGTCGACTCCGGAACTTTACGAGTCGACTCTGACTGAGAACAGACAAAAAAATAGAGAGTTGATTTTCAGTGCTACAGTGCTCGAGTCGACTCCGAGATCGACTCCGAGACTGCAAGTCGACTCTAGGACTGCAAACAGACAAAAAACAGAGAGTTGATTTTTAGTGCTACAGTGCTCGAGTCGACTCCGAGATCGACTCCGAGACTGCAGGTCGACTCCAGGACTGCAAACAGACAAAAAATAGAGAGTTGATTTTAAGTGCTACAGTGCTCGAGTCGACTCCTACTTTAGCCGAGTCGACTCTAACACGCTGGGAGGCATAACGGCTAGTTTTTTCTTAACTCCAACGGCTCTATTTTTGTCTCTAACGGCTAGATCTTTGTTCCCACGCCATCCAAAGCTATAAAATCAAGGGGAGAGCTAGGAAAGAAGTAATGGAAGTGGGAGAGAACACTTAGGAAAGAGATCTCAAAGAAAAATCTCCCAAAAGCACAAAAGGGCCATTCCAAGCAAAATAGAGAGAAGAAGAGCATCCAAGTGAATCCCAAAGCTTCCTCTTCAACTATGTGCTGCCTCAGTGATCTTCTACCTCGTGCCAAATCAGAAGAGGGTCAAGTAAAGAAGAAGCCGAGTTCCTTCATCTACAAATTTGTTTGAAGGCTTCTTCTCTTTACTCTACTTGTTTACATTGCTATATTTGCTTGTTTAAGAAGCTTGTATTTGTTTTAAATTCTTGTTCTAATATCTTGTAACTTGATTCAATCAAGGGATTGAATCAAGGGGTTAAGGTTTGTTGGTGAGCCAAAGGAAAAACCAACGTTGTAAGGTTGTGGTTGGTGAGCCTTTGGGAAAACCAACTGGGTTGATTGTGAACCCGGAAAACAATCGTTGTAAGGTTGTGGTTGGTGAGCCTTTGGAAAAACCAACTGGGTTTGATTGTGAACCCGAAAAAATAATCGGTTGGTTCTAGTCGGTGAGCCTGTGAAAACCGACCGAGTTCGTTGTGATCTCGCAAAACAACAAGTTGGGTTGTGAGCTTGTAAAACAACCGACTGTAATCTGAGGAATTATAGTGAAATTCCCAAGAGGTCTTGGGGAGTGGATGTAGGTGCTGGGGTGCACCGAACCACTATACATCTTTGTGTTTGTGATGCCTTATTTCTTGCGTTTCATGCCTTACGTACTAGACTTTGTAATATCTCTAGCTTTATTTTCTAATTAATTATAAGAGATTGTTTAGAACTTGCTTAGCTTTCACTCTATTCTTACCATTCACATAGATTAAATTGATCATACAACTATAAGTTAATTTAGGATCAATTGCGCCCTAAAGCCATAGTATAATTGCTCTAGCTTAATTTATCACTACATAACTTGTAATTGCCTAGAGCTTAAGTAAAGTAACATCTTATCATTCCGCTGCATTCAATTCAAAGTAAAAAAATAGGAAACACAATTTTTAGAAAACCCAATTCACCCCCCTCTTGGGTTGTCATCTTGGGCAACAAGTGGTATCAGAGCAGGTGCTCTTCTATTAATTATAGTCTTAACCGACTAGAGCTAAAGATTATGACAACCCCACATAACATATTATTTGCCGAGGGACTTTCTATAAACAGACCTCCACTGTTTGATGGAACTTACTATATTCAATGGAAAGCTAGAATGAAAATTTTTGTTCAATCACAAAACTATAAAATATGGAATATCATTATAAATGGCCCTCACACACTCTCTCAAGTTGTTAATAAAAAAAACCTAGCACAATTGAATGCTAATGCTATGAACATATTATATTGTGCTATTCATGAAACGAAATTTAATAAAATTTCTGCATGCTTATCTGCTAAGGAGATTTGGGATACTTTAAAAAATATTTATGATAAATCTCAGATTAGCTCACATGTGCTTCAATTACATACTAACAATGAGACTGCAGAAAAAAATGTTGAATCTCCCACCTCAGTCGAGTCGACTCCAAGTATTTCAGAGTCGACCCCCAAGTTAGCCGAGTCGACTCCAACAAGGCCCGAGTCGACTCCGAGGCAGAACAGTTCAAAAGACAGAGAATCATCTTTTAGGCCTCTGAGAACGAGACGTCTCCCGAAGATCTCGAGTCGACTCTCAAGTCAGTCGAGTCGACTCCAAGTAAACCCGAGTCGACTCGAGGAAGAAAGAACAACAAAAAAATTCAAATGCTTCCTAAAGACAAAGAAGAAGAGGAAGCAAGAAGAAAGAAAGAAAGAGATAAAAAGGAAGAAAGCCTTGACCAAGAAAGAGTCAAGCAAGAAAATGAAAGCTAGGAGCAACAATGATGATATTAGCTCCAAAGAACTACAAGAGGTAACTAACTTGTGCTTTATGGCACAAGAAGATAAGGTAAAATCTGAATCTACTTTTACATCAAATGATTTTCAAGAAGAATTCCCTTATGATGAATTATTAAATGCTTTTCATGATTTGTATGGTGAATGTAGAAAATTAGCTATCAAGAATAAAAATCTTAAGAAACTAAATCTGAAAATTTTAAAAGAAAGAAATTCTAGTGATGAAATACAAGATAAACTAAATTCTGAAAATGAAAGCTTAAGGTTAAATTTAGAACAATTGATTCAAAAAAATCAAATTTTAATTAAAGAAATTAAAACCTAAGTAAAGAAATTAACCAATTAAAATCTTTTATTAACAAATTCACTGTAAGTTCAGAACGATTAAAAATGATGTTTGAAAGCCAATATGTTGCTTATGATAAATCAAAACTTGGCTTGACTCCTTTACTTAACAATAAATCTCTAGAGAAAAAGGTTATCAATTCACCAAGCAAACCATTAAATAAGATAACTTATTTCAAACATGAAAAGAATGGGCATAACAACTTTACCTATCGTTCTAACATAATTAAATCAAGTGGTAAAGTTATTACAATTAAACAAATTTGGGTTCCAAAAGGAACTATATGTCCTAACTCTCAAGGACCCAAGCAAGCTTGGGTACCCAAAATGAAAATATGAGGATGTAGACATAGGTGTAAATCATTAACAACCTGTGAATCATGCTTTCTTGGTAAGACGACCAAGTCACCTTTTACTGGAAAAGGTGAACGAGCCAATGACTTATTGACCCTAGTACATTCTGATGTATGTAGGCCAATGAGCATAAATGCTAGAGGTGGATATGCATATTTTATTACTTTCACAGACGATCTTTCGAGATATGGTTATGTCTATTTAATGAGACATAAATCTGAAACATTTGAAATGTTCAAATTGTATCGTAATGAAGTAGAAAAACAAACTGGAAAGAGTATTAAAACTCTTCGATCAGATCGAGGGGGTGAATACCTTTTCAATGAGTTTTTGACATATCTGGAAGAGAATGGAATTCTTTTCCAATGGACTCCTCCTGGTACACTACAGTATAACGGCGTGTCAGAAAGGAGAAATCGAACTCTATTAGATATGGTTCGATCCATGATGGGGTTTGCTAATCTGCCCATATCCTTTTGGGGATATGCGCTTGAGTCAGCCTGTTATATACTTAATAAGGTTCCAAGTAAATCTATGAATAAAACACCACATGAGATGTGGACGGGACGGAAACCGGTACTCTCTCACCTTAGGGTTTAGGGGTGATCGGCGTACGTCAAACGTTTGAAGATAGACAAACTTGAACCCAAGTCTGACAAATATTTCTTTGTCGGTTATCCTAAAGAAACTAAAGGATATTATTTCTACCTTGATGAAGAACAAAAGTTGTTCGTAAGCAATAGATCTGTTTTCTTACAGAAAGAATTTCTTAGTAAAGGAACTAATAGCTCTAATGTTGAACTTAGAAAAGTTCAACATGTAGAAGATCCGACACCATCCACTGAACCAATTGAGTCGGATTTGATTAGATCAGATCCAGAACCCATCTTAGATGCACCATTAAGGCGATCAGGTAGAGTATCACGTCAGCCAGACAGATACTATGGTTTCTTGGTTCGGGACAGGGATCCTGTCAAACTTGATGAAAACGATGAGGATCCGATCACCTACATGGATGCAATGCAGAGGTATGACTCTGATGCATGGCTTGGAGCCATGCAATCCGAAATGGAATCCACGAAGGTCAATGATGTATGGACATGAGTTGACCCATCCGAAGGGATTAAATCCATAGGGTGTAAATGGATTTTCGAAAGAAAACGGGCGCAGACGGAAAGGTAGAAACCTATAAAGCCCGTCTGGTTGCCAAAGGATATCGTCAGCATTATGGTATTGACTATGACGATACATTTTTTTCTATGGCAATGCTCAAATCCATTCGGATTATGCCTACGATAGCAGCACACTTAGATTATGAAATCTGGCAAATGGATGTAAAGACTGCTTTTCTAAATGGAGATTTAGAAGAGGAGGTGTATATGATGCAACCTGAAGGTTTTATATCTACAGATGAGTCTAAGGTGTGCAAGCTTCAAAAATCCATTTATGGATTAAAGCAAGCTTCACGGAGTTGGAACATACGATTTGATAAGGTGATCAAATCGTATGGCTTCATTAAGAATGAAGAGGAACCTTGTGTTAGAATCCCACATATGCCATGAAAATTCGAAATAATTTTCAGATTGCAGCGAAAAAACTATGTGGGATCCTAACAGTGGTATCAGAGCCATGGTTATGTAGATTAAGATTAGAATTAAATTTTTCAAGGCAGTTTAGATCTAAAATTTAATGGATTATGCTTGCTGAAATTTATGTATGCAGAATTTTCAGCTTGCTGATTTTTCTGCATACTAATATTTAGATGCTTAGATTAATGATTCTAATGCTTTGATAATGTGATTACAAATGTTTAGAGTCAAATCTAGCATGATCAGCAAGTCATGAGATGGAATAATCAATTAAATTACAGATCTGAAAATAATTTTTATGCATGTGATGCGTATGGTGATGATCATGGATGGACCCTTTGAATGTGCTGAAATGTTCTGCGATGTTCTGTGATGCATGTAATTTTAATTTTCAGATGCCTGCGTGCATCTTAAATTCATGTATTAGAGACCTGCGTGTCTCATAAAAAGGGTTGTAATTTATTATTTTATTTTTATTTAATTTTTAAAGCAATCTGGGATGTAATCTGTGATTTGTGTTGCACGTCGATGGTTGATCGATATGTACATCAACAAACTCAACATGCGCAGATCGAGATCAAGGGTTGATTGAAGATGGATCAAGAAGTTGATCACAATTGAACCTAAGGGATCAAGATCGAGTCAAGAGTTGAAGAGATCAAATCAATTGACGTGCATGTGCTTGTAAAATGACCCCATCCTGGATCCATGATCATCACCATTTAATTTTATTTTGATAAATGCCTGGATGTTTAATGCTTATGTCTATGCGGGTAGATTTATATTTGCATGAGATGTGAATACGCGATCGAGTGAGACCTAAACCGAAACCTCCCTAATCAGTCGAGGGTGAACCAACATAAGTTAGTCATATTAGATAAATTGATCTAATTGGTGTCTAGGCAAGCCTATAAGGTGGTTACTTAATTAGGACCTTACTCTCTGAGTAAGGGGAGCCTCCCACCTGCTTACCTGGCCAATTGTTCGATTACCTCTTATGAAGAACTCAAGTTGCAAATACTAAGACTTGATTATGCAATATTAAGTCCATAGGTCTTCCACCATAGTAGAGCTGCTAAGGTCTTTTCGGTGTTGATTTGTCTCGGCTGGACACAGTGGGCAAGTTGCATCGGGGGACTGGACCTCTCTATTAGACATGAGATGTTGTGGGGTAAAGGTGGGGTTGGGCACCAATAACTGTTAGGTGAGGATCCAATGACGACTTTATTTCTGCGGTTATACGGTGGGTCCGACTTAACTAAGTAATGGGGCCAATAACTGTTAGGTGAGGTCTTCATCACTTAGAGACCAAGTACCACTGCAATATGCTTGAGAAGCATTGTGCAAGAGTTGTACACTCATCCATTTATATGTCACCAATAACTGTTAGGTGAGGCGGCATGTAAATCGGTGAGACCACAGTACCCAATAAAAATCCTAGTCGTGTAGGTTTTTCGTTTCTCCATCAGGAGAGTATGAGGGATTCGAGAAAATAGTGGGAGCATATTTGTTTTAAAAGTCCCTAGAACAAATTAAGTTCAAGTACAAAGTCTAACTAGAATCTTTACTCTCTACAGATCACAATGTCAGCTTCAAACCCTTTGACCCGTATCCTTGAGACCAATCGACTGACCGGAACCAACTATAAAGACTGGCTTAGAAACCTGAAAATTGTTCTGAATTGTGAGAAACTAGGGTATGTGCTCGAGAACGATATCCCTAGGTTACCAGCACGTCCTACTGATGATCAGCGTGAGACGCATCAAAAGTGGACAGATGATGACATTAGGGTCAAGTGCTACATCATGGCATCCATGACTAATGAACTTCAATGCCAGCATGAGTACATGAAGACTGCTAGGGAAATACTGGCTCATCTGCAAGAGTTCTATGGTGAGCAGAGCCGCACTGCACGCTTTGAAGTGTCCAAGAGGCTCTTCAAGGCAAAGATGCGCGAGGGGCAGTCTGTCCATGATCATTGTCTGACTATGATCAAGGACCTTGAGGAGCTTGAGAAGCTCGGTATGTCCATGCATAAGGAACTGCAGATAGATCTGATCCTGCAATCCCTTCCTGATTCATTTGGTTAGTTTATTGTAAACTACCATATGAATAAAATTGAATGCACAAAGACCGAATTGTTGAATATGTTGGTAACTGTTGAAGGGGCCTTGAAAGGTTCAAGGGGCTCTGTTTTGGCTGCTGAGCTGACTTCTGGTTCCAAGAGAAAGTCTACTTGGAAGAAAAAGAAGCCTGCAAAGAAGCACAAGAAAGACAAAAAGCCTAAGAAGGAAGTTCATAAGAAAAAGGCTGATGACAAAGGAAAATGTTTCCACTGCAACGTCAACGGCCACTGGAAAAGGAACTGCCCTTCATACCTCGAGAGCCTGAAGAACAAAAAGGACACACCTTGTGAAGGTATGTTAGACTTGCTCGTAATTGAAACTAACCTTGCGGATTCTTCTACTTCTAGCCGGGTTATAGATTCTGGTTCTAATGCTCATCTGTGCACTACTATGCAGGGTCTAAAGGAAAGTAGGAGGCTGGCGGAAGGTGCAGTGACCCTTCGGGTTGGCAACGGAGCAAGAGTTGCTGCTGTGGTTGTAGGCACCTACCCTCTGCGATTACCGTTTGGATTTAGTTTATTGCTCAAAGACTGTTATTATGTCCCTGCTGCTAGCAGGAATTTGATTTCTGTTTCATGTTTAACACAGGATGGTCATGTTTTGTGATTTGACAAAGACTGCTGTTCTATTTATTTCAGAAATAAATTAGTTGCACGTGGTTTCATGATTGACAGTCTCTATCACTTGCATATTGATGTATCTGTGAATGTGTCTGAGCAAGTAGTTGTTAGATGTATGCCCTAGAAGCCAATTTGGCTGACACATTGTTGATTCTAGGGACATAATTTTGTACTTGACTGTTTATTATTGAATAAATAAAAGGCATCTTTTCATTCATATTATTTATGTGTCTATGAATTGTCCAAGGAATTAATAAGATGATGATACATATTCTCAAGAGTTGAGAATTCGAGCCATGTATCATTGGTGATTAATTTCTAAATGCTCCTGATCAATGGATCATCACGAGGACGGTGATCGATCCGATCAGTGCACAGATCACTTTCCTTCTGGATGGACGAGACTTGAGTCCACAGTGTAGGGACACTGAAGTGATAGTGCAGGTGCTTGTTAGAGAACAAGGGTACTGAGCGTGACCAAGACAAAAAGTCACTTGGATGTCTATCCACTCGTCAGTGACTTGCTTGATGTTGCAGTAGTGTGACTGGTCCTTTGACCTACGGTGCTTCGGCTACTCACAGTGAGGTTATTGTAGTTTGACTGCACACATACATGGTCTCTAGCCATATGGGTCCATGCAGTGTAGATTGGCTGCAGTAAGTTCACTGTAGGAGTAGGGTATGCACCTATAAGGAATCTATCGACCTTGATAGAAGAGGAGTGATCCTATGTCATTTGTTAGACTGAGTTCTAAGACCTTGGCCAGGGCAGTAATATAAAGTGGAAAAAGTGTTTTCCACTATCGAACTCAAGTCGAATAAATCTTGATATATGACAGACGATGGGGTTTGACGAGTTGTTCATGACCTCCGTTCTGTAGGGATCCACGATAGTAGGACTGTATCACATGTTAACTGCACCTAGAGGTTCATCATTCTATTCTGCTGGGTAGCTACTACATGCTGCTAGGTATCACTGGCGGATGGTGGGACTCATAGGGATTATCTTGATGATCGATAAACCCTAATGAGTTGAGTTGGAATCGTTCCAACCCATTGAAAGGAGTTTTCAATGATATTGAGATAGAGATCACAATATATCTCACTACCAGTCAGAGTAGAACCTATGGGGTCACACACACTAGAAGTATTGACCGATCCGATGGTTGAAATAGTGATTATGAATCACAAGTAATCAATCCGATTGATAAGAAGTTGAAGAAGGAAAGGGAATTAATTAATTGGACTTGAAACAAGAGGCCTACTTCGAGTAGGATTCCTAGAGTCCTAATTGGATTAGGACTGGGAATCCTAGTTGGAGTAGGACTAGGATTCCTACTTGGAATAGGATTCCAGCAATCCTAATGAGATTAGGAGTTTTGAATCAAAATTGGATTCCTACTTAGAATAGGATTTCTAGAAATCCTAATTGGATTAGGACTTCGGATTCAAATAGAGTCCTAATTGGATTAGGACTAAAATTAAAACAAATCCTAATTGGATTAGGATTCCTTAAGTCTAAATTAATTATTAATCTAATGAATCAACATGACTCCTAATTGGATTAGGATTGAAGAGTTCAATTGAGTCATGGTTCATTCAAGTTCTAATTGGATTAGGACTAGCATAGATTGAACCCGATTGATTCATGATTTGGTTAATCCTAATTAGATTAGGATTAAACCATGAGAGAGGCACCTAATCCTCTTTGGAAGAGGATTAGGTTAACCAAGTAAGAGGGGCATCAGCCCCTCTCCACTTGGCTAAGGCGACATGAAGAGAGGGGGCCGGCGCCCCCTCTTTGGCAAGTTGTCATGGAGCTCCTAAATGTTAGGAGCTCCACTCCCTTTAAAAGGAGGACTAGGGCCGGCGCCCTAAAGAAGAACCTCTCTTCCTCCTCCAAGCCGTGGCCATCCCTCATCCTCCCTTGTTTCAGCCGCAAGCAAGAGAGAAGGCAAAAGAAAGGGTGGCGGCCTCCTTCCCTTCTCTTCCTCCATCCAACGCAGGGAGATAGAAAGAAGGCTGCAGGGGCTTGGATCTTCTTCCTCTTCTTCATCCTTCTTCTTCCTCCTCTCAAGTAGAATCAAGGGTTGATTGAAAGAGAGGAGATCAGCCATCAAAAGAAGTCTTTGCAAGGGAGCTAGCACCCCGGGAAGACAAGAAAGCTTTGATCGGTCCTCTACTTCGTGTGGATACCCGTAGAGGCCGGACGTTTGAACGGCTTCAAACGAACCTTCATCCTAAAACCACGATCATCAGTTTGCGGTGATCATCTACCCGCACAAGGTGAAGATCTGATCTTCTAAAGTTTTTAATTCTTGCCTAACTACGAACGGTTCATGAAACAACGTTCATGCGATGAACGTCGATCCCGCACATGCCTCTTCCGCTGCCATCTGATTTAATTTTTGAAATATCAGCGGCATGGGCGGGTTCCCAACAGTGGTATCAGAGCCTAGGCTTCGTAGATTAAGGTAAGAATTAAATATCTAAAGGCTTATTAGATCTGAAAATTGAATGATCATGCATGCTGAAAATTTCTGCATGCAGATTTTTCAGGGGTGCTGATTTTTGCATTCTGATTTTTATGTGATAAAATGATGATTCTAATTGCGTTGTTAATGAGATTACAAAATTTAGAATCATGATTAGCATGATCAGCAACCTATGTCATGACATAATCAATTAGTTTTCAGATTTGAAAATTATAATTGTTGCATATGGTGATGATCATAGGATTCAAACCCTTTTGGTATCAAATGTAATGACCTGCGATGTGATCTGCGATGTCATGTAATTTTTCAGATGCTTGCATGCATCTTATTTGATATTTTGAGAGGCCTGCGTGCCTCCTAAAAGGAGATGTAATTATTTTTATTTTTATTTTACATCTGGTTGTATTTCTGTGATGTGATGTACGTCAACGATCAAGTCGAAGATGATGCATGAGATGAGCAGGGGTCTAAGCGGTTGATGGCGATTGGATCAAGAGTTGGTCAAGGATCGAATCAAGGAGGCTTGGAACCAATTCAAGAGTTGAAGACCAGTTGATCGATTGACGTGCATGTGCTTGTAATACGACCTAACTAGAATCCATGATCATCACCTATTTAAAGTTTAGCTTTAATTTGATGCTGCGATTATAACTGCCTGTGATGTGCCGTTTGCATGTGATGTGAATGCGAGTCGGGTAGATAGGTTTACATGTGATGTAGCAAACCCAATTGAGACCTAAATCAAAATCTCCTCAATCAAGTCGAGAGTGAACCGACATGAGCGAGTCATATTAGATTAATTGATCTAATTGGTGTCTAGGAAAGCATAAAAGGTGGTTACTTAATTAGGACCTTACTCTCTGAGTAAGGGGAGCCTCCCACCTGCTTACCTGGCCAATTGTTCGATTACCTCTTATGAAGGGCTCAAGTTGCAAACACTAAGACCTGATTAACCAATATTAAGTCAATAGGTCTTCCACTGTAGTAGAGCTGCTAAGGCCTTTCTGATGTTGATTTGTCTCGGCTGGACACAGTGGTCAAGTTGCATCGGAGGGCTGGACCTCTCTATAGACATGAGATGTTATAGGGTAAAGGTGGGGTTGGGCACCAATAACTGTTAGGTGAGGACCCAATGACGACTTTATTCCTACGTGTGGAGTGATTGATTAAAACCCTATTTGATTTTGATGAGCTCAAAGCATTTGAGTATATCTTGTGATTACTAATGAATTCAATTGAGTGTTTCAGTGAAAATCCTGTCCAAGTGTCTCTAGATTTGGTTCATAGTATTTTGGATAAGTTAAGAAGTCTGCTGAACCAAAGTCTGAGACTCGAGTCGACTCCCGAGTATCACGAGTCGACTCCAAGCGTATCAAGTTCACTGGCACGAGCTCGAGTCGACTCCAGACTAGTACGAGTCGACTCCGACTGAGAACAGAAAGAAGAACAGAAAGCCTCATCTCAGAACCTGTCAACGAGTCGACTCCTGAAGTGCGCGAGTCGACTCCAATGTTCAACGAGTCGACTCCAGGGTAGTAAGAGTCGACTCCAAGAGGTACACAAAGAAAAGGTCAGAGAGCATTTTATGGACTCTGAGATTCGAGTCGACTCCCGCAATACGCGAGTCGACTCCGAGACTGTGCGACCATCGACAGACAGAAAACCATGTTACTGCCTCTGAGATTCGAGTCGACTCCCAGACAGCTCGAGTCGACTCCAAGACAAGCTTCACGTCAAAAGGCAGAAGACCAACTTTCGGAAACTGAGGGCCGAGTCAACTCCAAGGAAGTTCGAGTCGACTCCAAGACTGGATGAGCCAAAAGACAGAGAATCGGGAGTTCGGGCTCTGAGATTCGAGTCGACTCCAAGGACAGTCGAGTCGACTCGAGTGGACAAAATTCAAAATTGGATCCACGGACTTCTGTGGATGAGCCGACTCCAAAATTGCCAGGTCAGCTCCAGAAGTTGGCGAGTCGACTCCGGGTCAAGACGAGTCGGCTCCCAGTCGTGACGGCAACTTTAATTCAAATTTGGAACAGTTGCCGAGTCGACTCCGGAAAAGCTTGAGTCGACTCCCGCTACAGCCGAGTCGACTTCTGATCGCGCGAGTCGACTCCAACCCACCAACGGTCATATTGTCAGGCTGCGCAGAGTGTGCAGAACGGACAGAAAAAGCAGTGTAATGGCTAGTTTCCGTGGGGGTTGGCTTAAATAGCCACAGAAGACTGTAGCAAGGTAGAGAACAACCATTCCACTCCAAGCATTCAAGCTTTCAACTCTGCAACTTGTTCTTCAACGAAAAAGAGGGAAGATCTGCAATAACTGCATCCAACTACATCTTCTCAACATTAAAAGCTTCCTCCTCCTGCATTCAAGTCGACCACTCTTTCAAGAGGAGACCAGAAGTTCAAGAAGCCATTCCTCATCTCCGATCTAAAAGCGTTTGAGGCTTCTTAACTTCATTTATTGTTCATATTGTTTTTATCTGCTTTTTGAGAAGCTGTTTTCTGTTTTCTTTTACACACTGTATTTACTTGGTTCAATCGGGGGATTGAATCAAGGGGATTAAGGTTGGTTGGTGAGCCAAGTTAAAACCAACGTGTGTAAGGGTTTGATTGTGACCCCGGAAAAACAATCGGGGTTGGTTCTAGTCGGTGAGCCTGGGAAAACCGACCGAGTTCGTTGTGAGCTCGTAAAACAACAAGTTTGGTTGTGAGCTTGCAAAACAACCGGCTGTAATCCAAGGGGGTTATAGTGAATTCCCAAGAGAGACTTGGGGAGTGGACGTAGGAGCAAGGGGTAGCTCCGAACCACTATAAAACTCTGTGTTTGCATTGGATTGTCTCTTCTCTTCTTCCTCTCACATCACTCACAGCACTTAGCATTAATTAAATAACTTGCAATAGTTTTTAATTAATCATCCATAACGTTTTAATTATTCAAATTAATTTAAAACCCAATTCACCCCCCCCTCGGGTTGTCTATCTGGGCAACACTACGGTTATACGGTGGGTCTGACTTAACTAAGAAATGGGACCAATAACTGTTAGGTGAGGTCTTCATGGCTTAGAGACCAAGTTACACTGCACCATGCTTGAGAAGCATTGTACAAGAGTTGTATACTCATCCATCTATGTGTCACCAATAACTATTAGGTGAGGTGGCATGTAAATCGGTGGGACCGCAGTACCCACTAGAAACCCTAGTCGTGTGGGATTTCCGTTTTCCTACCAGGAGAGTGTGAGGGATTCGAGAAAATAGTAGGAGTTACATTTGTTCTAAAAGACCTTAGAACAGATTAGGATCAAGTACAAAAGTCTAACTAGAATCTTTACTCTCTGCAGATACAATGTCAGCTTCAAACCCTTTGACCCGTATTCTTGAGACCAACCGACTGACCGGAACCAATTACAAAGACTGGCTTAGAAATCTCAAAATTGTTTTGGACTGTGAGAAAATAGGCTACATACTCGATTCAGATATCCCCACACTACCAACACGTCCTACTGATGTTCAGCGTAAGATACATAAAAAGTGGTTGGATGATGACATTAGAGTAAAATGCTATATAATGGCATCCATGTCTAATGAATTCCAATGCCAGCATGAAAATATGAAGACTGCTAGGGACATACTGGCACACCTGCAAGAGTTGTATGGTGAGCAGAGTCGCACAGCTCGTTTTGAAGTGTCCAAGAGGCTTTTCAAAGCGAAGATGCGCGAGGGGCAGTCTGTCCATGATCACGGTCTGACCATGATCAAGGACCTGGAGGAGCTTGAGAAGCTCGGTATGGACATGCACAAGGAATTACAAGTGGAATTGATCCTACAGTCACTTTCTGATTCATTTGGTCAGTTTATAGTAAACTACCACATGAATAAGATTGAATGCACTAAGACTGAACTAATCAACATGTTGGTAACTGCTGAGGGAGCCTTGAAAAGTTCAAGGGGCAATGTCCTTGCTGCTGAGTTGACTTCTGGTTCCAAGAAAAAGTCTACTTGAAAGAAAAAGAAGCCTGCTAAGAAGCAGAAGAAAGACAAGAAGCCAAAGAAGGAAGTTCAAAAGAAAAAGGCTAACGACAAAGGAAAATGTTTCCACTGCAATGTCGAAGGCCACTGGAAGAGAAACTGTCCTTCATACCTCGAGAGCCTGAAGAACAAGAAAGGTGACACGCCTTCAGAAGGTATAGACTTGCTCATAATTGAAACTAATCTAACGGTTTCTTCTACTTCTAGTTGGGTTATAGATTCTGGTTCTAGTGCTCATTTGTGCACTACCATGCAGGGTCTAAAGGAAAGTAGAAGGCTGGCGGAAGGTGCGGTAACCTTTCGGATTGGCAACGGGGCAAAAGTTGCTGCTGTGGCTGTGGGCACCTACCATCTGCGACTACCATCTGGATTTAGTTTATTACTTAGAGACTGCTATTATGTACCTGCTGCTTGCAGAAATTTAATTTCTGTTTCATGTCTAGCACAGGAAGGTCATATTTTTACTTTTGACAAAGACTGCTGTTCTATTTATTTGAGAAATAAAATAGTCGCACGTGGTTTCATGATCGACAGTCTCTATCATTTACATATGGATGTATCTGTGAATATTACCGAGCAAGAAGTGAGTGCCAAAGAATCCAAAAGATCTAGAGATGAGATAAACCAAAGATATTTGTGGCACCTCAGGCTTGGCCATATTGGAGAAGACAGAATGAACAAAATGGATAAAGATGGGCTTTTAGGCTCATTGACTTCCGAGTCATATCCAGTTTGCGAGTCCTGTCTTCGAGGAAAAATGGCTAGACTGCCCTTTGTAGGACATGGGGAGAGGACCACTGAAATACTTACCCTAGTACATACAGATGTATGTGGCCCATTCGATGTGCTAGCCAGGGGACGTTATTCTTACTTCATTACCTTTACCGATGATTATTCACGATATGGGTATGTGTATCTTATGAGACACAAGTCTGAATCTTTTGAAAAGTTCAAAGAGTTCAAGAATGAAGTAGAAAAACAAACCGGAAAATCTCTTAAGGCTCTTCGATCAGATCGAGGAGGAGAATACCTTAGTGGGGAATTCCGGGACTATCTCAAAAAAAACGGCATAGTCTCACAATGGACACCTCCGGGTACACCTCAACTCAACGGGGTGTCAGAGAGGAGGAATCGGACCCTGTTGGACATGGTCAGGTCCATGATGAGCTTCACTGATTTACCTATGTTCCTTTGGGGAGATGCCTTACTCACAGCGATTTATTTATTGAATAGAGTTTCCTCTAAATCCGTTCCTACCACACCGTATGAGATATGGCATGGTAAGAAACCAAGTCTGGGTCATCTCAAGATTTGGGGATGTCCGGCCCACGTCAAGAGACTACAGGCGGACAAGTTAGAGGCTAGGACCATAAGTGCTCGTTTTATAGGATATCCTAAAGAGTCATTAGGATACAATTTTTACGTCTCAGAGGATCACAATGTGTTTGTGAGCCGTCATGCCATCTTCTTGAAAAATCAGTTTATCCTTGATAGAGGCAGTGGGAGAAAAATTGAGCTTGAAGAGAAAGTCTCTGAAAAGCAACGAGTCATGGATCCTATAGAACCCATTCATAAAGAGCCAGTACACGATGTCCCTCGACCACCTCGTAGATCTAGTAGGGTCTCCCATCCTCCCGATAGATACTTAGGTATACTAGAAGAGGATACCGAGGAAATGTTCCTAATGGGAGATAGGGATCACATACAGGATCCCAAAACCTACAACAAGGCGATATTTGATATCGATTCCGAGAAATGGCTGGAAGCTATGAAGTCAGAGTTAGACTCCATGCATTCCAACCAAGTCTGGACCTTAGTAGACCCACCAGAAGGTATTGTACCTATTGGATGCAAATGGATCTACAAGAGGAAGATAGGTTCGGATGGAGAGGTAGAGACCTATAAGGCAAGGCTTGTGGCAAAAGGGTATAGTCAGCGCGAGGGCATTGACTATCAGGAGACCTTTTCACCTGTAGCCATGCTAAAATCCATCCGAACATTGCTTGCCATTGCAGCATTTCATGATTATGAAATCTGGCAGATGGATGTGAAAACTGCTTTCCTGAATGGACATCTTAATGAAGATATCTATATGGAACAGCCTTTAGGTTTCACTTCCAGTGATGGAGATCACAAGGTCTGCAAGCTGCAAAGGTCCATCTATGGACTAAAGCAAGCCTCTCGGAGTTGGAACACTCGTTTCGATGACGCAATCAAAACGTTTGATTTCATCAAAAATGAAGAGGAACCGTGTGTTTACAAAAAGGTTAGTGGGAGCGCTGTCGTATTTCTCGTACTGTACGTAGATGACATTCTCCTGATTGGGAATGACATTCCCATGCTAACCTCGATCAAGGTCTGGTTGTCAAAAGAATTCTCCATGAATGACCTTGGGGAAGCATCCTATATTTTGGAAATAAAGGTCTATAGAGATAGATCTAAAAGGATGCTTGGCCTTTCACAGAAAATGTACATAGAGGAGGTGCTGAAGAGATTCAGCATGAAAAACTCCAAGAGGGGTCTCTTACCCCTTAGGCATGGAATTTATCTCTCCAAGAAGATGTGCCCCAACACATCTGAAGAGATTCAACGCATGAGCAAGATTCCCTATGCATCGGCAATAGGAAGCCTCATGTATGCCATGCTGTGTACACGACCTGATATAGCTCTTGCTGTGAGTGTCACAAGCAGATATCAGTCGAATCCAGGTGAAGAACACTGGACAGCTGTGAAGAATATTCTTAAGTACTTGAGAAGAACTAAAGATTTATTCTTGATTTTTGGAGGATCATCAGAGTTAAAGGTAGAAGGGTACACAGATTCAGACTTCATGACTGATGTCGATGACAGAAAGTCAACATCTGGATATGTGTTCTTGTGCAATGGCGGTACGGTAAATTGGAAGAGTTCTAAACAACCGATCATTGCTGATTCTACTATGGAAGCTGAATACATCGCCGCCTCTGAAGCTGCTAAGGAAGGCTTCTGGTTCAAGAAATTCATTGCAGAGTTGGACGTGATGACATCAGATACCATAACACTCTACTGCGATAATAATGGCGCCATAGCCCTTGCTAAGGAGCCAAGGTCTCATCAGAAGTCTAAGCATATAGAGCGGCGCTTCCATCTCATACGCGACTATGTTGAGAAGAAATATGTAGAGGTGCAGAGAGTAGACTCCGCGGATAACGTGGCGGACCCATTCACTAAGCAGCTGAGTCAGCAAAAGACTGAAGCCCACCTTGAGAAGATGGGCCTAAGATATATGACCAATTGGCTTTAGTGCAAGTGGGAGATTGTTAGATGTATGCCCTAGAAGCCAATTTGGCTGACATATTGTTGATTTTAGGGACATAATTTTGTACTTGACTGTTTATTATTGAATAAATAAAAGGCATCTTTTCATTCATATTATTTATGTGTCTATGAATCGTCCAAGGAAATAATAAGATGATGATACATATTCTCAAGATTTGAGAATTTGAGCCATGTATCATTGGTGATTAATTTCTAAATGCTCCTGATCAATGGATCATCACGAGGACGGTGATCGATCCGATCAGTGCACAGATCACTTTCCTTCTGGATGGACGAGACTTGAGTCCACAGTGTAGGGACACTGAAGTGATAGTGCAGGTGCTTGTTAGAGAACAAGGGTACTGAGCGTGACCAAGACAAGAAGTCACTTGGATGTCTATCCACTCGTCAGTGACTTGCTTGATGTTGCAGTAGTGTGACTGGTCCTTTGACCTGCGGTGCTTCGGCTACTCACTGTGAGGTTATTGTAGTTTGACTGCACACATACATGGTCTCTAGCCATATGGGTCCATGCAGTGTAGATTGGCTGCAGTAAGTTCACTATAGGAGTAGGGTATGCACCTATAAGAAATCTATCGACCTTGATAGAAGAGGAGTGATCCTATGTGATTTGTTAGACTGAGTTCTAAGACCTTGGCCAGGGCAGTAATATAAAGTGGAAAAAGAGTTTTCCACTATCGAACTCAAGTCGAATAAATCTTGACATATGACAGACGATGGGATTTGACGAGTTGTCCATGACCTCCGTTCTGTAAGGATCCACGATAGTAGGACTGTATCACATGTTAACTGCACCTAGAGGTTCATCATTCTATTCTGCTGGGTAGCCACTACATGCTGCTAGGTGTCACTGGCGGATGGTGGGACTCATAGGGATTATCTTGATGATCGATAAACCCTAATGAGTTGAGTTGGAATCGTTCCAACCCATTGAAAGAAGTTTTCAATGATATTGAGATAGAGATCACAATATATCTCACTACCAGTCAGAGTAGAACCTATGGGGTCACACACACTAGAAGTATTGACCGATCCGATGGTTGAAATAGTGATTATGAATCACGAGTAATCAATCCGATTGATAAGAAGTTGAAGAAGGAAAGGGAATTAATTAATTGGACTTGACACAAGAGTCCTACTTCGAGTAGGATTCCTAGAGTCCTAATTGGATTAGGACTGGGAATCCTAGTTGGAGTAGGACTAGGATTCCTACTTGGAATAGGATTCCAGCAATCCTAATGAGATTAGGAGTTTTGAATCAAAATTGGATTCCTACTTAGAATAGGATTCCTAGAAATCCTAATTGGATTAGGACTTCGGATTCAAATAGAGTCCTAATTGGATTAGGACTAAAATTAAAACAAATCCTAATTGGATTAGGATTCCTTAAGTCTAAATTAATTATTAATCGAATGAATCAACATGACTCCTAATTGGATTAGGATTGAAGAGTTCAATTGAGTCATGGTTCATTCAAGTTCTAATTGGATTAGGACTAGCATAGATTGAACCCGATTGATTCATGATTTGGTTAATCCTAATTAGATTAGGATTAAACCATGAGAGAGGCACCTAATCCTCTTTGGAAGAGGATTAGGTTAACCAAGTAAGAGGGGCATCAGCCCCTCTCCACTTGGCTAAGGCGACATGAAGAGAGGGGGCCGGCGCCCCCTCTTTGGCAAGTTGTCATGGAGCTCCTAAATGTTAGGAGCTCCACTCCCTTTAAAAGGAGGACTAGGGCCGGTGCCCTAAAGAAGAACCTCTCTTCCTCCTCCAAGCCGTGGCCATCCCTCATCCTCCCTTGTTTCAGCCGCAAGCAAGAGAGAAGGCAAAAGAAAGGGTGGCGGCCTCCTTCCCTTCTCTTCCTCTATCCAACGCAGGGAGATAGAAAGAAGGCTGCAGGGGCTTGGATCTTCTTCCTCTTCTTCATCCTTCTTCTTCCTCCTCTCAAGTACAATCAAGGGTTGATTGAAAGAGAGGAGATCAGCCATCAAAAGAAGTCTTTGCAAGGGAGCTAGCACCCCGGGAAGACAAGAAAGCTTTGATCGGTCCTCTACTTCGTGTGGATACCCGTAGAGGCCGGACGTTTGAACGGCTTCAAACGAACCTTCATCCTAAAACCACGATCATCAGTTTGCGGTGATCATCTACCCGCACAAGGTGAAGATCTGATCTTCTAAAGTTTTTAAAAGTTTTTAATTCTTGCCTAACTACGAACGGTTCATGAAACAACGTTCATGCGATGAACGTCGATCCCGCACATGCCTCTTCCGCTGCCATCTGATTTAATTTTTGAAATATCAGCGGCATGGGCGAGTTCCCAACAGTAGTGAGTGCCATAGGATCTAAAAGATCCAGAAATGAGATAAACCAGAAGTATTTGTGGCACCTCAGGCTTGGCCATATTGGAGAGGACAGAATGAACAAATTGGAGAAAGATGGGCTTCTTGGCCCATTGACTTCTGAGTCATATCCAGTTTGTGAGTCCTGTCTTCAAGGAAAAATGGCTAGATTACCTTTTGTAGGACATGGGGAGAGGACCACTGAAATACTTACCCTGGTTCATACTGATGTATGTGGCCCATTTGATATGTCAACCAGGGGTCGTTATTCATACTTCATTACCTTTACCGATGACTATTCACGATATGGGTATGTATATCTTATGAGATACAAATCTGAGTCTTTTGAAAAGTTCAAAGAGTTCAGAAATGAAGTAGAAAAACAGACTGAAAAAACCCTTAAGGTTCTTCGATCAGATCGAGGAGGAGAATACCTTAGTGGAAAATTCCGGGATTATCTCAAGAAAAATGGCATAGTCTCACAATGGACGCCTTCAGGTACACCTCAACCCAACGGGGTGTCAGAAAGGAGGAATCGGACTCCATTGGATATGGTCCAATCCATGATGAGCTTCACTGATCTACCTATGTTTCTTTGGGAAGATGCCTTATTATCCGCGATTTATTTATTGAATAAAGTTCCCTCTAAATCCGTTCCTACCACACCGTATGAGATATGGCATGGTAACAAGCCGAGTCTTGGTCATCTCAAGATTTGGGGATGTCCGGCCCACGTCAAGCGACTACAGGCGGACAAGTTAGAGCCTAGGACCATAATTGCTCGTTTCATTGGATATCCTAAAGAGTCATTAGGATACAATTTTTACATCTCAGAGGATCACAATGTGTTTGTGAGCCGACATGCCATCTTTCTGGAAAAACAGTTTATCCTTGATAGAGGCAGTGGGAGGAAAATTGAGCTTGAAGAGAAAGTCTCTGAAAAGCAACGAGTAATGGATCCTATTGAACCTATTCACATAGAGCCAGTACACATAGTACCTCCTCCACCTCGTAGATCTAGTAGGGTCTCCCATCCTCCCGATAGATACTTAGGTATACTAGTAGAGGACACCGAGGAAATGTTTCTCATGGGAGATAGGGAACATGTACAGGATCCCAATACCTACAACGAGGTGATATCAGATATCGATTCCGAGAAATGGCTGGAAGCCATGAAGTCAGAGATAGACTCCATGTATTCCAACCAAGTCTGGACCTTAGTAGATCCACCAGAAGGTATAGTACCTATTGGATGCAAATGGATCTATAAAAGAAAGATAGGTTTGGATGGAAAGGTAGAGACCTATAAGGCAAGGCTAGTGGCGAAAGGGTATAGTCAGCGCGAAGGCATTGACTATCAGGAGACTTTTTCACCTGTAACTATGCTAAAATCCATTCGAACATTGCTTGCCATTGCAGCATTTCATGATTATGAAATATGGCAGATGGATGTGAAAACTGCTTTCCTGAATGGATATCTTGATGAAGATATCTATATGGAGCAGCCTTTGGGTTTCACTTCCAGTGATAGAGATCACAAGGTCTGCAAGCTGCAAAGGTCCATCTATGGACTAAAGCAAGCATCTCAGAGCTGGAATACTCGTTTCAATGATGCAATCAAATCGTTTGATTTCATCAAGAACGAAGAGGAACCATGTGTTTACAAGAAGGTTAGTGGGAGTGCTGTCGTGTTCCTCGTACTGTACGTGGATGACATCCTCTTGATTGGGAATGATGTTCCCATACTAACCTCTGTCAAGGTCTGGTTGTCAAAAGAGTTCTCCATGAAAGACCTTGGGGAAGCATCCTACATTTTGGGGATTAAGATCTATAGAGATAGATCTAAGAGGTTGCTTGGCCTATCACAGAAGATGTACATAGAGGAGGTACTGAAGAGGTTCAGTATGGAAAACTCCAAGAGGGGTCTATTACCCCTTAGGCATGGGATTCATCTCTCCAAAAAGATGTGCCCCAACACATCTGAAGAGATTCAACGCATGAGCAGGATTCCTTATGCTTCTGCAATAGGAAGCCTCATGTATGCCATGCTATGTACACGACCTGATATAGCCCTTGCTGTGAGTGTCACTAGCAGATATCAGTCAAATCCAGGCGAAGAGCACTGGACAGCTGTGAAGAACATTCTTAAGTACTTAAGAAGAACTAAAGATTTGTTCTTGGTCTTTGGAGGAGCATCGGAGCTAAAGGTAGAAGGATACATAGATTCAGACTTTATGACTGATATTGATGATAGAAAGTCTACATCTAGATATGTGTTCTTGTGCAATGGTGGTACGGTAAATTGGAAGAGTTTCAAACAATCGATCATTGCTGATTCTACCATGGAAGCTGAGTATATCGCCGCCTCTGAAGCTGCAAAGGAAGCCTTCTGGTTCAAGAAATTAATTGCAGAGCTAGATGTAATGCCATCAGATGCCATCACACTCTACTGCGATAATAAGGAGCCAAGATCTCATCAGAAGTCCAAGCACATAGAGCGGCGTTTCTACCTCATACGCGACTATCTCGAGAAGAAATATGTCGAGGTACAGAGAGTAGACTCCGCGGACAACGTGGAAGACCCGCTCACTAAACAGCTAAGTCAGCAGAAGACTGAAGCCCACCTTGAGAAGATGGGACTTAGGCATATGGCTGATTGGCTTTAGTGCAAGTGGGAGATTGTTAGATGTATGCCCTAAAAGCCAATCTGGCAGACACATTATTTTCTCTGGAACATAAATTTGTACTTGACCTTATTTTTATTGAATATTAAATGGGCATCTTTTCATTCATATTGTTTATGTGTCTATGAATCGTCTAAGAAATTAATAAGATGATGATACATATTCTCAAGAGTTGAGAATTTGAGCCATATATCATTGGTGATTAATTTCTAAATGCTCATGATCAATGGATCATCGCGAGGATGGTGATCGATCCGATCAGTGCACAGATCGCTTTCCTTATGGATGGACGAGACTCGAGTCCACAGTGTAGGGACACTGAAGTGATAGTGCAGGTACTTGTTAGAGAACAAGGGTACTGAGCGTGACCAAGACAAGAAGTCACTTGGATGTCTATCCACTCGTCAGTGACTTGCTTGATGTTGCAGTAGTATGACTGGTCCTTTGACCTGCGGTGCTTCGGCTACTCACAGTGAGGTTGTTGTAGTTTGACTACACGTATACATGGTCTCTAGCCATATGGGTCCTTGTAGTGTAGATTGGCTGCAGTAAGTTCACTGTAGGAGTAGGGTATGCACTTACATGGAATCTACCGACCTTGATAGAAGAGGAGTGATCCTATGTGATTTATTAGACTGAGTTCTAAGACCTTGGCCAGGGCAGTAATATAAAGTGGAGAAAGAGTTTTTCACTATCGAACTCAAGTCAAATAAATCTAGACATATGACAGACGACGGGGTTTGACGAGTTATCCATGACCTCCGATCTGTAGGGATCCACGATAGAAGGACTGTATCATACGATAACTGCACCTAGAGGTTCATCATTCTATTCTGCTGGGTGGCCACTACATACTGCTAGGTGTCACTGGTGGATGGTGAGACTCACAGGGATCATCTCGTTGGTCGATAATTCCTGGTGAGTTGAGTTGGAATTGTTTCAACCCATTGAAAGGAGTTTTCAATGATATTGTGATAGAGATCGCAAAATATCTCACTACCAGTCAGAATGGAACCTATGGGGTCACACACATTAGAAGTATTGATCGATCCAATGGTTGAATTGTGATTAAGAATCACATATGATCAATTAGATTGATAAATGGTAAACCTGTTAAGAGTTAGTGGCTAGAAGAAGGAATAATTGCAATTGGATTGTAATTTAATTTAATTAATTGGATTTAATTAATTGGACTTGATCATGAGTCCTACTTGGAGTGGGAATCATGGAGTCCTAATTGGATTAGGATTTCAAATTAAATTAGAGTCCTACTTGGAATAGGATTTCTAATGTCCTAATTGTCTTAGGGCTGAAATTTGAACAAGTCTTGATTAGATTAGGATTTTATGACAGACGACGGAGTTTGACGAGTTATCCATGACCTCCGATCTGTAGGGATCCACGACAGAAGGACTGTATCATACGATAACTGCACCTAGAGGTTCATCATTCTATTCTGCTGGGTGGCCACTACATACTGCTAGGTGTCACTAGTGGATGGTGAGACTCACAGGGATCATCTCGATGGTCGATAATCCCTGGTGAGTTGAGTTGGAATTGTTTCAACCCATTGAAAGGAGTTTTCAATGATATTGTAATAGAGATCGCAATATATCTCACTACCAGTTAGAATGGAACCTATGGGGTCACACACATTAGAAGTATTGATCGATCCAATGGTTGAATTGTGATTAAGAATCACATATGATCAATTAGATTGATAAATGGTAAACTCGCTAAGAGTTAGTGGCTAGAAGAAGGAATAATTGCAATTGGATTGTAATTTAATTTAATTAATTGGATTTAATTAATTGGACTTGATCATGAGTCCTACTTGGAGTGGGAATCATGGAGTCCTAATTGGATTAGGATTTCAAATTAAATTAGAGTCCTACTTGGAATAGGATTTCTAATGTCCTAATTGTCTTAGGGCTGAAATTTGAATAAGTCCTGATTAGATTAGGATTTTCTTAAGTCCTAATTAATTTTAAATTTAATCTAATTAATTTTATGACTTCTAATTGGATTAGGATTGAAGAGTTCAATAGAGTCATGGTTCAATTAAGTCCTAATTAGATTAGGATTGGGAGGAAATTGAAATAGGTCCATACAAGTCCTATTTTGACTAGGATTGGACTCATGCACTAGACCCAAATTAAATCACCCATTAATTTGATTAAGTGGTAGATTTAAATGGATAAGAGGGAGGGGAATATGCCTCTCCCTTTGAGCCATGCGTGGGAAAAAAAGGAGGGGCGCATGCCCCTCCTAGGTGGCATGAAATAAAGATAAGGATGAGCTCCTAAAAAATAGGAGCTCATCTTTATCCCTTTGCAATTAAAAAGGGAGCATGGAATTTCGGCCAAAATGAATGTTTTTCTCCTCATTCCAGCCGTGAGCACCCTTCTCCATCTTCCTCCTTTGAGCCACAATCAAGAGAAGAAAAAGAAAAGCTTGGGACGCCCTCTTCCTTCTTCATCTTGGTTCCAAAAAGGAAGAAAAAGAGAAAGGCTGCGGGTCTTGTTTTCTTCTTCCTAAATCCATCCTTCTTCTTCGTCCTCTCAAGCCAATCAAAGGTTGATTCAAAGGAGAGGACTTTAGCCATCCATAGCCATCTCTGCAAGGGAGCTAGCACCCCGGTGAGATCCAAAGGCTTCGATCGAGTCAGTACTTCGTGTGGATACCTGTAGAGGCCGGACGCGTGTGCAGCTTCCACTGAGCCTTGATCAAATACCACGTAAATTAGATTTGCGGAGACCATCTATCCGCACAAGGTGAAGATCTGATCTTCTTAATGATTTTAAAATGGTTTAAAATAATTTAATTCTAATCTATCTACAAACGAAAGATTTTAAAACACGTTCATGCGATGAACGGATCCCGCATATGTTTTTCCGCTGCAATCTGAAAATTATTTCGAAATTTTCATGACATATGAGGGATGCTAACACCTTGCATTTATAAATGGGCAAATGGTTCAGTTATTATATTTTTTGTTTTGTATGTGGATGACATTCTTCTAATCGGAAATGACATTTCCACATTACAAAGAATAAAGGTTAGGCTATGAGGATGATAATATTATTTTGATGATTAACATTACTATTGAGGCCATATCAAATTAGAAATGCAAATTAACTCGATACATCATTAATAAATGACACCCCCTCGATACATTCACGATACATTATGAATTGTTGGGAATCCGCCTATGCCGCTGATATTTCAAAAAAATCAGATGGCAGCGGAAGAGGCATGTGCGGGATCGACGTTCATCGCATGAACGTTGTTTCAAGAACCGTTCGTAGATAGATAAGGATTAAAAAATTCTTAAACTAATTTGAAGATCAGATTTTTACCTTGTGCGGGTAGATGATCACCGCAAATCTGAGTTCGTGGTTTTAGGAAGAGGGTTCGCTTGAAGCCGTTCAAGTGTCCGGCCTCTACAGGTATCCACACGAAGCAGAGATCCGATCAAAGCTCTCTCGTCTTCCCGGGGTGCTAGCTCCCTTGCAAAGACTTCTTTTGATGGCTGATCTCCTCTCTTTCTTTCAACTCTTGAATGTACTTGAGAGGAGGAAGAAGAAGGATGAAGAAGAGGAAGAAGAAGAATCCCCATGCAGCCTTCTTTTCTTCCTTGCGTTGGATGAAGGAAGGGAAGGGGAGGAGGCCGCCAACACTTGGAGTTGTTCTTCCTTTGCTTGCAGCCGAACCATGGGAGGAGAGGGGGTGATGACGGCTGAAGAGAGGAGAGGAAGCACCTTAGGGCGTCAGCCCTCCCTCCCTTTTTATAGCCATCTAGGGCTCCTACAATTTAGGAGCCCTAGACTAGATTCCCTAAGAGGGGGCGCCGGCCCCCCTTCTCTCTTCATCCCGCACCAATCAAGAGGAGAGGGGCTCATGCCCCTCTCACTTGGTTAACCTAATCCTCTTCCAATGAGGATTGGGTGCCCTTCTCATGGTTTAGTCCTAATCTAATTAGGATTAACCAAATCATGAATCAATTAGGACTTAATAATTAGGAGTCCTAATCCAATTAGGAGTCATGTTGATTCATTAGATTAATAATTAATTAGGACTTAATGAATCCTAATCCAATTAGAATTTGTTTAATTCTAGTCCTAATCCAATTAGGACTTTAATTTGAATTCGGAGTCCTAATCCGATTAGGACTCTAGGAATCCTACTCCAAGTAGGAATCCAAAATTAATTCAAAACTCCTAATCTAATTAGGATTATAGGAATCCTATTTCAAGTAGGAATTCTATTTCAAGTAGGAATCCCAGTCCTACTCCAACTAGGATTTCCAGTCCTAATCCAATTAGGACTCTAGGAATCCTACTCAAAGTAGGATTTGTGTTTAAGTCCAATTAATTAATTCCCTTTGTTCCTTCTTCAACTGAATATCAATCGAATTGATTACTAGTGATTCCTAATCACGATTCAGCCATCGAATCCGTCAATACTTTTAGTGTGTGTGACCCCATAGGTTCTACTCTGACTGGTAGTGAGATATATTATGATCTCTATCACAATATCATTGAAAACTCCTTTCATTGGATTGGAACGATTCCAACTCTACTCTTTAGGGTTTATCGATCATCGAGATAATCTCTATGAGTCCCACCATCCACCAGTGACACCTAGCAGCATGTAGTGGCTACCCAGTAGAATAGAATGATGAACCTCTAGGTGCAGTTATCGTGTGATACAGTCCTACTATCGTGGATCCCTACAGGACGGAGGTCATGGACAACTCGTCAAACCCCATCGTCTGTCATATGTGAAGATTTATTCGACTTAAGTTCGAGAGTGGAAAACTCTTTCTCCACTATGCATACTGCCCCGGCCGAGGTCTTACGAACTCAGTCTTATAAATCACATAGGATCTCTCCTTATCTATCAAGGTCGATAGATTCCTTATAGGTGCATACCCTACTCCTACAGTGAACTTACTGTAGCCAATCTGCACTGCATGGACTCATATGGCTAGAGACCATGTATGTGTGCAGTCAAACTACAATAACCTCACTGTGAGTAGCCGAAGCACCGCAGGTCAAAGGACCAGTCACACTACTGCAACATCAAGCAAGTCACTGACGAGTGGATAGACATCCAAGTGACTTCTTGTATTGGTCACGCTCAGTACCCTTGTTCTTAACAAGCACCTGCACTATTACTTCAGTGTCGCCACACTGTGGACTCGAGTCTCGTCCATCCATAAGGAAAGTAATCTGTGCACTGATCTCATCGGATCGATCACCGTCCTCGTGATGATCCATCGATCAGGAGCATTCAGAAATTAATCACTAATGATACATGGCTCAAATTCTCAACTCTTGAGAATATGCATCATCATCTTATTAATTTCTTAGACGATTCATAGACACAATAATAATATGAATGAAAAAGATGCCTTTCATTTATTCAATAATAATAAAGTCAAGTACAAATTATGTCCTAGAATTAATAATGTGTCAGCCAAAATTGGCTTATAGGGCATACATCTAACAATCTCCCACTTGCACTAAAGCCAATCAGTCATATATCTTAGTCCCATCTTCTCAAGGTGGGCTTCAGTCTTTTGCTGACTTAGCTGTTTAGTGAACGGGTCTGCCACGTTATCCGCGGAGTCTACTCTCTGCACTTCGACATACTTCTTCTCAACATAGTTGCGTATGAGATGGAAGCGCCGCTCTATATGCTTGGACTTCTGATGAGACCTTGGCTCCTTAGCAAGAGCTATGGCGCCATTATTATCGCAGTAGAGTGTTATGGCATCTGATGACATTACATCCAATTCCGCAATGAATTTCTTGAACCAGAAGCCTTCCTTAGCAGCTTCAGAGGCGGCGACGTATTCAGCTTCCATAGTAGAATCAGCAATGATCGGTTGTTTAGAACTCTTCCAATTCACCGTACCACCATTGCACAAGAACACATATCTAGATGTTGACTTCCTATCATCGACATCAGTCATGAAGTCTGAATCTGTGTATCTTTCTACCTTCAACTCTGATGATCCTCCAAAAACCAAGAATAAATCTTTAGTTCTTCTCAAGTACTTAAGAATATTCTTCACAGCTGTCCAGTATTCTTCACCTAGATTTGACTGATATCTGCTTGTGACACTCACAGCAAGAGCTATATCAGGTCGTGTACATAGCATGGCATACATGAGGTTCCCTATTGCTGATGCATAGGGAATCTTGCTCATGCGTTGAATCTCTTCAGATGTGTTGGGGCACATCTTCTTGGAGAGATGAATTCCATGCCTAAGGGGTAAAAGACCCCTTTTGGAGTTTTCCATGCTGAACCTTTTCAGCACTTCCTCTATATACATTTTCTGTGATAGGCCAAGCATCCTTTTAGATCTATCTCTATAGACCTTTATTCCCAAAATATAGGATGCTTCCCCAAGGTCTTTCATGGATAATTCTTTTGACAACCAGACCTTGACCGTGGTTAGCATGGAAATATCATTCCCTATTAGTAGGATGTCGTCCACGTACAGTACGAGAAATATGACAGCGCTCCCACTAACCTTTTTGTAAACACACGGTTCCTCTTCGTTTTTGATGAAATCAAACATTTTGATTGCGTCATCAAAACGAGTGTTCCAACTCCGAGATGCTTGCTTTAGTCCATAGATGGACCTTTGCAGCTTGCAGACCTTGTGATCTCCATCACTGGAAGTGAAACCCAAAGGCTGTTCCATATAGATATCTTCATCAAGATATCCATTTAGGAAAGCAGTTTTCACATCCATCTGCCAGATTTCGTAATCATGAAATGCTGCAATGGCAAGCAATGTTCGGATGGATTTTAGCATGGCTACAGGTGAAAAGGTCTGCTGATAGTCAATGCCTTCGCGCTGACTATACCCTTTCGCCACAAGCCTTGCCTTATAGGTCTCTACCTCTCCATTCGAACCTATTTTCCTTTTGTAGATCCATTTGCATCCAATAGGTACAATACCTTCTGGTGGGTCTATTAAGGTCCAGACTTGGTTGGAATGCATGGAGTCTAACTCTGATTTCATAGCTTCCAGCCATTTCTCGGAATCGATATCAGATATCGCCTCGTCGTAGATTTTGGGATTTTATGTATGATCCCTATCTAGGAACATTTCCTCGGTATCCTCTTCTAGTATACCTAAGTATCTATCGGAAGGATGGGAGACCCTACTAGATCTACGAGGTGGTCGAGGGACATCGTGTACTGGCTCTGTATGAATGGGTTCGATAGGATCCATGACTCGTTGCTTTTCAGAGACTTTCTCTTCAAGCTCAATTTTTCTCCCACTGCCTCTTTCAAGGATAAACTGATTTTCCAAGAAGATGGCGTGACGGCTCACAAACACATTGTGATCCTCTGAGACGTAAAAATTGTATCCTAATGACTCTTTAGGATATCCTATAAAACGAGCATTTATGGTCCTAGCCTCTAACTTGTCTGCCTCTAGTCTCTTGACGTAGGCCAGACATCCCCAAATCTTGAGATGACCAAGACTTGGTTTCTTACCATGCCATATCTCATACGGTGTGGTAGGAACAGATTTAGAGGGAACTCTATTCAGTAGATATACTGCGGTAAGTAAGGCATCTCCTCAAAGAAACATAGGTAAATCAGTGAAGCTCATCATGGACCTGACCATATCCAATAGGGTTCGATTCCTCCTCTCTGACACCCCGTTGAGTTGTGGTGTACCCGGAGGTGTCCACTGTGAGACTATGCCGTTTTTCTTGAGATAGTCCCGAAATTCTCCACTAAGGTATTCTCCTCCTCGATCTGATCGAAGAGCCTTAAGAGGTTTTCCAGTTTGTTTTTCTACTTCATTCTTGAACTCTTTGAACTTTTCAAAAGATTCAGACTTGTGTCTCATAAGATACACATACCCATACCGTGAATAATCATCGGTAAAGGTAATGAAGTACGAATAACGTCCCCTGGCTAGCACATCGAATGGTTCACATACATCTGTATGTACTCGGGTAAGTATTTCAGTGGTCCTCTCCCCATGTCCTACAAAGGGCAATCTAGCCATTTTTCCTTGAAGACAGGACTCGCAAAGTGGATATGACTCGGAAGTCAATGAGCCGAGAAGCCCATCTTTATCCATTTTGTTCATCCTATCCTCTCCAATATGGCCAAGTCTGTGTTAGGGATCAACCCTACGAATGCGGAATATAAAGGATAGTAGGAGAAAGAATAACACGGCAAAAACAATAGCAAAACGCACAAGACACTCAAGTTTATGTGGTTTGGAGTCTCTTGCTCCTACGTCCACAGCCACACAGATCAATATTTCACTATATGATCAAAGAAAGTTACAGAGATTCAAGAGAAGAGAAACAAACTCTCTTTCTCACAGCAAACAATCTCTCTCAAGATGAGCAACACGTCGTCTTCCTGATGCACACAAAGGATCTACTTTTGGAACCTCTCGTTGATGAGTTCTAGGGTTTCTCTAGGTTGCAACCACACCTCTCGTGTCCCTCAAGAAGTCTATATATACCTCCCAATCTCTTACTTTGATTAGGGCTCAAAAAACCTTGGCTTGGACCCGGTTCATAACTTAGCCTCGCGTGAAAACCGTGCTCGAGTCGACTCCCGCAATTCTGCAAGTCGACTCGGCAACAGTCCACAGAAAAATGCCTCTCTATCTGCCTGTGGGAGTCGACTCCTGGAGTTCTCGAGTCGACTCCAACACTGGGGAGTCGACTCCAGGTCTGCTGGAGTCGACTCCAAAAACTGTGCCAAGACTACCTGCGTGCCAGAGTCGACTCCAAGTCTGCTGGAGTCGACTCCGGACCTTGCTGAAGGTTTCTTTCTTTGCTGATTCAACTCTGAATCTTCTCGAAACTCTTTCCGGCTTGTCTTCCCTTGATCCACCACCACCATAGTGCACATAGGGGTCTAGGAAAAGGGAATGGATCAGGCTCCACAACCCAACAACTCTTCCACTTGGAGACTGATACATCCAGTCGTGCATCTATCTTAAAAATAAACAAACTTCCATATCTTGATATGTATTCTTTGTGCGGCACCTCCATTCAACTATCTTTGGAGGCCAATTGAGGCCATGCATCGCCTCAATTTCTCTGTAGTGACTGTCTTAGTCAACATATCAGCTGAATTCTTTACTCCTTGAATCTTCTCAAGTAACAAACTGCCATCTTCTAGCAACTTTCTGATGAAGTGATATCTCAGTTGTATGTGCTTCGTTCTCGCATGAAACATTGGGTTCTTAGCTAAGTGAATAGCACTCTGACTGTCGCAGAATAGTACACTACAGTTCTGTTCTCTGCCCAGCTCTTTCAGAAGGTTTTGTAGCCAAATCATCTCCTTGCTGGCTTCTGTAATGGCAACATATTCTGCCTCAGTTGTCGAAAGAGCAACGATCTTTTGCAGTTGTGAGAACCAGCTCACTGCTGTCCTGCCTACGGTATAAACATACCCTGTGGTGCTTCTTCTAGTGTCAGTATCACCTCCTAGGTCTGCATCCACAAAATCTTGTAGTGTTTGACTGCCTTTTCTATAACACAAGCCTACATTTCTGGTACCTTTCAAATATCTTAGGATCCACTTGACAGCCTCCCAATGTTGTCTACCCGGATTGGCCATATATCTGCTCACAGCTCCCACTGCATGTGCAATGTCGGGTCTCGTGCATATCATAGCATACATCAAGCTGCCTACAGCTGAAGCATATGGTACCCTTGACATCTTCTTCAGCTCCTCATCATCCTTGGGTGATTGCTCTTTTGAAAGTTTGAAGTGGCTCGCCAAAGGTGTCTTCACAGGATCTGCATCTGTCATATTGAATCTATTCAGCACCTTATCAATTTAGTTAGCTTGAGAAAGCTTCAGTGTTCCAGCCACCTTATCCCTTTCAATCCTTAGCCCAAGCATCTGTTTTGCTGCACCCATGTGTTTCATTGCAAACTTCCTTGATAGCTCTTTCTTCCATCTTTCAATCTCTTGTAGGTTCGGTCCGACTATCAACATGTCGTCAACATACAAGAGTAAGATGATAAAACTGCCATCAAGTACCTTATGATAACAGCAATGATCTTCTTGACATCTTGCAAAACCATTGTTGATCATGAATCCATCGAACTTTTTGTACCACAACCTCGGGGCCTGTTTCAAACCATACAAACTTCTCTTCAGTTTGCATACAAGGTTCTCCTTGCTAGGGACTGCAAAGCCGATAGATTGCTGCATGTAGATGTCTTCATCAATCTCTCCATGAAGAAATGCAGTTGTAACATCCAACTGCTCCAAATACAGATTTTCTGCTGCCACAGTACTCAGAATCACTCTGATTGTTGAATATTTGACTACCGGAGAGAAAATCTCAGTGTAGTCGATACCTTCCTTCTGTTGGAAGCCTTTCACAACCAACCTTACTTTGTACCTCTTGCTGCCATCATGTTCCTCTTTAACTTTGTAGACCCACTTGTTCTGTAAAGCCTTCTTGCCTTCTGGTAGTGAACTGAGCTCCCAAGTTTGATTTCTATCCAAGGACTTCATCTCGTCCTTCATGGCTAACTCCCACTTCACCGAATCTTTGCTTTCCATGGCTTCTTCATAACACTCGGGTTCACCTCCATCTGTCAATAGCAGATAATGTAAAGAGGATGAATATCTATCCGGTTGTCTAGAGATTCTTGTAGATCTTCTCAGCTGCGGTATACTTGGTTGAGGTTGTGCCGCAACAGTTTCTGAATTTTCAGGATTTCTCTGAACTCTTTTGGCAACGTCTTCTTCTGTAATCTCTTGCAACTCAACTTGCTGTTTTTCCTTGCTTTGCTCCCCTACATTCTCAAGATTTGAAGTATTCTTGTCCTTATAGAGAACTCGCTCATTGAATATCACATCCTTGCTTCTGATGACCTTCTGGTTCTGCGCATTCCAGAACTTGTAACCAAAATCATCTGTACCGTATCCAATGAAGAAACGTTTTCTGGACTTTGCATCTAGCTTGTCCCTTTTCTCTACATTGATGTGCACAAAGGAGACACACCCAAAGACCCTCAAGTGTGACAAATTTACTATTTTTCCTGTCCACTCTTCTTCAGGCAATTTGCAATCTAGGGGAACCGACGGGCCTCTGTTTATCAGATACGCTGCGGTGTTGACTGCCTCAGCCCAAAACATCTTGGGCAAACCAGCATGGATCCTCATACTATTGGCTCTCTCGTTCAGGGTTCTGTTCATTCGCTCAGCCACCCCATTTTGCTGCGGTGTGCTCGGTATTGTCTTCTCCATTCGGATTCCATTCATTGCGCAGAATTTCTTGAACTCGCTGCTGTCATACTTGTTGGGAACCCGCCCATGCCGCTGATATTTCAAAAAATTCAGATGCAGCGGAAGAGGCATGTGCGGGATCAACCGTTCATCGCATTAACGTTGTTTAAAAACCGTTTGTAGATAGATAAGGATTAAAAATTTTTAAATAACATTAGAAGATCAGATCTTCACCTTGTGCGGGTAGATGATCACCGCAAACTGAAATTCGTGGTCTAGGATGAAGGTTCGCTTGAAGCCGTTCAAGTGTCCGGCCTCTACGGGTATCCACACGAAGCAGTGATCCGATCAAAGCTCTCTTGTCTTCCCGGGGTGCTAGCTCCCTTGCAAAGACTTCTTTTGATGGCTGATTTCCTCTCTTTCAATCAATCCTTGATTGTGCTTGAGAGGAGGAAGAAGAAGGATGAAGAAGAGGAAGAAGAAGAATCCCCACGCAGCCTTCTTTCTTTTCCCTGCGTTGGAAGGAAGAAGGGAGGAAGAGGATGCCGCCAACACCTTTGGCTTTTATCTTCCTTGCTTGCGGCTGAACCAAGAGGAGAGGAGAGGGAGGCATACGGCAAGGAGGAAGAGGACTTCTTCTATGCCCTAGGTGCCGCCCACAAGTCCCTTTTTATAGACATGTGGAGCTCCTAACATTTAGGAGTTCTTGATGTCTTTCCTAAGAGGGGCCGCCGTCTCTTCTCCCTTCTCCACGTGGAAAGGGGAGGGGCTTATCCCCTTCCTCATGGTAAACCCTAATCCATATTAGGTAGGGATTGGAATGCCCTAATGTGGTCAAGCCCTAATCCAATTAGGCTTAGCCCAAGGGTGAACCAATTTGGATCCAATCTAGGTAAGTCCTAATCCAATTAGAACTTAAATCAATTTTGACTCAATTGAACTCTTCAATCCTAATCCAATTAGGAGTCTTATTGATTCATTAGATTAATAATTAATTGTGACTTAAGAAACCCTAATCCAAATTAGGACATATATAATTTTGTTGGAATTTGTATCCTAAATGTTAATCGTCAGCATATTGATGATTGAATTTTGTAAATGAATTGACAAATTAATAAAGTGTTATTTGGCATTATTCATCATTTCATCTTCAAATGAACTCTTATATGATGAAGTCCTTAGGACTTATGTTATGATAAAGGAGGATTTATCTTTGAGTCCTTAAACTTGTTTGCGACGAAATGATATGTTGTTACTAGGACGACAACATTATCGAGATTAGGTCGTTGTGTGACATATATGTTGGTTGTCCTCTTAACCAAGGAGTGTGGAGACACTGGTATGCCACACAAGTGAAGTGTAGAAGTACATTTCACTAAACGTGATCAATTCCGGAACGCTCTACTGTCGAGAGATGTTCCGAGTGGATATGGGTATAAGTTTGGCCCTCTGACCTGAGACCGCAACCTGTGACTAGCAAGCAACTCACTGTACTTTGGTACCGGACTACCTGAATTTCTAATTCAGTGACGGAAGGTCACTGGGTGCAGTCAAGTACTTGCGTAGTCAGTTGTGAGTCAAGTTGGAATTGACCCCTCCTGAAAACAGGAGATAATGTCTTATGATTAATTTAGCAAAACCTTGGCCAGGGTAATCCTAGTGAGGAGTCACGGGATATCTAAAGTTAATCACATAATGGATGTACTAATTATAGGGTTGACAGTGAGCTCTAAGTCATCCTGGCATTAGGAGTCAAAGGGATTGAATTATACAGTAACCATAGTTCAGGATTCCAGAATATTTGCTTCGCATATATTCGACCTATCCGGACGTCGGGTACCATTGCTAGATGGTCACATCGATTAGTGTAGAAAATTGTTCCTATACTACCGGCTTAGGTTCGAACCTATGAGGTCACACGCATAGAAGATTCCTGATTGATCAAGAAAGCTGATGAATGATTAAGAATCATTCAGGGGTAATTTGGTCAATTTGATTGGCAAATTATCTTATAAAATAATTAAAGTAATTATTGAAGGATTAATTAGTAATTAAATTACTAATAAACTCAATTTGATTGAGTAATTGTGCTAAGGATGAGCCAAATTGAATTGGATTCAAGTTTGGGCTCAATCAGGGTTTTGACCTGATTGGATTAGGTCAGAACCAAAAAGGACTTAAGCTGATCAAATTAATTTTAAATTAATTTGTTCTTAATTGGGGATTGACCTAATTGAATTAGGTCCAACACAAAGTAATAATTCAATTTGATTGAGTTTGCATGAGCCAAAAATTGAATTGGATTCAATTTGAGCTCAATCAGGGTCTGACCTGATTAGATTGGGTTCAACCAAATTGCTTTGTTTTAATTCGGTTTGACCAAATTTGATTAGGTGCAACCCAAGGGGATTAGGCTCAGATGATGTGGCAATTATTGGTGACATGGAATTGGATTTCATGAATTTTAAATAAACCAAAATTATTGCATGGCACATGGACCCATTGCTGGACACATGGCGACATTGTTTGTTATTTGAATTTAAATTCAAACATTAAGCAATGTGTTAAATGATTTTAATCACTCAAACCATCAGCCAAGGTGGCGTCTGAGTTTTTGAATGGATTAAATTCGAATTTCAAGAGGTGATTTCGAAATTATGAAGTGTTTTACCTTGCCGCATGGATTTCAAATTCCTTCCATCTTGCACATGTGTTTAAAATTTGAATTTAAATCAGATTTGGTTGAGATCTGATTTGGGTTGTTCCTATTCCTTTGCATGTGCCAACTAAAAGAGGTTTTCTGAAAATAAATTTCGAATTTTGAATGAAAATTCGGAGGCCATTAAAAGGGGTCAAACATGGGCACTAAAAACACATCTATTGCAGCCTTCTTCCTCACCTGCTTCCTCCTCCTCTTCTTCTCCATTTTAGATAGGGTTTTCAGGGTGAATATCTAGAAGATTCAAGATCAGATCTGAGTCCTCTACTTCCCTTACAAACCTCATCTCTATCTGCTTCAAGACGATTGATCAAGAGTTGATTGAATCCCGGCGGGCAGATTTCAGCTTTCAAGTGTTCTGCAGCTGCTAGCACTGTTGCGGAAGAAGATCCTTCAGGACTTCGCGTGTACTTCTCGTAGAGGCCATTCGTGTGCGTGGCTGCAAAGTCAAGAATCAGATTCACAACTTTCATCCATTATAAAAGGTATTAATCTAGCATTAATCATTTATTATGGTGTCAAGGTCTAGGTCCAATTCCCCGAGGTTTTACCCTCTTTTGGGGCTCCTCACGGAGATATCTCCAGAATCCATTCGATGGATATTCGGAGATTAATTGGAATAGAGTTCTTAAGTTTCAGATCTGATAGTTAATCATGCATAAAAGTTTTAGCATAATTGTTTAAACGATTCCGGCATAATCCTATGTGTTCTTAAGGTGCTGATTTCTAGATTTGATCTTGTAAGCATGCATGAATTAAATTGTTTGATTCGGTTTTTCCGCTGCATTTTAAAACTTAAAAAGAACTACGTATGGCTTGATCCCCCTTATGAAGGGGTACGTAGGCAACCCGATCAGGTTCAGCCATGGTTTTCAAAAAAAAAAAAAAATTCAGCATGCTAAACACCGAAGAACCTAGGATTCACTTTCAGTGGTATCAGAGCCAGGTTTATGTTTAAACTTTTATGTTTTAATTCTTGCAATTAAATCTGAAATCATTAACATGTTTAGATTAGATCTAAAGTGCTTTTTATGATTGATTTAATTGCTGATTATGCATGATTAAGTAGATCTGAAATTTTGGATGCATATGATGCATGTTTGTGTTAGGATTAGTAACATGAATAAATCTGAAATCATAATATTGTTTAGATTAGATCTAAATAAAGTTTATGATTCATATGATCTTTGATTTTAATGAACAAATCAGATCTGAAAATAAAAGTGAAAAAAACAAATACATAAGATGTATGTTGTTTGTATTAATTCATGTTGTTATGTATATGTGATGCATGAACATAAAACATAATGACTTAAACATGAATTAAATCTGATTACATGTGATTAATTACAAAAACTCAGATCTGAAAATGTGTTTTAAGAACTGAAAGATTGTAATTAATATGTAATTAAAAAGAAATATGCAATGATCAAAACTTTCATAAGTCTAAACTTAATTGAGAATTAAGTGTTATGAAATAGAATTGTAACTCAATTAATTGACATTGCATAATTCTTTGGGCATATGGGTTAGCTTGAATCAAGTTCTTAGGATTGGGTTAGACCTAAGGTTAGAATCAAACATGGTCTAATTAGAGTTAATTGATCAAATCTAATTAAGTAGTAACTAGATTAGGTCAAGGAAACTCTAGGTTAAATACAATAGTTGTAGATTGATCAATTCCATGTCTTTGATTAGACCAAGATGGAACTTGATTTAGGCTCAGAGGTGTAGCCCGAGTCATTTGAGTAATCAAATCGAAATTGATTAACCAGTCGGTGTCTAAGGTAAGTTTGGCAGTTTTGACCGGTGGTTTTTAATTGGGAGCTACTCGCACTGATTCGTCTTTGTCGAGTTAATGGCATATCCCTTCCACCGATCTCACTTACCTGGCCGACATGATCAATCACATTTTGATTGGATCACTTAATGATTCGAGTTAGCCCATGCCTTAAGGAAAATCAGTATGACTGATTTAGGTGTCTCCTTAACCGGTTTGAGTCTAATCTGATTTGGTGAAGTCAGTGGGAGAAATTAGACTAACCGGATCTTCTCATCTATCCTAATTATGAAATTCTCTAAAATTATTAGGTCCTTAAAATGAAATGGTTATGGAGATAACTAGGTCATAGCCTCCCATTAAGTTGGGTGATAATGGGTCCAATGTTTTGATAATTATTGGAGGCGCCACACGCCTGGTACTTATCAAGCATTGGAATTGTCATTCAATATATGATGAGTTAAGTGTACCTTCAATAGGCGGTCAGGTGAGCCGAGCCACACTCGGGCTTGGTCGTCTATTAATTGATTAGACTTAACCCTATCATTTAATGGTTGGACCTGACTAGGGTATTCGGTGGAGGCGCCACACGCCTGCCGGAAAACCTAGGGCAAAATCATCACTAGAAGTTGCTTGGTGAAGCAATTGGTTAAGAACCTACCAATAGGTGCATATGGGTTGGCCGAGCCACACTCGGGCCTATATGGGATCTATTGGGTTCTAGTGCCCACTAAAGAATTAGGAGTAATTTTTCGAATTAGAGATAGAGGCTACCAATTTGTATAAAATAGTGGGAATATCTTTAGACTAAAGTCCAAGTCTACTGTGTTTAGTCAATTCATATACTAATAGCCAAATTTTCTTTTTATGCAGAAATGGCCACTAATTTATCACTTCGCTCATTGTTGGACAATGACAAGTTGACTGGTCCAAATTTCAATAATTGGCATAGAAAACTAAAAATAGTGCTAGAGCATGAGAGGATCCTTTATGTGATAACGGATCAAGCACCTGAGCAGCCCGCTGCTAATGCATCAAGATCGGCCAGAGACACTTATCAGAAGTGGCTCAGTGACCGGATCACTGTTCGATGCATCATGTTGGCAGCAATGAGTGATGAGTTTAGTAGGCGTTTTGAGAATACGCAGCCGGAAGATATCATTCAAGTGTTGAATGAATCATTCGGCATTCCTGACGACGTTGAGAGGCACAAAACTAGTTGTGCCATCTTCAGCGCCCGAATGAAAGATGGGACCTCGGTAACTGATCATGTACTGTACATGATTGAGTTGATCGAGCGTCTAAGCTCTCTTGGCTTTCTCCTTCATGATCAATTGGAGAAGGATGTCATACTAAACTCATTGTCTGGATCATACCGTCCTTTTCTCACTCATTTTCGTATGACGAAACCTGTAGTGAATTATCACCAATTGTTGGGGTTACTACAGATGTTTGAGAATGATCACCAACTTCTTAAGAAGACGGTGAATTTAGTGGGAGGTTCATCCAAGGGTCGCTCCTTTAAGAAAGGGAAAAAGAAAAATAAAATCCAAAAGAAACAGGTGCACCATGCTCAGCCTAGTCAGAAAAAGAATAAAAAGGCTTATCAGAGCAAGGCGGAGTGCTTCTTCTGCAAGAAGCAAGGACATTGGAAGAGGAACTGTCCTCTTTACATTGCATCCCTCGATCCGAACCGGCCTAAGAAAAGTGGGCAATCAGTTGCCAATCAAGGTACTTATATGATAACACCTTGTAATTTTTCTATTTGTGATAATTTGACCTGGGTATTGGATATCGGTAGTCCTTTTAATATTTGCAATTCGTTGCAGGGGATACAAGTCAGTAAGAGGTTTGAAGAAGGAGAAAGGTTCCTGAATGTTGGAGATGGAAGACCAGTTCCAGTTCTAGCTTTAGGAATTCTTAAACTTGAATTCAGCTCTCATGTAAATGTCCTTAGTGATTGTCACTATTGTCCAAGTTTTCTATTGAATATCATTTCTGTAGGCCTTTTGGCCAAAAATGGTTATGAAATATCAATAAAAAAGGATTATTGCAATGTCATTTGGAATGGTGTTGTTGTAATGAATGGAATTCTGAGTAATGGCATTTACATTTTGTCACAGCCTGTTCATGTAATGTATAAATCCAATAAGCGCCCTAGAATAGATAATGTCACGGATGTCTACTTTTGGCATCATAGGCTAGGTCATATTAACAAGAATAGGATGAACAGGTTAAGTAAAGAGGGAATCCTTGATGTTAATGATTGTGAATCATTGACAACCTGTGAATCATGTCTTCTTGGTAAAATGACCAAATCACCTTTTACCGAAAAAGGTGAACGAGCCAGTGATTTATTGACCCTTGTACATTCTGATGTATGTGGGCCAATGAGCACAGATGCTAGAGGTGGGTATTCATATTTTATTACGTTTACAGACGACCTTTCTAGGTATGGTTATGTCTATTTAATGAGACATAAATCTGAATCATTTGAAATGTTCAAATTATATCGTAATAAAGTAGAAAAACAAACTGGAAAGAGTATTAAAACTCTTCGATCAGATCGAGGAGGTGAATACCTCTCCAGTGAATTTTTGACATATCTAGGAGAAAATGGGATTTTCTCCCAATGGACTCCTCCTGGTACACCACAATATAATGATGTGTCAGAAAGGAGAAATCGAACTCTGTTAGACATGGTTCGATCCATGATGGGGTTTGCTAATCTGCCCATATCCTTTTGGGGATATGCTCTTGAGTCAGCCTGCTATATTCTAAATAATGTTCCAAGTAAGTCTGTAAATAAAACACCACATGAGATGTGGACTGGACGTAAGCCGATGCTCTCTCACCTTAGGATTTGGGGGTGTCCGGCGTACGTCAAACGTTTGAAGACAGACAAACTTGAACCCAAGTCTGACAAATGTTTCTTTGTTGGTTACCCTAAAGAAACTAAAGGATATTACTTCTACTTTGCTGAAGAACAAAAGTTGTTCGTAAGCAATAGAGCAATTTTCTTAGAAAAGGAATCCCTTGGTGAAGGAACAAATAGCTCTAATGTTGAGCTTAGAGAAGTTCAACATGTAGAAGATCCGACACCATCTACTGAACCAGTTGAGTCGGATTTGATTAGATCAGATCCAGAACCCATATTAGATGCACCATTAAGGCGATCGGATAGAGTACCACGTCAGCCGGACAGATACTACGGTTTCTTGGTCCGAGATGGGGATCCTATCGAACTTGATGAAAACGATGAGGATCCGATCACATATATGGATGCAATGCAGAGGTATGACTCTGATAAATGGCTTGGAGCCATGCAATCCGAAATGGAATCCATGAAGGTCAATGATGTTTGGACATTAGTTGACCCACCCGAAGGAATTAAATCCATAGGGTGTAAGTGGATATTCAAAAGAAAACGGGGCGCAGACGGAAAGGTAGAGACCTATAAAGCCCGTCTGGTTGCCAAGGGTTATCGTCAACGTTATGGTATTGACTATGACGAGACGTTTTCTCCTGTGGCAATGCTCAAGTCCATTCGGATTGTGCTTGCGATAGCAGCACATTTAGACTATGAAATCTGGCAAATGGATGTAAAGACCGCATTTCTAAATGGAGATTTAGAAGAGGAAGTGTATATGATACAACCTGAAGGTTTTACATCTGCAGATGAGTCTAAAGTGTGCAAGTTTCAAAAATCCATTTATGGATTAAAGCAAGCTTCACGGAGTTGGAATATACGTTTTGATAAGGTAATCAAAATATATGGCTTCATTAAGAATGAAGAGGAACCTTGCATTTATAAATGGGCAAATGGTTCAGTTATTATATTCCTTATTTTGTATGTGGATGACATTCTTTTAATCGGGAATGACATTCCTGCATTACAAGGAATAAAGGTTTGGCTATCATCTCAATTTGCCATGAAGGATTTGGGAGAAGCATCTTATATCCTAGGGATGAAGATCTATAGAGATAGATCTAGAAGATTGCTTGGATTATCCCAATCCACATACATTGATACTATACTGAAGAGGTTCAGTATGATTAATTCCAAGAAAGGCTATCTTCCGATGGGCCATGGAATTAACCTCTCTAAAAGGGATTGTCCGACAACCCCTCAAGAAAGAGAGAGTATGGATAGAATTCCATATGCTTCGGCAGTGGGATCTATAATGTATGCCATGACATGTACTAGACCAGACGTGGCATACTTACTAGGAGTAGTGAGCAGATACCAGTCTGATCCAGGTAGCAACCACTGGAAGGTTGTAAAAACCATCCTTAAGTATTTGAGAAATACTAAAGATCAGTGGCTTGTCTATGGTGATTCTGACTTAAAACTTGAGGGATATACTGATTCAAGTTTTCAGTCAGATCAAGATGATAGCAAGAGCGTGTCAGGATATATCTTCACTCTTAAGGGTGGGGCCATCTGCTGGAAGAGTTACAAGCAGCATACAGTGGCAGATTCTACATGTGAAGCAGAATATATCGCAGCATCTGATGCCGCCAAGGAAGCTGTATGGTTGCGGAAGTTCATCACCGAGCTTGGAGTGACACCCTCCATTGATGGTCCAGTGCCTGTATTTTGTGACAATACTGGGGCCATAGCTCAAGCAAGAGAACCCAAAGCACATCAGCGGACCAAGCATATTCTACGTCGCTACCACCTGGTTCGAGAGATCATCGATCGAGGTGATATTGATCTTCAGAAGATTGACACAAAAGAAAATCTGGCTGACCCATTTACCAAAGTCCTCGGCATCAAAGAGTTCAACGAACACAAGTCGAAGATGGGTATTAGATACTGTGCCGATTGGCATTAGGCTAAGTGGGAGTTGTTGGAATTTGTATCCTAAATGTCAATCGTCAGCATATTGATGATTGAATTTTGTAAATGAATTGACAAATTAATAAAGTGTTATTTGGCATTATTCATCATTTCATCTTCAAATGAACTCTTATATGATGAAGTCCTTAGGACTTATGTTATGATAAAGGAGGATTTATCTTTGAGTCCTTAAACTTGTTTGCGACGAAATGATATGTTGTTACTAGGACGACAACATTATCGAGATTAGGTCGTTGTGTGACATATATGTTGGTTGTCCTCTTAACCAAGGAGTGTGGAGACACTGGTATGCCACACAAGTGAAGTGTAGAAGTACATTTCACTAAACATGACCAATTCCGGAACGCTCTACTGTCGAGAGATGTTCCGAGTGGATATGGGTATAAGTTTGGCCCTCTGACCTGAGACCGCAACCTGTGACTAGCAAGCAACTCACTGTACTTTGGTACCGGACTACCTGAATTTCTAATTCAGTGACGGAAGGTCACTGGGTGCAGTCAAGTACTTGCGTAGTCAGTTGTGAGTCAAGATGGAATTGACCCCTCCTGAAAATAGGAGATAATGTCTTGTGATTAATTTAGCAAAACCTTGGCCAAGGTAATCCTAGTGAGGAGTCACGGGATATCTAAAGTTAATCACATAATGGATGTACTAATTATAGGGTTGACAGTGAGCTCTAAGTCATCCTGGCATTAGGAGTCAAAGGGATTGAATTATACAGTAACCATAGTTCAGGGTTCCAGAATATTTGCTTCGCATATATTCGACCTATCCGGATGTCGGGTACCATTACTAGATGGTCACATCGATTAGTGTAGAAAATTGTTCCTATACTACCGACTTAGGTTCGAACCTATGAGGTCACACACATAGAAGATTCCTGATTGATCAAGAAAGCTGATGAATGATTAAGAATCATTCAGGGGTAATTTGGTCAATTTGATTGGCAAATTATCTTATAAAATAATTAAAGTAATTATTGAAGGATTAATTAGTAATTAAATTACTAATAAACTCAATTTGATTGAGTAATTGTGCTAAGGATGAGCCAAATTGAATTGGATTCAAGTTTGGGCTCAATCAGGGTTTTGACCTGATTGGATTAGGTCAGAACCAAAAAGGACTTAAGCTGATCAAATTAATTTGTTCTTAATTGGGGATTGACCTAATTGAATTAGGTCCAACACAAAGTAATAATTCAATTTGATTGAGTTTGCATGAGCCAAAATTGAATTGGATTCAATTTGAGCTCAATCAGGGTCTGACCTGATTAGATTGGGTTCAACCAAATTGCTTTGTTTTAATTCGGATTTGACCAAATTTGATTAGGTGCAACCCAAGGGGATTAGGCTCAGATGATGTGGCAATTATTGGTGACATAGAATTGGATTTCATGAATTTTAAATAAACCAAAATTATTGCATGGCACATGGACCCATTGCTTGACACATGGCGACATTGTTTGTTATTTGAATTTAAATTCAAACATTAAGCAATGTGTTAAATGATTTTAATCACTCAAACCATCAGCCAAGGTGGCGTCTGAGTTTTTGAATGGATTAAATTCGAATTTCAAGAGGTGATTTCGAAATTATGAAGTGTTTTACCTTGCCGCATGGATTTCAAATTCCTTCCATCTTGCACATGTGTTTAAAATTTGAATTTAAATCAGATTTGGTTGAGATCTGATTTGGGTTGTTCCTATTCCTTTGCATGTGCCAACTAAAAGAGGTTTTCTGAAAATAAATTTCGAATTTTGAATGAAAATTCGGAGGCCATTAAAAGGGGTCAAACATGGGCACCAAAAACACATCTATTGCAGCCTTCTTCCTCACCCGCCTCCTCCTCCTCTTCTTCTCCATTTTAGATAGGGTTTTCAGGGTGAATATCTAGAAGATTCAAGATCAGATCTGAGTCCTCTACTTCTCTTACAAACCTCATCTCTATCTGCTTCAAGACGATTGATCAAGAGTTGATTGAATCCCGGCGGGCAGATTTCAGCTTTCAAGTGTTCTGCAGCTGCTAGCACTGTTGCGGAAGAAGATCCTTCAGGACTTCGCGTGTACTTCTCGTAGAGGCCATTCGTGTGCGTGGCTGCGAAGTCAAGAATCAGATTCACAACTTTCATCCATCATAAAAGGTATTAATCTAGCATTAATCATTTATTATGGTGTCAAGGTCTAGGTCCAATTTCCCGAGGTTTTACCCTCTTTTGGGGCTCCTCACGGAGATATCTCCAGAATCCATTCGATGGATATTCGGAGATTAATTGGAATAGAGTTCTTAAGTTTCAGATCTGATAGTTAATCATGCATAAAAGTTTTAGAAATTGTTTAAACGATTCCGGCATAATCTTATGTGTTCTTAAGGTGCTGATTTCTAGATTTGATCTTGTAAGCATGCATGAATTAAATTGTTTGATTCGGTTTTTCCGCTGCGTTTTAAAACTTAAAAAGAACTACGTATGGCTTGATCCCCCTTATGAAGGGGTATGTAGGCAACCCGATCAGGTTTAGCCATGGTTTTCAAAAAAAAAAAAATTCAGCATGCTAAACACCGAAGAACCTAGGATTCACTTTCAAATTTTAGTCCTAATCCAATTAGGACTCTATTTGAATCCGAAGTCCTAATCCGATTAGGACTCTAGGAATCCTACTCCAAGTAGGAATCCAATTTCGATTCAAAACTCCTAATCTTATTAGGATTGCAGGAATCCTATTCCAAGTAGGAATCCCAGTCCTACTCCAACTAGGATTCCCAATCCTAATCCAATTAGGACTCTAGGATTCCTACTCGAAGTAGGACTCTTGTTTCAAGTCCAATTAATTAATTCCCTTTCCTTCTTCAACTTCTTATCAATCGAATTGATTACTCGTGATTCATAATCACTTTTCAACCATCGGATCGGTCAATACTTCTAGTGTGTGTGACCCCATAGATTCTATTCTGACTGGTAGTGAGATATATTGTGATCTCTATCACTATATCATTGAAAACTCTTTTCAATGGGTTGGAACGATTCCAACTCAACTCATTAGGGTTTATCGATCATCGAGATAATCCCTATGAGTCCCACCATCCACCAGTGACACCTAGCAGCATGTAGTGGCTATCCAGCAGAATGGAATGATGAACCTCTAGATGCAGTTAATGTGTGATACAGTCCTACTATCGTGGATTCCTACAGGACGGAGGTCATGGACAACTCGTCAAACCCCATCGTCTGTCATATGTCAAGATTTATTCGACTCGAGTTCGATAGTGGAAAACTCTTTCTTCACTATATATTACTGCCCTGGCCAAGGTCTTAGAACTCAGTCTAACAAATCACATAGGATCACTCCTCTTCTATCAAGGTCGATAGATTTCTTGTAGGTGCATACCCTACTCCTACAGTGAACCTACTGCAGCCAATCTACACTGCATGGACCCATATGGCTAGAGACCATGTATGTGTGCAGTCAAACTACAATAACCTCACTGTGAGTAGCCGAAGCACCGCAGGTCAAAGGACCAGTCACACTACTGCAACATCAAGCAAGTCACTGACGAGTGGATAGACATCCAAGTGACTTCTTGTCTTGGTCACGCTCAGTATCCTTGTTCTCTAACAAGCACCTGCACTATCACTTCAGTGTCCCTACACTGTGGACTCAAGTCTCGTCCATCCAGAAGGAAAGTGATCTGTGCACTGATCGGATCGATCACCGTCCTCGTGATGATCCATTGATCAGGAGCATTTAGAAATTAATCACCAATGATACATGGCTCAAATTCTCAACTCTTGAGAATATGCATCATCATCTTATTAATTTCTTGGACAATTCATAGACACATAATTAATATGAATGAAAAGATGTCTTTTATTTATTCAATAATAAATAGTCAAGTACAAAATTATGTCCCTAGAATTAACAATGTGTCAGCCAGATTGGCTTCTAGGGCATACATCTAACAATCTCCCACTTGCACTAAAGCCAGTCAGTCATATATCTAAGCCCCATCTTCTCAAGGTGGGCTTCAGTCTTTTGCTGACTTAGCTGCTTAGTGAACGGGTCTGCCATGTTATCCACGGAGTCTACTCTCTGCACCTCTATATATTTCTTCTCAATATAGTCGCGTATGAGGTGGAAGCGCCGCTCTATGTGCTTGGACTTCTGATGAAACCTTGGCTCCATAGCTAGTGCTATGGTGCCAATGTTATCGCAGTAAAGTGTTATGACATCTAATGACATTACACCTAACTCTGCAATGAACTTTTAACTAGAAGGTTTCCGCTGCACCCTTAGATACGGCTTAACATTCAGCTTCTAAGGTAGAATCTATAATGATTGGTTGTTTGGAACTCTTCCAACTTACTGAACCACCATTGCACATATCTTGATGTAGACTTTCTATCATCAATATGTGTGCATCCTTCTACCTTCAACTCTGATCTTCTCCCAAAGACCAAGAACATGTCCTTAGTTCTTCTCAAGTACTTAAGACTGTTCTTCACAGCTATCCAGTTCTTTTTGCCTGGATCTGATTGACATATGCTCGTGACACTCGCAGCATGTACTATATCAATTCATGTACATAGCATGGCATACATGAGGCTCCCTATTGCTGATGCATAGGGGATCTTGCTCATGCGTTGAATCTCTTCAGATGTGTTGGGGCACATCTTCTTGGAGAGATTAATTCCATGCCTTAGGGATAAGAGACCCCTTTTAGAGTTTTCCATGCTGAACCTTTTCAGCACTTCCTCTATGTACATCTTCTGTGATAGGCCAAGCATCCTTTTAGATCTATCTCTATAGACCTTTATTCCCAAAATATAGGATGCTTTCTCAAGGTCTTTCATGGAGAACCTTTTTGACAACCTGACCTTGACCGAGGTTAGCATGGGAATATCATTCCCTATCAGGAGGATGTCGTCCACGTACAGTATGAGAAATACAACAGCACTCCCACTAACCCTTTTGTAAACACATGGTTCCTCTTCATTTTTGATGAAATCAAACGTTTTGATTGCGTCATCAAAACGAGTGTTCCAACTCCGAGATGCTTGCTTTAGTCCATAGATGAACTTTTGCAGCTTGCAGACCTTGTGATCTCCATCACTGGAAGTGAAACCCAAAGGCTGTTCCATATAGATGTCTTCATCAAGATATCCATTCAGGAAAGCTGTTTTCACATCCATCTGCCAGATTTCATAATCATGAAATGCTGCAATGGCAAGCAATGTTCGGATGGATTTCAGCATGGCTACAGGTGAAAAGGTCTCCTGATAGTCAATGCCTTCGCGCTGACTATACCCTTTCGCCACAAGCCTTGCCTTATAGGTCTCTACCTCTCCATCCGAACCTATCTTCCTTTTGTAGATTCATTTGCATCCAATAGGTACAATACCTTCTGGTGGATCTACTAAGGTTCAGACTTGGTTGGAAAGCATGGAGTCTAACTCTGACTTCATAGCTTCCAACCATTTCTCAGAATCGATATCAGATATCGCCTCGTCGTAGGTTTTGGGATCTTGTGTATGATCCCTATCTCCCACTAGGAACATTTCCTCGGTATCCTCTTCTAGTATACCTAAATATCTATCGGAAGGATGGGAGACCCTACTAGATCTACGAGGTGGTCGAGGGTCATCGTGTACTGGCTCTGTATGAATGGGTTCGATAGAATCCATGACTCGTTGCTTTTCAGAGACTTTCTCTTCAAGCTCAATTTTCCTCCCACTGCCTCTATCAAGGATAAACTATTTTTCCAAGAAGATGGCGTGACGGCTCACAAATACATTGTGATCCTCTGAGACGTAAAAATTGTATCCTAATGACTCTTTAGGATATCCTATAAAACGAGCACTTATGGTCCTAGCCTCTAGTTTGTCCGCCTGTAGTCTCTTGACGTGGGCCGGACATCCCCAAATCTTGAGATGGCTAGGTTTCTTACCATGCTATATCTCATACGGTGTGGTAGGAACGGATTTAGAGGAAACTCTATTCAACAAGTAAATAGCTGAAAATAGGGCATCTATCTAAAGAAACAAGGGTAAATCAGTGAAACTCATCATGGACTGGACCATATCAATAGAGTCCGATTCCTCCTCTCTGACACTCCATTGAGCTTGAGGTGTACCAGGAGGAGTCCATTATGAAACTATACCATTCTCCTTGAGATAATCACGGAACTCTCCATTAAGGTATTCACTTCCTCGATCTGATCGAAGAACCTTAATGAGTTTTTGTGCTTATTTTTCTACTTCATATCTAAGCTTTTTGAACCTTTCAAAAGTTTCATATTTGTGTCTCATACACATATCCATACCGTGAGTAATCATTGGTAAAATGAAGTAAAAAATTACAACCCCTAGCCTGCACATCGAATGGGCCACACACATCAGTGTGTACTAGGGTAAGTATTTTAGTGGACCTCCCTGTGTCCTACAAAGGATAATTTGGCCATCTTTCCTTGAAGGCAGAATTCACAAATCAAATATGACTCGGAAGTCAATGAGCCCAAAAGCTCATGTTTCTCCAATTTGTTTATTCTGTCTTCTCCTATATGGCCAAGCCTGAGGTGCCACAAATACTTTAGATTTATCTCATTTTTGGATCTATTAGATCCTATGGTATTCACTGTTTGCTCAGATATATTCACAGATACATTCGTATGTATGTGATAGAGACTGTCAATTATAAAACCATGTTGAATCAATTTATTTTTCAAATAAATGGAACAGTAGTCTTATAAAAATCTTTCTTTGCTACAGAAATCAAATTTCTGCTAGCAATAGGTAACATTTCCTAAGTATCCTGAACACATCTGACATACCTTCTGAAGGTCTGTCACCCTTCATGTTCTTTATGCTTCCCATGTTTGTAGGACAGTTCCTCTTCCAATGGCTGTCCATGATGCAATGGAAACACTTTTCCTTGCAATTGGCCTTTTTCTTGGAACTTCCTTACTTGGTGTTTTCTTAGTCTTCTGCTTCTTCGCAGATTTCTTCTTCTTCCAAATAGACTCTCTCTTGAAAGTAGAAACCAACCTGACAGCGAAAACGATGCCCCTTGAACTTCTTCAAGGTCCCTAAGTTAGTTACCAATTTATTTAACAATTCTATTTTGGTGCATACAATCTTGGTCATATGGTAATTTATTATAAACTGTTCATATGAAGCTAGAAGGAATTGTGGGATCAAATCCGTTTGCAATTCCTTGTGCATGGTCATGCCGAGCTTCTCAAGCTTCTTCAAGTTCTTTATCATGGTCAAACCATGATCATGGACAGACTGCCCATCGTGCATCTTGGCTTTGAAGAGCCTCTCAGACACTTCAAACCGAGCTGCGTGACTCTGATCACCATACAACTCTTGTAGGTGATTTAATATGTCCCTGGCAGTCTTCATGTTCTCATGCTGGCATTATAATGCATTGGACATGGATGCCATTGTGCAGCACCTAACATTATTGTCATTGTTCGTCCACTTAACAAGCGTCTTACGCTGATCAGTGATCGGACGGATTGGTAACATGGAGATTCCATGGTCTAGCATATACCCGAATTTCTCACAATTCAAAACTATTTTTGAAATTTGCTGAGCCAATCTTTATAATTGGGTTTGGTCAAACGGTTGTTCTATAAGATATGAGTTAAGAGTCTAGAAGCTGACTTTATAATCCTTAGAGAGTAAAGATTCTAGTTAGACTTTTGTACTTGATCCTAATCTGTTCTAAGGTCTTTTAGAACAAATGTAACTCCCACTATTTTCTCGAATCCCTCACACTCCTCTGGTAGGAAAACGAAAATCCCACACGACTAGGGTTTCTAGTGGGTACTGCGGTCCCACCAATTTACATGCCACCTCACCTAACAGTTATTGGTGACACATAGATTGATGAATGTACAACTCTTGTACAATGCTTCTCAAGCATGTTGCAGTGTAACTTGGTCTCTAAGCCATGAAAACCTCACCTAACAGTTATTGGTCCCATTTCTTAGTTAAGTCAGACCCACCGTATAACCGTAGGAATAAAGTCGTCATTGGGTCCTCACCTAACAGTTATTGGTGCCCAACCCCACCTTTACCCTACAACATCTCATGTCTATAGAGAGGTCCAGCCCCCCGATGCAACTTGACCACTGTGTCCAGCCGAGACAAATCAACATCAGAAAGGCATTAGTAGCTCTACTACAGTGGAAGACCTATTGACTTAATATTGGTTAATCAGGTCTTAGTGTTTGCAACTTGAGCTCTTCATAAGAGGTAATCAAACAATTGGCCAGGTAAGCAGGTGGGAGGCTCCCCTTACTCAGAGAGTAAGGTCCTAATTAAGTAACCACCTTTCATGCTTTCCTAGACACCAATTAGATCAATTAATCTAATATGACTTGCTTATGTCGGTTCACTCTCGACTTGATTGAGGAGGTTTTGATTTAGGTCTCAATTGGGTTTGCTACATCACATGTAAACCTATCTACCCGACTCACATTCACATCACATGCAAACAGCACATCACAGGCAGTTATAATCGCAGCATCAAATAAAGCTAAACTTTAAATAGGTGATGATCATGGATTCTAGTTAGGTCGTATTACAAGCACATGCACGTCAATCGATCAACTGGTCTTCAACTCTTGAATTGGTTCCAAGCCTCCTTGATCCGATCCTTGATCAACTCTTGATCCAATCGCCATCAACCGCTTAGATCACCTGTTCATCTCATGCCTAGTCTTCAACTTGATCGTTGACGTACATCACATCACACAAATACAACCAGATTGTAAAATAAAAATAAAAATAAATTACATCTCCTTTTAGTAGGCACGCAGGCCTCTCAAAACATCAAATAAGATGCATGCAAGCATCTGAAAAATTACATGACATTGCAGATCATATCGCAGGTCATTACATTTGATACCAAAAGGGTTTGAATCCTATGATCATCACCATATGCAACAATTATAATTTTCAGATCTGAAAACTAACTGATTATATCACGACATAGGTTGCTGATCATGCTAATCATGATTCTAAACTTTGTAATCTCATTAACAACGCAATTAGAATCATCATTTTATCACATAAAAATCAGCATGCAAAAATCAGCACCCCTGAAAAATCTGCATGCAGAAATTTTCAGCATGCATGATCATTCAATTTTCAGATCTAATAAGCCTTTAGATAATTAATTCTTACCTTAATCTACGAAACCTGGCTCTGATACCACTGTTGGGAACCCGCCCATGCCGCTGATATTTCAAAAAATTCAGATGCAGCGGAAGAGGCATGTGCGGGATCAACTGTTCATCGCATGAACGTTGTTTAAAAACCGTTTGTAGATAGATAAGGATTAAAAACTTTTAAATAACATTAGAAGATCAGATCTTCACCTTGTGCGGGTAGATGATCACCGCAAACTGAAGTTCGTGGTCGAGGATGAAGGTTCGCTTGAAGCCGTTCAAGTGTCCGGCCTCTATGGGTATCCACACGAAGCAGTGATCCGATCAAAGCTCTCTTGTCTTCCCGGGGTGCTAGCTCCCTTGCAAAGACTTCTTTTGATGGCTGATTTCCTCTCTTTCAATCAACCCTTGATTGTGCTTGAGAGGAGGAAGAAGAAGGATGAAGAAGAGGAAGAAGAAGAATCCCCACGCAACCTTCTTTCTTTTTCCTGCGTTGGAAGGAAGAAGGGAGGAAGAGGATGCCGCCAACACCTTTGGCTTTTATCTTCCTTGCTTGCGGCTGAACCAAGAGGAGAGGAGAGGGAGGCGTACGGCAAGGAGGAAGAGGACTTCTTCTATGCCCTAGGTGCCGCCCATAAGTCCCTTTTTATAGACATGTGGAGCTCCTAACATTTAGGAGTTCTTGATGTCTTTCCTAAGAGGGGGCGCCGTCTCTTCTCCCTTATCCATATGGAAAGGGGAGGGGCTTATCCCCTTCCTCATGGTAAACCCTAATCCATATTAGGTAGGGATTGGAATGCCCTAATGTGGTCAAGCCCTAATCCAATTAGGCTTAGCCCAAGGGTGAACCAATTTGGATCCAATCTAGGTAAGTCCTAATCCAATTAGAACTTAAATCAATTTTGACTCAATTGAACTCTTCAATCCTAATCCAATTAGGAGTCTTATTGATTCATTAGATTAATAATTAATTGTGACTTAAGAAACCCTAATCCAAATTAGGACATATATAATTTTAGTCCTAATCCAATTAGGACTCTATTTGAATCCGAAGTCCTAATCCGATTAGGACTCTAGGAATCCTACTCCAAGTAGGAATCCAATTTTGATTCAAAACTCCTAATCTTATTATGATTGCAGGAATCCTATTCCAAGTAGGAATCCCAGTCCTACTCCAACTAGGATTCCCAGTCCTAATCCAATTAGGACTCTAGGAATCCTACTCAAAGTAGGACTCTTGTTTCAAGTCCAATTAATTAATTCCCTTTCTTTCTTTAACTTCTTATCAATCGAATTGATTACTCGTGATTCATAATCACTTTTCAACCATCGGATCGGTCAATAGTTATAGTGTGTGTGACCCCATAGGTTCTATTCTGACTGGTAGTGAGATATATTGTAATCTCTATCACTATATCATTGAAAACTCTTTTCAATGGGTTGGAACGATTCCAACTCAACTCATTAGGGTTTATCGATCATCGAGATAATCCCTGTGAGTCCCACCATCCACCAGTGACACCTAGCAGCATGTAGTGGCTATCCAGCAGAATGGAATGATGAACCTCTAGGTGCAGTTAACGTGTGATACAGTCCTACTATCGTGGATCCCTACAGGACGGAGGTCATGGACAACTCGTCAAACCCCATCGTCTGTCATATGTCAAGATTTATTCGACTCGAGTTCGATAGTGGAAAACTCTTTCTCCACTTTATATTACTGCCCTGGCCAAGGGCTTAGAACTCAGTCTAACAAATCACATAGGATCACTCCTCTTCTATCAAGGTCGATAGATTCCTTGTAGGTGCATATCCTACTCCTACAGTGAACCTACTGCAGCCAATCTACACTGCATGGACCCATATGGCTAGAGACCATGTATGTGTGCAGTCAAACTACAATGACCTCACTGTGAGTAGCCGAAGCACCGCAGGTCAAAGGACCAGTCACACTACTGCAACATCAAGCAAGTTACTGACGAGTGGATAGACATCCAAGTGACTTCTTGTCTTTGTCACGCTCAGTACCCTTGTTCTCTAACAAGCACCTGCACTATCACTTCAGTGTCCCTACACTGTGGACTCAAGTCTCGTCCATCCAGAAGGAAAGTGATCTGTGCACTGATCGGATCGATCACCGTCCTCGTGATGATCCATTGATCAGGAGCATTTAGAAATTAATCACCAATGATACATGGCTCAAATTCTCAACTCTTGAGAATATGCATCATCATCTTATTAATTTCTTGGACGATTCATAGACACATAATTAATATGAATGAAAAGATGCCTTTTATTTATTCAATAATAAATAGTCAAGTACAAAATTATGTCCCTAGAATTAACAATGTGTCAGCCAGATTGGCTTCTAGGGCATACATCTAACAATACTCACCGCCATTATCAGACCTTAGTCGTTTTATCTTTACACCAAATTCATTCTCCACTAGACTTTTTCACTTCTTAAAGGTGACAAATACCTCTAATTTGTGCTTCATGAAATAAATCCAAACCTTTCTGGTAGAGTCGTCGATGAACGTGACATAATAGTGTGAGCCTCCAAGAGATGCAACCGGTGAAGGCCCCCACACATCTGTGTGTACAAGCTCTAGCTTTTCTGTCTTCGGTGTTCTTCCACCCTTTGAGAAACTAACTCTTTTCTGCTTCCCAAATATGCAGTCTTCACAGAGACCTACATCAACAGTTTTCAGATCTGCTAGTTTGTTCTTCTTCACCATCATCTTCATACCTTTCTCACTCATATGTCCGAGTCTGCGATGCCAAAGACAACTATCTGCACCTTTTTTTGCTAATGCCACCGTATCCTTGGTGTCATTGGTCATGTAGAGAGTTCCCAACTTGTTCCCACGTGTTATCACCATAGCTCCTTTGGTAATTTTCCATGAACCACCTACAAAAGTAGTAACATACCCTTCGCTGTCAAGCTGCCCAACAGAAATCAAGTTTCTCTTCAAGCCTAGGACATGCCTCACATTCTTCAGTTTCCACACTGACTGATTCAGCATCCTGATATGAACTTCACCTTTCCCCACAATATCTAAAGGCTCATCATCAGCGAGATAAACCTTTCCGAAGTCTCCTGCAGTGTAATTCAGCATACACTCCTTCCGTGAGGTAGAATGAAACGAAGCTCCAGAGTCTAGTATCCACGATTCCATAGGACTGTCCACGCTGAGAATCAAAGCATCGTTGGCTTCATCTGTGGTTGCATTCACGGACTCCTCATTCTGCCCCTTGCTTGGATTCTTCTTTCTGAGCCAACAATTCTTCCTCGTGTGGCCCATCTTGCCACAATACCAGCAGCCATCGCCTTTCGATCTAGACTTGCTCCTCCTCTTAGACTTCGATATGCCACGATTTTCACTACGTTGCACAGTTCTTCCTCTGCCTTCAGATGTGTTCAGAATCAAACCAGATTTCACACCAGACTCCCTCCTTCTGATATCTTCACTGAGTATCAGATTTCGGACCTCCTCAAACTTCAGTTTGTTTGAGCCGCAGGAACTGCTTACAGCTGTCACCGTTGCACCCCAACTTTCTGGCAAGGAGGATAGGAAAATTAGAGCACGAACTTCATCCTCAAAGCTGATTTCCACCGAACTCAACTGGCTCGTAATCAGATTGAACTCATTGATGTGATCCGTAACTGAGGAACCTTCACTCATCTTCAGATTGAATAAACGGCGCATCAGGTACACCTTGTTAGAGGCCGAGGGTTTTTTATACATATTCGACAGTGCTTTCAACAAACCTGCTGTTGTCTTCTCTTCCAAAATGTTGAACGCAACGTTTCGAGCCAACATCAAGCGAACAACTCCCAAAGCCTGACGATCCATTAAATCCCAGTAGGCCTATGACATATCTGTCGGTTTCATACCTTCAAGAGGTAGATGAAGTTTCTTCTGATATAATTAATCTTCGATCTGCATCTTTCAGAAACCAAAGTCTTTGCCGTCAAATCTGTCAATCTTGACCTTGCCTTCTTCAGCCGCCATTGCTCCCACTTTTTCCTTCGAACTAGATTGCTCTAATACCAGTTGTTAGAGATCAACCCTACGAATGCGGAATATAAAGGACAGTAGGAGAAAGAATAACACGGCAAAAACAATAGCAAAATGCACAAGACACTCAAGTTTATGTGGTTCGGAGTCTCTTGCTCCTACGTCCACAGCCGCACAGATCAATATTTCACTATATGATCAAAGAAAGTTACAGAGATTCAAGAGAAGAGAAACAAACTCTCTTTCTCACAGCAAACAATCTCTCTCAAGACGAGCAACACGTCGTCTTCCTGATGCACACAAAGGATCTACTTTTGGAACCTCTCGTTGATGAGTTCTAGGGTTTCTCTAGGTTGCAACCACACCTCTCGTGTCCCTCAAGAAGTCTATATATACCTCCCAATCTCTTACTTTGATTAGGGCTCAAGAAACCTTGGCTTGGACCCGGTTCATAACTCAGCCTCGCGTGAAAACCGTGCTCGAGTTGACTCCCGCAATTCTGCAAGTCGACTCGGCAACAGTCCACAGAAAAATGCCTCTCTGTCTGCCTGTGGGAGTCGACTCCTGGAGTTCTCGAGTCGACTCCAACACTGGGGAGTCGATTCCAGGTCTGCTGGAGTCGACTCCAAAAACTGTGCCAAGACTACCTTCGTGCCAGAGTCGACTCCAAGTCTGCTGGAGTCGACTCCGGACCTTGCTGAAGGTTTCTTTCTTTGCTGATTCAACTCTGAATCTTCTCGAAACTCTTTTCGGCTTGTCTTCCCTTGATCCTCCACCACCATAGTGCACATAGGGGTCTAGGAAAAGGGAATGGATCAGGCTCCACAACCCAACAGTCTGAGGTGCCACAAATATTTTTAGTTTATCCCATCCCTAGATCTCTTGGATCCTTTGGCACTCACTTCTTGCTCGGTAACATTCACAGATACATCCATATGTAAATGATAGAGACTGTCAATCATAAAACCACGTGCAACTATTTTATTTCTGAAATAAATAGAACAGCAGTCTTTGTCAAAAGTTAAAACATGACCTTCCTGTACTAGACATGAAACAGAAATCAAATTTCTGCTAGCAGCAGGTACATAATAGCAGTCTCTAAGCAATAAACTAAAACCAGACGGTAGTCGTAGATGGTAGGTGCCCACAGCCACAGCAGCAATTTTTGCCCCGTTGCCAACCCGAAGGGTTACCGCACCTTCCGCCAGCCTTCTACTTTCCTTTAGACCCTGCATGGTAGTGCATAGATGAGCACTAGAACCAGAATCTATAACCCAACTAGAAGTAGAAGAAACCGTTAGATTAGTTTCAATTATGAGCAAGTCTATATCTTCTGAAGGTGTGTCACCTTTCTTGTTCTTCAGGCTCTCGAGGTATGAAGGACAGTTCCTCTTCCAGTGGCCGTCGACATTGCAGTGGAAACATTTTCCTTTGTCATTGGCCCTTTTCTTTTGAAGTTCCTTCTTTGGCTTCTTGTCTTTCTTCTGCTTCTTAGCAGGCTTCTTTTTCTTCCAAGCAGACTTTCTCTTGGAACCAGAAGTCAACTCAGCAGCAAGGACATTGCCCCTTGAACCTTTCAAGGCTCCCTTAGCAGTTACCAATATATTTATCAGTTCAGTCTTAGTGCATTCAATCTTATTCATGTGGTAGTTTACTATAAACTGACCAAATGAATCAGGAAGTGACTATAGGATCAAATCCACTTGCAATTCCTTGTGCATGTTCATTCCGAGCTTCTCAAGCTCTTATAGGTCCTTGATCATAGTCAGACCGTGATCATGGACAGACTGCCCTTCGCGCATCTTTGTCTTGAAGAGCCTCTTGGACACTTCAAAACGAGCTGTGCGACTCTGCTCACTATACAACTCTTGCAGGTGTGCCAGTATGTCCCTAGCAGTCTTTATATTTTCATGCTGGCATTGGAGTTCATTTGACATGGATGCCATCATATAACATTTAACTCTAATGTCATCATCCATCCACTTTTGATGCATCTGTCGCTGAACATCAGTAGGACGTGCTGTTAGTGTGGGGATATCTGAATCGAGTATGTAGCCTATTTTCTCACAGTCCAAAACAATTTTGAGGTTTCTAAGCCAGTCCTTGTAATTGGTTTCGGTCAGTCGGTTGGTCTCAAGAATACGGGTCAAAGGGTTTGAAGCTGACATTGTATCTGCAGAGAGTAAAGATTCTAGTTAGACTTTTGTACTTGATCATTAATTTGTTCTAAGGTCTTTTAGAACAAATGTACCTCCCACTATTTTTTCGAATCCCTTACACTCCCCTGGTAAGTAAACGGAAATCCTACGCGACTAGAGTTTCTAGTAGGTACTGCGGTCTCACCAATCTACATGGCACCTCACCTAACAGTTATTGGTGACATATAGATGGATGAGTGTACAACTCTTGTACAATGATTCTCAAGCATGTTGCAGTGCAACTTGGTCTCTAAGCCGTGAAGACCTCACCTAATAGTTATTGGTCCCATTTCTTAGTTAAGTCAGACCCACCGTATAACCGTAGAAATAAAGTTGTCATTGGGTCCTCACCTAACAGTTATTGGTGCCCAACCCCACCTTTACCCTACAACATCTCATGTCTATAGAGAGGTCCAGCCCCCCGATGCAACTTGACCACTGTATCCAGCCGAGACAAATCAACATCAGAAAGGCCTTAGCAGCTCTACTACAGTGGAAGACCTATTGACTTAATATTGGTTAATCAGGTCTTAGTGTTTGCAACTTGAGCTCTTCATAAGAGGTAATCGAACAATTGGCCAGGTAAGCAGGTGGGAGGCTCCCCTTACTCAGAGAGTAAGGTCCTAATTAAGTAACCACCTTTCATGCTTTTCTAGACACCAATTAGATCAATTAATCTAATATGACTCGCTCATGTTGGTTCACTCTCGACTTGATTGAGGAGGTTTTAATTTAGGTCTCAATTGGGTTTGCTACATCACATGTAAACCTATCTATCCGACTCTCATTCACATCACATGCAAACGGCACATTGCAGGCAGTTATAATCGCAGCAATAATTAAAGCTAAACTTTAAATAGGTGATGATCATGGATTCCAGTTAGGTCGTATTACAAGCGCATGCACGTCAATCGATCAACTGGTCTTCAACTCTCGAATTGGTTCCAAGCCTCCTTGATTCGATCCTTGATCAACTCTTGATCCAATCGCCATCAACCGCTTAGATCACCTGTTCATCTCATGCCTTGTTTTCAACTTGATCGTTGACGTATATCACATCGCAGAAATACAACCAGATGTAAAATAAAAATAATAATAAATTACATCTCCTTTTAGGAGGCATGCAGGCCTCTCAAAATATTAAATAAGATACATGCAAGCATCTGAAAAATTACATGACATTGCAGAACACATCGCAGGTCTTTACATTTAATACCAAAAGGGTTTGAATCCTATGATCATCACCATATGCAACAATTATAATTTTCAGATCTGAGAATTAATTGATTATGTTATGACATAGGTTGCTGATCATGCTAATCATGATTCTAAACTTTGTAATCTCATTAACAATGCAATTAGAATCATCATCTTATCACATAAAAATCAGCATGCAAAAATTCAGCAACCCTGAAAAATCTGCATGCAGAAATTTTCAGCATGCATGATCATTCAATTTTCAGATCTAATAAGCCTTTAGATAATTAATTCTTACCTTAATCTACGAAGCCTAAGCTCTGATGCCACTGTTGGGAACCCGCCTATGCCGCTGATATTTCAAAAAAATCAGATGGCAGCGGAAGAGGCATGTGCGGGATCGACGTTCATCGCATGAATGTTGTTTCAAGAACCGTTCGTAGATAGATAAGGATTAAAAACTTTTTAAACTAATTTGAAGATCAGATCTTCACCTTGTGCGGGTAGATGATCACCGCAAATCTGAGTTCGTGGTTTTAGGAAGAGGGTTCGCTTGAAGCCGTTCAAGTGTCCGGCCTCTACAGGTATCCACACGAAGCAGAGATCCGATCAAAGCTCTCTCGTCTTCCCGGGGTGCTAGCTCCCTTGCAAAGACTTCTTTTGATGGCTGATCTCCTCTCTTTCTTTCAACTCTTGAATGTACTTGAGAGGAGGAAGAAGAAGGATGAAGAAGAGGAAGAAGAAGAGTCCCCACGCAGCCTTCTTTTCTTCCTTGCGTTGGATGAAGGAAGGGAAGGGGAGGAGGCCGCCAACACTTGGAGTTGTTCTTCCTTTGCTTGCAGCCGAACCAAGGGAGGAGAGGGGGTGATGACGGTTGAAGAGAGGAGAGGAAGCACCTTAGGGCGTCAGCCCATGATCCCTCCCTTTTTATAGCCATCTAGGGCTCCTACAATTTAGGAGCCCTAGACTAGATTCCTTAAGAGGGGGCGCCGCCCCCCCTTCTCTCTTCATCCCGCACCAATCAAGAGGAGAGGGGCTCATGCCCCTCTCACTTGGTTAACCTAATCCTCTTCCAATGAGGATTGGGTGCCCTTCTCATGGTTTAGTCCTAATCTAATTAGAATTAACCAAATCATGAATCAATCGGGTTCAATCTATGCTAGTCCTAATCCAATTAGAACTTGAATGAACCATGACTCAATTGAACTCTTCAATCCTAATCCAATTAGGAGTCATGTTAATTCATTAGATTAATAATTAATTAGGACTTAATGAATCCTAATCCAATTAGGATTTGTTTAATTCTAGTCCTAATCCAATTAGGACTTTAATTTAAATTCGGAGTCCTAATCCGATTAGGACTCTAGGAATCCTACTCCAAGTAGGAATCCAAACTTAATTCAAAACTCCTAATCTAATTAGGATTATAGGAATCCTATTTCAAGTAGGAGTTCCAGTCCTACTCCAACTAGGATTTCCAGTCCTAATCCAATTAGGACTCTAGGAATCCTACTCAAAGTAGGATTTGTGTTTAAGTCTAATTAATTAATTCCCTTTGTTCCTTCTTCAACTGAATATCAATCGAATTGATTACTAGTGATTCCTAATCACGATTCAACCATCGGATCTGTCAATACTTCTAGTGTGTGTGACCCCATAGGTTCTACTCTGACTGGTAGTGAGATATATTATGATCTCTATCACAATATCATTGAAAACTCTTTTCAATGGATTGGAACGATTCCAACTCTACTCTTTAGGGTTTATCGATCATTGAGATAATCCCTGTGAGTCCCACTATCCACCAGTGACACCTAGCAGCATGTAGTGGCTACCCAGTAGAATAGAATGATGAACCTCTAGGTGCAGTTATCGTGTGATACAGTCCTACTATCGTGGATCCCTACAGGACGTAGGTCATGGACAACTCGTCAAACCCCATCGTCTGTTATATATGAAGATTTATTCGACTTAAGTTCGAGAGTGGAAAACTCTTTCTCCACTGTGCATACTGCCCCGGCCGAGGTCTTACGAACTCAGTCTTATAAATCACATAGGATCTCTCCTTATCTATCAAGGTCGATAGATTCCTTATAGGTGCATACCCTACTCCTACAGTGAACTTACTGCAGCCAATCTGCACTGCATAGACCCATATGACTAGAGACCATGTATGTGTGCAGTCAAACTACAATAATCTCACTTTGAGTAGCCGAAGCACCGCAGGTCAAAGGACCAGTCACACTACTGCAACATCAAGCAAGTCACTGACGAGTGGATAGACATCCAAGTGACTTCTTGTATTGGTCACGCTCAGTACCCTTGTTCTTAACAAGCACCTGCACTATTACTTCAGTGTCACCACACTGTGGACTCGAGTCTCGTCCATCCATAAGGAAAGTAATCTGTGCACTGATCTCATCGGATCGATCACCGTCCTCGTGATGATCCATCGATCAGGAGCGTTCAGAAATTAATCACTAATGATACATGGCTCAAATTCTCAACTCTTGAGAATATGCATCATCATCTTATTAATTCCTTAGACGATTCATAGACACAATAATAATATGAATGAAAAAGATGCCTTTCATTTATTCAATAATAATAAAATCAAGTACAAATTATGTCCTAGAATTAATAATGTGTCAGCCAAAATTGGCTTATAGGGCATACATCTAACATGAATATACGGTCAAAACAACTTTCAAGAATTAATAACGAGATAAAATTTATAATAGAGAATGGTAGAAAGAAAAATTCATTTTGACAAAGTTTCAAGTTAAGAATATCTAAAAGGGCAATTCTGTAATTTTCACTATTAAAAATATGAAACATTATTGTGCCATGCATTTTATTTTACTTGAAATTATTTCCTTGTGGATCCCTTGTGCATGTCTAACTTTTAGATGCAGAGAATCATAGCTAGAGTCTACCCCAAGAGGTTTGGAGCCGACCCTGATACGTTTGGCACGAAATGGCACGAAGTGGGACACTTGGCACGAAGCTTGAACTTGAGTCAAAAATACTTAGGATAGAGTTGAAGTCGACCCCAGGAGGAGTGGAGTCGATCTCGAAACATTCAGAGCATCTTGACACTCAAATGGTACATTTTGAGTCATTGGCACAGGTTTTGGGTCGACCCCAAGAATGTTGGAGCCAACCCCAATGGAGCTGACCCCAGAAAAGTCAGAGCTGACCCCAAGCTTGCAATGCAGAAAATGTATTCTCTGGAAACACTGTAGCGGGGTCGACCCGAGAAAAGCTGGGGTCGACCCGAGACACTGTAGCTGCAATGCAAAAAAACATACTTTCTGGATTTTCTATCATGGCCGACCCCAGAAGTATTGGGGTCGACCCCAGCACTGTTGAGCCGACCCCAGAAGAGTAGGGGTCAACCCCAGTGAAGGTGGGGTCGACCCGAGCAGAATTGGGGTCGACCCGAGCATGACTGATAGCATAACGGCTAGTTGTACAGAAATACTTTTTACACTCCCAACGGCTATAAACGGCTAGTTTCTTCAATCCAACGGTCAGGAAGGTTTATTTGGAGGTTGGAGAAGTATTTAAGAGGAAGTATTCATCAGAGGAAGCAATCTTTTGAAAATCATCAAGTCCACTCAAAAGAAAACCCTAGCAAGGCAAGCTTCATTCAATTGCTTCATTCAAGAGCCAAAAGAAAGTGGTTGAGCGGATTCCAAGAGACATTAATAGCTCCACCAATCCTTGAAGAGTGAAGCAATCTTGACAAAGAAGAGAAGAGTCTTATTAAAGCGATAACTATATTCTAAACTCTTCTTTCTAGCTTATAATTGTTTTATTTGCTCATTTAGGAGCTTTAGATCCTTGTTCTTTATTCTTGTTGTAAGGTTTGTTGGTAAGCCCATAAAACCAACATTGTAGGTTGTTGGTAAGCCCGTAAAACCAACGTAGGTTGTTGGTAAGCCCGTAAAACCAACGTAGGTTGTTGGTCAACCCGTAAAACTAACGTTGGTTGTTGGTGAGCCCGTAAAACCAACAATTAGGTTTATTGGTGATCCCGGAAAACCAATTAATTGTGAGCCCGAAAAACAATTCTACTGTAATCCAAGGGGTTATAGTAAAATTTTCAAGAAAACGCTTGGGGAGTGGACGTAGGTGCCTTGGGATGCACCGAACCACTATATATCGTTATGTTTGTGTTGTGCTTGTTCTTATATTTATTCTTGCATTATCTTTCATCTTTGCACTAGTTTAATTCATTCAAATAATTTAAGAAAGCATCCACCACACTTAACTAAGAAAACTTTTAAAGCACCAAAAATTTATAAAAAATCCAATTCACCCCCCTTCTTGGGTTGTCACTATGGAGTGATTGATTATAACCCTATTTGATTTTGATGAGCACAAAGCCATTGAGTATATTTTATGTTATACTAATGAATTCAATCCAGCATATCAGGCAAAATTTGTAAGAATCCTCTTTTGAGTGCAAGTGGAAATCAGCTTAAGTCAAGGTGTTGCCCAGATAGACAACCCAAGAGGGGGGGGGTGAATTGGGTTTTAAAACAATTTGGATAATTTAAAACGTTATGGATGATTAATTAAAAACTATGCCAAGTTATTTAATTAATTACTATGTGCTGTGAGCAATATGAAATGAGAAGAGGAAGAGACAATCAATCACAAACACAGGTTTTATAGTGGTTCGGAGCTATCCCTTGCTCCTACGTCCACTCCCCAAGTTTCTCTTGGGAATACACTATAACCCCCTTGGATTACAGCCGGTTGTTTTGCAAGCTCACAACCAAACTTGTTGTTTTACGAGCTAACAACGAACTCGGTCGGTTTTCCCAGGCTCACCGACTAGAACCAACCCCGATTGTTTTCCCGGGCTCACAATCAAACCCTTTCACACGTTGGTTTTAAAACTGGCTCACCAACTAACCTTTATCCCCTTGATTCAATCCCCCGATTGAACCAAGTAAATACACGTAGTAGAAAGAAAACAGAAAATAAGCTTCTCAAAAGCAGGTATGAAACAATATATTCAAGGATGAGTTTAGAAGCCCTCAAACGCTTTTAAGCTTAAGTAGAGGAATGGCTTCTTGACTCTGGTCTCCTCTTGGATGAGTGATCGACTTGAATGTAGGAGGAGGAAGCTTTGAATGCTGGGGAGAAGTTGGTGGCGCAGTAAATGCTGATCTCCCCTTTTTCTCGTTGAAGAGCACTTGCAAAGCTTGAAGACTTGAATGCTTGGAGTGGAATGTATGTTCTCTATTTTGCTACAGTCTTCTGTGGCTATTTAAGCCAACCCCCACGGAAACTAGCCGTTACTCCACTTTTTCTGGCCGTTCTGCACACTCTGCGCAGCCTGACAATGTGACCGTTGGTGGGTTGGAGTCGACTCGCGCGATCAGGAGTCGACTCGGCTGTAGCGGGAGTCGACTCAAGCTTTTCAGGAGTCGACTCGGCAACTGTTCCAAGTTTGAATTAAAGTTGCCGTCACGACTGGGAGTCGACTCGTCTTGGCCCGGAGTCGACTCGCCAACTTCTGGCGCTGACCTGGCAATTTTGGAGTCGGCTTTTCCTCTGTAGACCGTGGATACAAATTTGAATTTTGCCCTCTCGAGTCGACTCGACTGTCCTGGGAGTCGACTCGAATCTCAGAGCCCGAACTCCCGATTCTCTGTCTTTTGGCTCATCCAGTCTTGGAGTCGACTCGAACTTCCTTGGAGTCGACTCGGCTCTCAGTTTCCGAAAGTTGGTCTTCTGCCTTTTGACGTGAAGCTTGTCTTGGTGTCGACTCGAGCTGTCTGGGAGTCGACTCGAATCTCAGTGGCAGTAACATGGTTTTCTCTGTTGATGGTCGCACAATCTTGGAGTCGACTCGCGTAATGCGGGAGTCGACTCGAATCTCAGAGTCCATAAAACACTCTCTGACTTTTTCTTTGTGCACCGGTGGGAGTCGACTCGCGTTCCACTGGAGTCGACTCGAATCTCAGAGTCCATAAAATACTCTCTGACTCTTTCTTTGTGTACCGCTGGGAGTCGACTCGCGTTCCACTGGAGTCGACTCGAATCTCAGAGTCCATAAAACACTCTCTGACTTTTTCTTTGTGCACCGCTGGGAGTCGACTCGCGTTCCACTGGAGTCGACTCGAATCTCAGATCTGAAAGACTGCTCTTCTATCCTTCTGTCTGTTTTCAGTCGGAGTCGACTCATACTGATTAGGAGTCGACTCGAGCTCGTGCCAGTGACCTTGATACGCTTGGAGTCGACTCGTGAAACTCGGGAGTCGACTCGAGTCTCAGACATTGGTTCAGCAGACTTCTTAACTTATCCAAAATACTGTAAACCATGTCTAGAAACACTTGAGCAGGATTTTCACTGAAACACTCAATTGAATTCATTAGTAATCACACGATATACTCAAATGCTTTGAGCTCATCAAAATCAAACGGGGTTTTAATCAATCACTCCACAATCTCCCCCTTTTTGATGATGACAAAACTTTGAGTATACGTAAAATGAATTGCTCAATAAATAATGAAATAAAATTCACAAGTGAATTCAAATGTCTGAAAATTTAATTTATCCAAGTTTGAAAGGTGTGAAACATTTAAATTTCGGAGTTAAAGCTCCCCCTTTCATTTGGAATTATATAAGCCTCCATATTATGCAATCAATTGTTTGGCTTATATGTTATCAATGATTTATCTTGATTAAAATTCAGATTCTCCCCCTCAACATATGCATTCAACTAGTTTTAGTTTTCTGAATTTCCTTTTAATGCTTTGAAATTTTTGAACTGAATTTTTTGTTTTTAGAGGGAAAATCTGTCAATTTGTTCTTGAGTACGATTAAGCTAATCTCCGAATATCCCTTGAATAGATTCTGGAGATTACTCCATTAGGAGCCCCAAAAGAGAGATAATGAGCCTCGAGGTACCGAATCCACTTAGAACAAATTTGTGTGTGTTTTTAAGAGTTCTTTTACATATTTTAACCATATTTCTCCCCTTATTACATATTTTATACATATTTCTCCCCCTTTTTGTCATCATATCAAAAAGGAGGTAATCACACACACAATCAATGGCACAAATGGCACAATCAAACATCAAATGGCACAGTCAATTGGCACAGAAATAAAGATAAGATGTCTACTCATTGTATTGATATGAAGGTGAATACATTTGAGCATACTATAAGTAAGGCAAAAACAATACAAAAGAAGATAAAACACAACTCAAAATCATCTATGTCCTCCTCGAGGATGTAGCTCCCCCTCTCGAGGATGTAGCTCCTCCTCTCGAGGATGTAGCTCCTCCTCTCGAGGATGCGTCTCCTCCTCTGGAGGATGTGGCTCCTCCTCCCAATCTGCTCCGCTCCATGAGGAGGGCGACTGCCTCTGTGACATGGCTAAGCTGTGTGATGATAGACGAGGTGGCTCTGCTGTGCATAGTGGAGAGCTCAGTCACCGACGTCTGAAGCCCAGTCACTGAGGTCTGAAGTGCGTCCAGCTTGCCGACAATCACATTCGACAAGCGCTCGGCCCCCTCGGTAGTGGTGTGCATGTCACGGCCTATCTCCTCTCGAAACTGTCGAGTGGTGCTCTTGATCTCCCTCATGTTGCGGAACTGGGCCTGCATCAAATCCCTGATATTATATATCTCTTCCCGCACTTTAGCCGTCATGTCTGTCACGGCTGTCAAGGATGGCACCAATGCGGAGGATGGAGTGGGTGCAGGAGTGGGTGCAGGAGTGGCAGCTGGCACGGAACCTCGGAGCTCCCGGAGCAGCTCGTCCCTCAAATCTCGGACGATCTCCTGCCGCAGCTCTCGGAGCTGCTCTGGATCAATACGGACCTCCATAGATGGTGGAGCTGAGGAGGAAGGTCCGGCAGAGGTGGTAGGAGCAGGAGGAGTGGATGGAAGGTCTGGATGATGTGGAGAGTCTGGGTAATCAGAGTCTGGCTCAGGACTGGGTGATGGTCTGGTGGTCTGAGCAGTGAGAGTGGACTTCCTAACCCAGATCCCGTCTTTCTTCCGAAATTCCATCCTGTGCATGGTCCCCGTACCCAAGCGATCAGTCCATCGCAAGGCACGAGAGGGTTCCCTCTCAGGAATGGAAATTTCGTACTGCCTAAACAGGAGAGTGAATATCATCCCGTATGGGAGGGAGAGCCTAGGTCTATCTAAAGGCTCACACATATACCTATAAATCAGCTTGGGGAAGTTGACCGGGGTGTCCTGAAGAATGTAAGACATAATAGCTAGGTCCCTCTCATTCACAAAATCAAATCTTCCTGTCTTAGGGAAGATGGACCTGGATAGAATGCTCAAGAGGATTCTCACTTCAATAGGAAGTGAGCTAGCAGATACCTCATCTAGGGGGGACTGAGGTGGCTGCCCTAAGACGATCGTAAGGGCCTCAAATCTATCCTCAGGATGTGCAGGAGCTACCCCTACCAGTGGGAGGTGGAGGATATGGGCAACGAGATCCTCCGTGACACGTAATGGGACACCTAATACCGTGCCCTCAATACCTCCATCTCCCCGATGGACGGTACTATAGAACTCTTGAACTAGGCCAGGATAGGTGGGAAGGTCCAAGGTGAGGAAGTACTCTAGACCCTGGGCTCTAAGCCTATCGCCTATGGTGAACCCTTCCCGGGAGAGGAAGTCAAAATCGACATACCTCCCGGTGGAGACGGCCTTCCCGGCCAATGGCCTAACATGAACCTCCCTAGGCGGGGAACGATCCGGAGGTGGTTGCCTCGCGGGATCATGCCGCGCCTTGGAGCGCCGCTCGGGAACGGCCGCGGGACGGGACCTCTTCCTAACGACGGCCTTACGAGGCATCTTGACCTAAACGGGAATAAAAATACCTTGAGGACGATGAAGGACGGACAGAGGAAGCTCGGGACGGACCGGAAATGACCTAGGAACGGATGGAAACTCAATGTCCGGCGAAGAATCGACGGGAAAAAGGCTTGGAGACGATCGGGGATGACCTAGGAGTCGGCTCTAGGGCTTTGTGAACAGTGGCGGCTTGAGGAAAAGTGTTTGCGAAACGACAAACCTAGGGTTAAAAAGTCGGATCCCGACTGCGAGTCGACTCCCCTGAGTCGCGAGTCGACTCGACCTCGAGTCGACTCCAGAATATGCGCGAGTCGACTCCCCTTTTGCTGCCAGCTTTGCGAGTCGACTCCCGCAAATGCGCGAGTCGACTCCCCCTTAGGAGCCGGCTCTGAAACTTACTCGAGTCGTCTCTAACCTTGGCACGCACTTAAAACTCTTGCTATAATCGCGCCAAATGAGGGAAAATCACCTAATTAAGGACTGATATGATGATCATTGAATAGAAACTCTCTTTTAACCTCATTCTCATCATCAAAATCAATTAATCTAGTGGTAACTCCCACTAGGATGGATCAATCACTCCTAATCCCCTTCTAAGCACACTAAATCTCTCTTCACTTAGGGGTTTTGTGAAAATATCTGCTAATTGATTATCAGTACACACAAAGTGGAGTGACACATCACCATTCAATACATGATCTCTTATGAAGTGATGTCTTATCTCAATGTGTTTAGTTCTTGAGTGTTGAATTGGATTTTTAGTTAGATTTATGGCACTTGTGTTATCACAATTAATGGGGATTTCATCTTGTTTAATGCCATAATCTTCTAATTGTTGTTTAATCCATAAGATTTGAGCACAACAACTCCCGGCTGCAACATATTCAGCTTCTGCAGTGGATAATGCAACCGAGTTTTGTTTCTTGCTAAACCATGAGATTAGGTTTTCTCCTAGAAATTGACAAGACCCGCTGGTACTTTTTCTATCAAGTTTACATCCAGCGAAGTCTGAATCTGTGTACCCTATTAAGTTTAGGCTAGATTCTTTAGAGTACCACAGTCCTATGTTCTTAGTTCCTATTAAGTATTTAAAGATTCTTTTAACTGCAGCTAGGTGTGATTCTTTAGGATTAGCCTGATATCTAGCACACATGCACACACTAAACATAATATCAGGTCTACTTGCAGTAAGATACAGTAAAGAACCTATCATACCTCTATAAAGTTTTTGATCGACGGATTTACCTGATTCATCTTGGTCTAACTTACATGATGAGCTCATGGGGGTGCTGATTGATTTGTTTCCCTCCATATCAAACTTCTTGAGCATCTCCTTGATATATTTTACTTGATTGATGAAGATGCCTTCTTCAGATTGTTTGATTTGAAGCCCGAGGAAGTAGTTCAGTTCTCCCATCATGCTCATTTCAAACTCACTCTGCATCAAATCAGCAAATTCTTCGCAGAGGCGATTGTTAGTGGCACCGAAAATGATATCATCAACATAAATCTGTACTAACAACATATCCTTATTTTGTCTTTTCAGAAATAATGTTGTGTCTACATTTCCCCTAGAGAATTCATGTTCTAATAGGAATTTACTAAGTCTCTCATACCATGCTCTAGGTGCTTGTTTTAACCCATAAAGTGCTTTGTTTAGTTTATACACATGATTAGGGTATTGATGATTTTCGAAACCAGGAGGTTGTTCTACATACACCTCCTCATTAATATACCCATTTAAAAATGCACTCTTTACATCCATTTGAAATAGTTTGAAATCTTTAGAGCATGCATATGCTAATAATAGTCTAATAGCCTCAAGTCTAGCTACGGGAGCAAAGGTTTCATCAAAGTCTATACCTTCTTCTTGATTATAACCCTTTGCTACTAGTCTAGCCTTATTCCGTATAACAATTCCATTTTCATCTAGCTTATTTTTATATATCCATTTTGTACCAATAATTGGATATTCAGAAGGTCTCTCTACTAGATCCCACACTTTGTTTCTAGTAAATTGGTTTAGTTCTTCTTGCATTGCATTTATCCAATTTACATCATTTTCGGCTTCTTCTATATGTTTGGGCTCAAAGTGTGAAACAAAGGCTAGATGATTATTCATATTCCTAAGGGATGCTCTAGTCCTAACCGGTTGTGATGGATCATCTAGAATTAGTTCCTTAGGATGCCCGTGAGCATACCTCCAAGCTTTAGTTAGCCCATGATCCACTATAGGCTCTTGGTTTGATGATTCTCCTTCAATCAACTTTTGATTATCATCTCGTAATCCCATCTCATCTATCTTTTCTTCAAGTATTTCAATATCATCATCAAAATTAACCTTCTTACTAGATGAGATGTCACTAGAGTCATCAAAAACAACATGTATGGATTCTTCTATAACTAGAGTTCTTTTATTAAAGATTCTATAGGCTTTACTAGTTGTAGAATAACCTAGGAATATTCCTTCATCAGATTTAGGGTCAAATTTCCCTAGATTATCTTTCCCATTATTATGTACAAAACACCTACATCCAAAAACATGAAAATAGTTAACCTTTGGTTTTCTGTTTTTCCACAGTTCATATGGTGTTTTCTTTATGATGGGTCTTAATAGAACTCTATTTAATATATGGCAAGAAGTATTAATGGCTTCTCCCCAAAAATACTTAGGGAGGTTACTTTCACATAACATCGTTCTAGCCATTTCCTCTAGTGTTCTATTTTTCCTTTCAACAACTCCATTTTGCTGTGGTGTCCTAGGTGCTGAGAAATTATGGGTTATCCCCTTTTTGCTACAAAATTCATCAAATAATTGATTTTCGAATTCGGTACCATGGTCACTTCTAATAGCTATAACTGAGGATTCTCTAGCATTTGTTACTTCCTTGTGGAACTTCTTAAACATAGAAAATGCTTGATCCTTATGCGCTAGAAACATGACCCATGTGTACCTAGAGTAATCATCTACTATAACTAGACCATATTTATTTCCACCTAGGCTTGTTGTTCTAGTAGGACCAAATAAGTCCATATGTAATAATTCTAGAGGCCTAGAGGTAGAGACACATTTTATGGATTTAAAAGAATTCCTAGATTGTTTGCCAAATTGACATGCTTCACAGATTTTGTTCTTTTCAAATTTTAATTTTGGCAAACCTATCACGGAGTCTCTTTTAACTAGTTTAGTTATTGTGTCCATGCTTGCATGACCTAACTTACGGTGCCATAACCAACTAGCATCATTTTCTTTGGTTTCATTTACAACTAGACATTGGTTATGTTTTGCAAGATCTTCTAGGTCTACAACATATACATTTCCACGTCTAATCCCTTTAAAGACCAAACTATTATCATTAGGATTTGTTACAATACATAGTGATGGTTTAAACATAACATCATATCCTTTATCACATAATTGACTAATGCTTAACAAGTTATGTTTAAGACCATCAACATATCTAACATTATCTATAAAAGTAGAAGGGGTGATTTGAACTTTACCAATGCCAATGATGTGACCTTGGTTGTTGTCTCCAAACGTCACAACACCTCCCTTCTTAGCTTCAAGGGTGAAAAATTGGTCTTTATCACCCGTCATGTGCCTTGAGCAGCCACTATCCAAATACCAGCAATTTTTGTTGACCTTGGCTGCAAGACACTCCTACACAAGCAAATCATGTCATCTTAGGTACCCAAGTTTTCTTGGGTCCTTCATGGTTAGTCAAGTTGGTTCCTTTTGGAACCCATACCCTTTTAATTTTTCTTTTAGTTTTCCTTTTCCTATAGTCACATGTATTTGCTTTATGTCCTATATTTCCACAACAGAAACAGGTGATTTTCTTAGTTTTTGTTTCCCCAGCTTTAACAAAGAAATTACTAAGAAGTTTTTGCTTATTCCTTGGTTTGTACCCTAAGCCTGCTTTATTAAATACTGCACGTTGACTATTTAGTATCATGTTTAACTTTTCTGAACTATATGTAAATTTTTCAACTAAGGGTTTGTATTTGTTAAGTTCTTTAGTTAATGTTTGATTTTCTGTTTTTAAATCATTTAGTTCTTTTGTTAGATCCTTGTTTAAGACTTGTTTATGGTTTGAAAGTTCCTTAGTTAGTTTTTCATTATCTTTAGTTAAGGTGTTAGTCTTCTTAATTAAAAGTTGATTGCTTGTCTTAAGTTCTAGATTTTCTTTGGTAAGATTATCTTTATCCTTAATTAATGAATCATGCTTATGAATATAAGTTTGATTAGTTACTTTTAGTTCTCTGTTTTTAACATTTATATTCTTATACTCAATCATTAATTCATTGAACGCATCATAAAGTTCATCAAAAGAAAAATCAGGATGCGTATCGGAAGTTACCTCGTCTTCGTTGGCCATGAAGCAGAAATTGGCCTTTTCTTCTTGTTCCTCGTCAGAAGAGGAGGATGATGAGTCGGAGTCGGATAGTGTAGTGACAAGAGCTTTCTTCTTCTTGTACTTACTCCCCTTCTTCAGTAAGGGGCATTCAGCTCTTATGTGACCCGGCTTCTTGCACTCGTAACATCCAATCCCCTCGTTTTCTCTTTCCTTACCTTTGTCCTTCCGGTAGAAATTTGAGGGCCCTCTCCTTTGATGATAGGACTTCTTGTGGTTGATGAATTTCTTGAATTTGCGCACAAGAAGAGCCTCACCACCATCTTCCTCATCTTCTTCTTCTTCACTGCTGCTGCTGCAAGATAAGTCCTTGTTAGAAGAAGTAGATTTTAAAGCTATTACCTTTTTCTTATGGGAAGACTCTTCCTCGTGTTGTTTCATGGTGAGTTCGTGAGTCATCAGGGATCCAAGGAGCTCCTCAAGTGGAAGCTTGTTCAAGTCTTTAGCTTCTTGGATCGCTGTCACTTTAGCTTCCCACAACCTCGGTAGACATCGAAGGATTTTCCTGACAAGCTCACTGTTAGTATAGTTCTTGCCAAGGCTTTTTAGGCCATTGACAATATCAGTAAACCTAGTGAACATGGATGTGATAGTTTCATTTGAATCCATTTTAAATAGTTCATATTTATGAACCAAGATGTTTATTTTGGATTCCTTGACTTGATTCGTGCCCTCATGGGTCACTTCAAGTCTGTCCCAAATTTCTTTTGCTGAATTACAAGTTGAAATCCTATTGAATTCATTACGGTCTAAGGCACAATAGAAGACATTCATTGCTTTAGAGTTTAATTGTGCCTTCCTCATGTCATGTTCATCCCAATCCGTTTCTAGTTTGGGTACCTTGACACCATCTATATATATGGATGGGATGTATGGGCCATTTACAACAATGGTCCACATCTCATAGTCTTGGGCTTGGATGAATATTTTCATCCTAGCCTTCCAGTATGAGTAGTCGGATCCATTGAAGAAAGGGGGTCTTTGGGTGGACTGACCCTCAATGTGAGAAGATCCAAATGGGGTTGTCATTTTGATCTTTTAACTCTTGAGTGGAAGAGTTTTTGGCTCTGATACCACCTGTTGCCCAGATAGACAACCCAAGAGGGGGGGGGTGAATTGGGTTTTAAAACAATTTGGATAATTTAAAACGTTATGGATGATTAATTAAAAACTATGCCAAGTTATTTAATTAATTACTATGTGCTGTGAGCAATATGAAATGAGAAGAGGAAGAGACAATCAATCACAAACACAGGTTTTATAGTGGTTCGGAGCTATCCCTTGCTCCTACGTCCACTCCCCAAGTTTCTCTTGGGAATACACTATAACCCCCTTGGATTACAGCCGGTTGTTTTGCAAGCTCACAACCAAACTTGTTGTTTTACGAGCTAACAACGAACTCGGTCGGTTTTCCCAGGCTCACCGACTAGAACCAACCCCGATTGTTTTCCCGGGCTCACAATCAAACCCTTTCACACGTTGGTTTTAAAACTGGCTCACCAACTAACCTTTATCCCCTTGATTCAATCCCCCGATTGAACCAAGTAAATACACGTAGTAGAAAGAAAACAGAAAATAAGCTTCTCAAAAGCAGGTATGAAACAATATATTCAAGGATGAGTTTAGAAGCCCTCAAACGCTTTTAAGCTTAAGTAGAGGAATGGCTTCTTGACTCTGGTCTCCTCTTGGATGAGTGATCGACTTGAATGTAGGAGGAGGAAGCTTTGAATGCTGGGGAGAAGTTGGTGGCGCAGTAAATGCTGATCTCCCCTTTTTCTCGTTGAAGAGCACTTGCAAAGCTTGAAGACTTGAATGCTTGGAGTGGAATGTATGTTCTCTATTTTGCTACAGTCTTCTGTGGCTATTTAAGCCAACCCCCACGGAAACTAGCCGTTACTCCACTTTTTCTGGCCGTTCTGCACACTCTGCGCAGCCTGACAATGTGACCGTTGGTGGGTTGGAGTCGACTCGCGCGATCAGGAGTCGACTCGGCTGTAGCGGGAGTCGACTCAAGCTTTTCAGGAGTCGACTCGGCAACTGTTCCAAGTTTGAATTAAAGTTGCCGTCACGACTGGGAGTCGACTCGTCTTGGCCCGGAGTCGACTCGCCAACTTCTGGCGCTGACCTGGCAATTTTGGAGTCGGCTTTTCCTCTGTAGACCGTGGATACAAATTTGAATTTTGCCCTCTCGAGTCGACTCGACTGTCCTGGGAGTCGACTCGAATCTCAGAGCCCGAACTCCCGATTCTCTGTCTTTTGGCTCATCCAGTCTTGGAGTCGACTCGAACTTCCTTGGAGTCGACTCGGCTCTCAGTTTCCGAAAGTTGGTCTTCTGCCTTTTGACGTGAAGCTTGTCTTGGTGTCGACTCGAGCTGTCTGGGAGTCGACTCGAATCTCAGTGGCAGTAACATGGTTTTCTCTGTTGATGGTCGCACAATCTTGGAGTCGACTCGCGTAATGCGGGAGTCGACTCGAATCTCAGAGTCCATAAAACACTCTCTGACTTTTTCTTTGTGCACCGGTGGGAGTCGACTCGCGTTCCACTGGAGTCGACTCGAATCTCAGAGTCCATAAAATACTCTCTGACTCTTTCTTTGTGTACCGCTGGGAGTCGACTCGCGTTCCACTGGAGTCGACTCGAATCTCAGAGTCCATAAAACACTCTCTGACTTTTTCTTTGTGCACCGCTGGGAGTCGACTCGCGTTCCACTGGAGTCGACTCGAATCTCAGATCTGAAAGACTGCTCTTCTATCCTTCTGTCTGTTTTCAGTCGGAGTCGACTCATACTGATTAGGAGTCGACTCGAGCTCGTGCCAGTGACCTTGATACGCTTGGAGTCGACTCGTGAAACTCGGGAGTCGACTCGAGTCTCAGACATTGGTTCAGCAGACTTCTTAACTTATCCAAAATACTGTAAACCATGTCTAGAAACACTTGAGCAGGATTTTCACTGAAACACTCAATTGAATTCATTAGTAATCACACGATATACTCAAATGCTTTGAGCTCATCAAAATCAAACGGGGTTTTAATCAATCACTCCACACAAGGGCTGAACCTCGAGTCGACTCCGGAGGATTTCGAGTCGACTCCAAGTGTTTCAGATGTTTTGGCACAGGCTCGAGACGACTCCGACACACTGCGAGTCGACTCCGACTGAGAACAGACAGCAGGACAGAAAGATGAATCTCAGACCCTGTCACCGAGTCGACTCCTGAAGAATTCGAGTCGACTCCGATGCTTGCCGAGTCGACCCCCGATAGTTCCGAGTCGACTCCAAGGAGTAATAGACAGAAAGACAGAGAAGTTGTTTTTGGACTCTGAGAGCTGAGTCGACTCCAAAAGAACTCGAGTCGACTCCAACGGTTGGCGAGTTGGCTCCAAAAAGCAAGAGTCGACTCTCAGAGGAATGCAAGACTAAAAGTCAGAGAGCCAACTTCGGTGTCTGAGAGCCGAGTCGACTCCAGCAAAGTCCGAGTCGACTCCGAGACAGTTCAACTCCAAAGACAGAAGACCAGTTTTTCAGGCTCTGAAAGCCGAGTCGACTCCAGCAAAGTTCGAGTCGACTCCGAGGCAGTTCAACTCCAAAGACAGAAGACCAGTTTTCAGGCTCTGAGAGCCGAGTCGACTCCAAGAGAATCCGAGTCGAGTCGAGGAAGTAAACCCGAAAGAAAGATCTTTGGATCCCTGAAAACGAGTCATCTTCAGAAGGCAGAGTCGTCTCCGGATATTGGCGAGTCGACTCCAAGTTTGGCCGAGTCGACTCCAGAATGGGACAGCACTTTAATTCAAATCCTGAACAGTGGGCGAGTCGTCTCCAGTAAAGCATGAGTCGACTCCAGCAACAGCCGAGTCGACTCCAGATCGAGCGAGTCGACTCCGATCCCAACGGACACTGTGTCAAGAGTTGCAGATTGTGCAAAACGGCCCTAAAAGTGAGTCTAACGGCTAGTTTTCTATGGGGATTGCTTAAATAGCCAGATTGAACAGTAATAGACACCAAGGGAGAGACTCCATTCAAATAAAAAGAGATTTTCACCTACCAAAGCTTAAAAAGAGTAACTACAAGAGAAAGAAGGAAGAAGTGCATTGAAGTCCATCCTCCAAACGTCTCCCTCGCATTCAAAGCTCCCCTTCTGACAGCAAATCTTCAGCACATTCAAGAGGAGTTGCAGAGTTTGAGAAGCCCCTTTCTCCACATCCAAAATTCTGTTTGAGGGCTTCTAACTCTTCTTTGTTCATATTGTTTATATACGCTTTTCAAGAAGCTATCCTTATACTCTTTTCAAACTGCTTTTCTTACTTGATTCAATCAGGGGATTGAATCAAGGGTGTTAAGGTTGGTTGGTGAGCCGAGGGTAAAACCAACGTGTAAAGGTTCGATTGTGATCCCGAAAAAACAATCAGGTGGTTCTAGTCGGTGAGCCTGTGAAAACCGACCGAGTTTGTTGTGATCTCGTAAAACAACAAGTTGGGTGGTGAGCTTGTAAAACAACCGGCTGTAATCCGATGAATTATAGTGAACTCCCAAGTGAAGCTTGGGGAGTGGACGTAGGAGCAAGGGTTAGCTCCGAACCACTATAAAATCTCTTGTGTTTGTGATTGCTTCATTGTCTCTTCCATTTCCTTCATTCACTGCATATAGTAAACTAATTAATCCACTTGCAATAAGTTTTAATTAGTTACTCACAAGGTTTTTTAATTGCAATAATTACTTAAAACCCAATTCACCCCTCCCTCTTGGGTTGTCTTTTTGGGCAACAAGTGGTATCAGAGCCGGAACTCTTCTATCAAAAGAGTAAAAGATCAAAATGACAACCCCATTTAGATCTTCTCATATTGAGGGGCAATCCACCCATAGACCTCCATTCTTTAATGGAACCGACTACTCCTATTGTGTGGAGTGATTGATTATAACCCTATTTGATTTTGATGAGCTCAAAGCATTTGAGTATATCTTATGTTATACTAATGAATTCAATCTAGTGTTTCAGTCAAATATTTGTAAATTTATGTTTAAGTGTCTCTAGCTTTGGTTCAATACACTTTGGATAAGTAAGGAATTCAATTTGAACCAAAGTCTGAGTCTCGAGTCGACTCCGGAAGATTACGAGTCAACTCCAAGCGTATCAGAAGCACTGGCACAAGCTCGAGTCGACTCCTGCACATTACGAGTCGACTCCGACTGAGAACAGATAGCCGGACAGAAAGATTCATCTCAGAACCTGTCAACGAGTCGACTCCTGCACATTACGAGTCGACTCCGATGCTTGTCGAGTCGACTCCAGCATAGTACGAGTCGACTCCATGGAGTAACAGACAGAAAGACAGAGAAGCCATTTTGGACTCTGAGAGCCGAGTCGACTCCCGAAGAACTCGAATCGACTCCGATGGTTGGCAGGTCGACTCCTAAGGAAGCAAGAGTCGACTCCCAGAGAAATGCAAGGCTAAAAGTCAGAGAGCCAACTTCGATGTCTGAGAGCCGAGTCGACTCCCGCAAAGTCCGAGTCGACTCCAAGGCAGCGCAACCCCAAAGACAGAAGACTGTATTTTCGTCTCTGAGAGCTGAGTCGACTCCGAGACAGTTCGAGTCGACTCCGAGGCAGCACAGGTCAACAGACAGAAGATCGGAATTTCGGGCTCTGAGTGCCGAGTCGACTCCCAGAATATCCGAGTCGACTCGAGTGAGCAAACTTGAAAGAAAGATCTTTGGATTTCTTAGAACGAGTCGTCTCCAAAAGTGCCGGGTCAGCTCCAGACATTGGGGAGTTGACTCCAGATTCAGTCTAGTCGACTCCAAGTCAAGACAGCACTTTAATTCAAATCCAGAACAGTTGCCGAGCCGTCTCCAGAAAAGCATGAGTCGACTCCTGCAACAGGCGAGTCGACTCCAGATCGCGCGAGTCGACTCTGATCCCAACGGAAACATTGTCAGGAGTTGCAGAATGTGCAGAACGGCTAGAAATATGTGTCTAACGGCTATTTTTCTTTGGGAATGGCTTAAATAGCCTGAGGGAACAGTAATAGAGTAAGAAAGAGAGACTCCATTGAAAGCTAAAGGGATTTTCCACCAACCAAAAGCTCTCTAGAGTGATTACACGAAAAAGAAGGAAGAAGTGCATTGAAGTCGACTCTCCAACTCTCTTCCTCACATTCAAGGCTCTCCTCCTGACAGCAAGTCTACATCAAATTCAAGAGGAGTCAAAGAGTTTGAAAAGCCCCTTCCTCCATCTCCAAAATCAGTTTGAGGGCTTCTTACTCCTCCTTGCTTAAATTGTTTAAATACGCTTTTGAGAAGCTTCCTTTTTCTGTTTGTTTCAAACTATTTGTTTCTTACTTGATTCAATCAGGGGATTGAATCAAGGGTGTTAAGGTTTGTTGGTGGCCCAAGGTGACAACCCAAGAGGGGGGGTGAATTGGGTCTTTTAAAACTTTTAAACTACTTCTAAAACTTTTTGATTAACTATGCTAAGTTGTCTAGATGCACAGTGAAAGTTAAACTTAGCAAGGGTTTGATGTATAGACTTCGACTTGATTAAATATGCTTGCAACTAAAGGATGTGCGGATAAGAATTAAGCAAGCAATTTATCTAAGTAAGTAAGTGTGTTAGTTAGACAATAACTAGAGGCATTACAAACACAAAGGACATATAGTGGTTCGGTGCACCCCAGCACCTACATCCACTCCCCAAGACCTCTTGGGAATTTCACTATAATCCTACCGATTACAGCCGGTTGTTTTACAAGCTCACAACCCAACTTGTTGTTTTACGAGCGCACAACGAACTCGGTCGGTTTTCCCAGGCTCACCGACTAGAACCACTCCGATTGTTTTCCCGGGCTCACAATCAAATCCTTACACGTTGGTTTTACCCTCGGCTCACCAACAAACCTAAACCCCGTTGGTTTTCCCTTTGGCTCACCAACAAACCTTAATCCCGTTGGTTTTCCCTTTGGCTCACCAACAAACCTTACACCGTTGGTTTTCCCTTTGGCTCACCAACAAACCTTTAACCCCTTGATTCAATCCCTTGATTGAATCAAGTTACAAGATATTAAAACAAAGAATAAAAACAAATCAAAGCTTCTTAAACAAGCAGATATGACAATATAAACAAATAGAGTAAAGAGAAGCCCTCAAACGAGTTTTGAAGATGGAGGAGCTCGGCTTCTTCTTTACTTGATCCTCCTCTGATTTGGCATGAAGTAGAGGATCCCCGAGGCAGCACACGGATGGAGAGGAAGCTTTCGGATTCACTTGGATGCTCTTCTTCTCTCTATTTCGTTTTGGATGGCCCTTTTGTGCTTATGGGAGATTTCCTTTGTAATCTCTTTGAGATCTCTTTCCTAGATGATCTCTCCCACTTCCATGCATTCTCCCCTAGCTCTCTTCTTGTTTTTATAGCTTTAGATGGAGTGGAAACAAGAATATAGCCGTTAGAGACAAAAATAGAGCCGTTGGAACCAGTCTGCAGCTCCTGACAATATGACCGTTGGGTTTGGAGTCGACTCGCGCGATCAGGAGTCGGCTCGGCTGTAGCAGGAGTCGACTCGAGCTTTTCCGGAGTCGACTCGGCAACTGTTCCAAGTTTGAATTAAAGTTGCCGTCTTGACTGGGAGTCGACTCGACTTAACCCGGAGTCGACTCGCCAACTTCTGGCGCTGACCTGGCAATTTTGGAGTCGGCTCATCCTCTGTAGTCCGTGGATCCAAATTTGAATTTTGTCCACTCGACTCGACTCGACTGTCCTGGGAGTCGACTCGAATCTCAAAGCCCGAACTCCCGATTCTCTGTCTTTTGGCTCATCCAGTCTTGGAGTCGACTCGAACTTCCTTGGAGTCGACTCGGCTCTCAGTTTCCGAAAGTTGGTCTTCTGCCATCTTAGTGTAGCGCTGCCTTGGAGTCGACTCGAGCTGTCTGGGAGTCGACTCGAATCTCAGAGTCGGAAAACTGATCCTCTGTATTTTGGAGCCGCGCTGCCTTGGAGTCGACTCGACTTGTCTTGGAGTCGACTCGCCTCTCAGAGACGAAAATACCGTCTTCTGTCTTGGGGTTGCGCTGTCTTTGGAGTCGACTCGGACTTTGTGAGAGTCGACTCGAATCTCAGTGTCCAAAAACTGCTTCTCTGAGTTTTTCCTTGTGTACCACTGAGAGTCGACTCTCGCTTTCTTTGGAGTCGACCCGGCAACCATTGGAGTCGACTCGAATTCCTCAGGAGTCGACTCGAAGACTATTCTTTTGAATTTTCCTTTGAATTTGCTCCTCCAATTTGAATCTTTTGAACTTTAAAGTTGGGCCAATGAATTGTAGCTTTCTTCTAACTTTTCTTGAGTGCTTTTGGAGGCCTTCTTGTGTTCTTCCAACTTGCTATGTTCCTTGCAAAATAAATATCTTTCTCCTTGCAACATAAACATTAGTATCTATACTTCAAGGTGTTGTGATCATCAAAATCAATCTATGAATCAATCTTTGGGTCATCAATCTCCCCCTTTTTGATGATGACAAAACTTGGAGTATATGCAATATAAAAGATATTGTTTTCTAGAAGTAATACATAGCAAAGTTGCATGAAGTAGACAACATGTATATTTAAAACAAAACATACTTCATGATAATGCTTTAGATTTAATCAGCTTAACACAATCAATATATTTCAGTTCAAGCTGATTATCACTACATAGCAAAGTTGCATGAAGTAGACAACATGTATATTTAAAACAAAACATACTTCATGATAATGCTTTAGATTTAATCAAAGCATTATAAGCATATACTTAGATATTTCTCCCCCTTTTTGACAGCATCAAAAAGATAGTGAAACATTAAGCACAAAGATCAGAACACTCAAATATTTCTTTCCCTTACTGTACTCTGGTTTGAATGTTATATTATTGCCAGGATATGAATCATTTAACTCAAGGCAATAATATTGGAATCAGATTAGTGAGCACAGATCAGAGCCAATTAAGATAATTTCAGAGCAGAACACATTGAATGTGATTTCAAGAAGTTTTCTAATTTGATACCACAGATAGTTTTCTAATCAAGTGTGGGTGGAATCTCTCTTAGGTTAATTCAAGAAGTACCACAAATGATATTCAATGAAAACACGAGTGGAAATCTAACCTCTCTTCAATAATAAGTATGAAAGCTTGTTCAATTAAGACCTTTTGCCCAATCTATTAAGTATTTTATCAAACATGAGAGCAATTTTGATTAATTTTCAGAGTAAAAGATCAAAACTTATATATGTGAAAGACATATCATCATGTTGGGTCATTAATTCTTAATGACTTCAAAGGTTCTTTATAATAATAAGTGCATTTGAGCACAAATACCAAATTATGAAATCATGCAATTTGTGATACATCTTAGAGCTCTTTTAAAGACTTTCTTTTATTCCTTTAGAAAATAAGCACAATTTGATACATAAAATAATGAATTGGCACAAAATAGAAGTTCTAAAGAGTAAGCCAATTAAAACTCATTAGTGAGGTTCAAAATAGATTTTCTAAGAGATACTCAAGAAAATTTAATACATTGTTCTCCTCCTTTTTCATTAAATTAGAGGCTCTTAAGATTTGCAATTTGGTTCAAGAGTGATGCATGAGATATACTAACCAAATAACACGCCTCAAGGTGTATCATAAAGATTTTCAGATTTAAATTTCAGATGATACATATTGGAGAGTATTAGAATCACTTTTCATTTAGTATTCTTTCTCTCTCCTTTAGTTATAGATTTATGTGATTAAGTTCCATAAGACCTCTCCTTCTGAAATTTTCTTTCTCCCCCTCAATTGATCATTCCATTTAAGAGTTTAGAATCCTAAGATAATGTTCAATAAAATTGTCAATCTCAAAAATATATTTTCTATAAGTTTCAGCTTATTTTCATAAGACTCAAGGTTTGAGATAAGACAACCTTTATAGAACTCATCTCAAGGTAATTTAAAGCATGTCTTGCAATATAAGGAAGTTCATAAAAATCAATCCATAAGATTTAAGGTATACATCAAATTGAAGTAACTTTAGGATAAGATACTGAATATCTAAAGCTCCCCCTCAAAAGATGCGTACTTCTTTAATCATTCTTAATTGTTGAATTTCAGACTTTAGTGATAAACGTGAATAACACTAAAATTCTGTAATATCAAGAATGTAGAGTAATCTAGTATTATTTCAAAATTTGTAGTAATTACTCTTTCTAATCCTTTACGAACAAGTTATGCTTTCTCATAATCTTAGAGAAAATGTGTAGAAATATTAATCAGAAAATGATTCATTTGAAGCTTAGTTTCTTTCAACCGCATTTACATTTTCTTTCTTTTAGAATCATTTGAGTGAGCTGAAATATTTCTAGCTTTAAGATCATTCACTCTATTGATAGAAGTGTTTAATAATGTAGGGGAGAAAAACATATAGATGATTATTGAAATATATATATTTTTAGAACTCAATTTCTTAATCATAGTTTTTCACCAATGTATTCATGAAACACAATAAATCTTTTTAATATCAAAATAAAATCATATATTTAGAAATTTTTGTTTGCAATCAAGATCATCGAAAAACACATCATTTGGACCAATATTAGTACACTTTGAAGATAAGAAATGATATGTTTCGGATGCGTATCGGAGCAATCAACCAAAGGCATCAGAATTAATTCTGTTTTTCTTACATTAAGATTTTATTTAGAAATCATATTGAGTTTAAGCTTGTATACAAAATCAGATTCTGAATTACATAGGATTTTCAATTGAGGCTTTCAAAATCATAATTTGAGATATGTATCTTCCACATTATAGCTCATCTTAAATCATTACGATTGAAAATACATATTTCAAACATATAAGAGCATATTCAGAATCTTTGTATTAAATGTTGAGTTTTGGTACGAATTTGAACATTATATACCAAATTTAGGCAAGTTGAAGGATAGATCAAGATTAATTCATTCTGCCTAAATAGAGATATCTTTCTCTTCTCCTTTTTACAAATTTATTTAACTTTCAGATTTTAAAGATGATTGTGAACGACAAATCTGAAATTTCTTTTCAATAGAACCAAACAAAAGATGTTATGTAGCAATTCAAACATTCAAACAAATTGTCCAAGGATGAAGCATTACAAAACATTGAGAACCAATAAATCAAGACATCATACCATATGCAAAATAAATCATGTGTTAAATCATGCATTAAAATATTAAGAACAAGCATGTCAAGGATCCAAATCAATATTTTTCAAATAAACTCCCCCTATTTAAATATAATCTTGCAATGATTTTATCCTTAAAGTGTGTTTTCAAGTGATTAAAAAAAATTGACTTAATTCTACTTTCATTAACTTTGTCTTTCATTTATAACTTTCTTATGCTCTATACTCTATTTGCTCCCTATCCGGTGGAGTTGGAAGGGGCACGAGGTACTACCACTAGCCTCCCTCTTGTGCCGTCCCTAATATGCCCTACACCGAATAGTTGGGTCAAATAGTGCCGGGTACTACCACTAGCCTCCCCATTGGCACCATCCCTATGATGAGCAATATAGAAAATTTATAAAGTTCACTTCAAACTATTCCTGTTTAAGTGTAATTAATTACGAATTTTATCCCTTCCAAATGTGCCGAATATATTATGCTTGTTTTGCTTTTCCTTAAGATTGGGGTATTTGCCTCTACTTGGATTTTACTTCTCTTGAATAATATCCATTTTCTTTTATTTATCTCTCTCTCTTTTTGTTATTCTCAAGTAATTTACACGAAAGAGCAGAATAAAGAATTTATCTTGTGTATCATTTATATGTGTATCATGCAAACAACATTTTCATTATGCTCATGGATTCATAACTTCTCATAAGTTATTTTACATCAAAATTTTAAGCATATACTTGTGTATTTCATGGTTATGACATATGCAAAGATATATTCTAGTTTTGGCAAACCATGAAACACTCTCTAAAAGTACAATTCAATCAATTATAGACATGATATCAAAAATTAATAATTAAAGACTTTAATCATGTCGTAATAAGACTTAAGTTATTGACTTTGCTCAATTAATTTATGAGAGAAGTATCTAGAATTACCATTTCATTCTGCATTCTTCAGTCAAATACCTACTAGATTTCTTATGTATGAACTTTTGGCTGAAGAAGGTCCTCTCTCTTGTTTGCATGTGAATGTTTATTGTATCTTACATGGAGATATCCTTCAAGTTGAGATCTCTCATTTTCTTGCTCAAGGATCCTGCATTATTAACAAACTCCTTTTCTTTCTTGAAAGGAGGTCATTAGTTTCTTCAAGATACAAAACATTCAACCAACATATTTTTATTTAAACTAGATGACTCAATCATAAGATATGACAATAATCAAATGTTGAATCACTTTACTCAAGAGATTGCCTAAATATAAGCAAGCACATTTCACTTGAACTAAAGAGATAGTTTCATTAACCAAGATAGTTCAAGGACAAGCATGTGAGGCAATAGAAGATTTATCAAGGTCAATTCAATTTCTTATTTTCAAAAATAATTTAGTTTAGATTCTATTTGTTTAAGATAATTATCAATAAGATATTTTAGCTAAGTTTTAATCAATTTTATCTTAAACAGTTGTTTCTATCAGAAATTCAGATTATGATTTATTTGTTATCAATAAAATAAGATTCATTAAAGTTAGATTGAAGTCTTGCCCAAGTGCACATAATGAGCATACATTCTGGTCTATTAGCTGTATGATGAAATAATTATTCTATCAATCTTCAATACAACTTTAAACAATAGATCTACTTTGCTCATCCTATTCAAATTCTACAAGATGGGGTCTTAGATGTACCTTCTTCATGCCAATCTTCTATAAGAGTGTTCTTGTGGACTAACATTGGTCAATGAAGATCCCCTTTCTTGTTTGTCTTAATTTGGAGTTTGAGAGAAGATGTTAATTCATTCATCACACATATTTCAAACTCACCTTACATGAGCTAAGTAAAATCTTCATATAACTCTTCATTAGTAGAACCAAAACTGATGTCATCAATGCATTCTTTGAGCAAATAAAATATTACAAATTCTTCTTTTTGATCCATAGATTTATCACTATTGCTTTCTATCAAAAAATTTACTTAAGCTTTTATATATTAAGTTTTTGATGCTTGTATCAAATCTCATATTGCTTTATCATATATGTAATGTGTATTTTTAAGTATGGTGGTTATTTTACATAGATCTCCTTTTTAATGAAATAACCACACAAGAGTGTGTTCTACACATTCATTTGATAGAAAATAACGCTCGTAAAGCAAATAAATGATAAAGGTGATTTTTACTTCTAATTATGCAAGAATCTTATCAAGATCTATTTTATCTTTTCTTAATTTAGTCTTTTAATAGTCAAAAATTTTTTTTATTAAGAGCATATCTGAAAAATCCAATTTGGTTCTAATTATTAACAAGTTTTTCAGATTGTTATATGTAAAAGATTAACCATATAATTTTAGTATCTTGATAATAAATCACTAGTCTCATAAAGAATCAAAATGAATTGATACTTCTACAACTAGAATCTTTTCATGAATGCTCTATATGCATTGCTTGATGAATGATATCCAAGAATAGAAATATCTTTATCAGATTTGGCATTATTTTCATAAGAGCATATCAAGCATAACATGTACGACTGAAAAGGATATGCAATGGTTCATTTTCCATTTTTCAGAAGATCAAAATTTTCATCAAAAATAGATTTAATAGAAGTCATATGTATGACAAGCAGTGATGATAGTCTTTTAAATAGATGACTATCATACATAATTGTCTTTTTCATTTCTTCAAGAATTCTATTAATTCTATTTTACTTATGGTGTCCTTGGTGCTGAAATCATTGGATTTAATATTATTTTCTGTATAACTTTTATCAGGATTTTGGTTTTCAACACTGTGTCATGATTCTTCACAGTTTGGAAACCTTTTTCATTTGAAACACTTTTACAGGATTTAGCAAATACAGAAAATACTTCAGTTTTATTTGCCAAGAACAAATCCAATGTAAGCTTTTGAAAACTCAGTGATAGAAACAACATCTTTAGATTTAGAAATTGATTCTTGTTTGTTTCCTTAGTTAACATGCATAGCAAACTTTGACCTTTCAGAAGATACTCTAAGTAAGCCAATGCCAAAGTCTTTTGAAATTAAATCCATACTCGCATGAGTTGATATTATATGCCAAAGATGGTTTCTTTAATCTTGGTATTTATAGTGCAATATTCAAAGGCATACCAAGTACACATTTTCATATCTATGATCAATAAACAATAATGCCATGGATAAAAGCTCTCAATCAAGCATATAGAGAATTCATAGAGTTAATCTTAATAAATTGATTAATCATCTAGCAACTTATCCAACAATAAGTAAAGTATAATATAGAAAGATGGAGAAATTTGAAGTTATTTCTTCTATTTTAATTATTTTTCTTGATTACATTTAAGTTTTATTCTTTAATATATGTCTAGAGCACCCAATGTCCAATTTAACATCTTTTGTTGGAGCCTTGAGTGCTAGACACACCTGCAGAAAATATTTAGATTTTCAACTTAGGAACCCAAGCTCTTTTGGGTCCTTGCAGGTTAGCTATTATTGTTCCTTTTGGAACCCATATTTTCTTAATAGCTATTTTGTCCATAGGCTTGCAGATTTTTGGACTACAAGAAGTGTATTTCTGCATCTTCTTATTAAATTTAACAAACATGGATTTAACATGAGTGGTAGATAATCCTTCAGTTTTCTGTTTTTGCCTTTTAGGTTTATCAAATTTGTAATGTACAGATTTAGGAACAGAAGAGATTTTGCATAACCTTTGTTCCTGTTTATCAGCATTATAAGAATCTATTTTAAAATGATTAGAAACTGTTTTAACAAACATATTCTTGAAAGATTTTTGGGTGTACCAAGGTTGACATCCCAATCCAATATTATCAAATTCAGCTCTTTGATTATTTATCATTAGATTCAACTTTTCAGAGCTCAAAGTAAATCTTTCAACAACAGGTTTTAATTTGTCAACTTCTTTAGTTAATCTTTTGTTATCTTCTGAAAGCAATTCATTATTTTTCTTAAGTTTATCATGGCTTTCAGTGAGAAGTTGGTTTTTCTGATTTAGTTCTTGATTTTCTTTAATTAAGATTTCAGTTTTACTAGTTAGTTTCAGTTTTTCATCTATTAGAATTTGATTTTCATTCTTCAAGTTCTTGTTCTTACAAACAAGTTTCTTATATTCTAAATACAAATCAGAAAAGGCATCGTGGAGTTCATCAAATGTAAAATTGCTTTCAGTTCCAGCATGTACCTCATGTGCCACCAAGCATGGATTTTCAATATGATACTGCTCTCCTTCTACACATGATGTTTCAGATTTGTTAGTGCATTCATATTTGTCTTCAAGCATATTCCATATTCCTTTAGCAGTCATGCAAGAAGATATGCAATTAAACTCATTCCTATCTAATGCACAATATAAAAGGTTCATGGCATCAGCATTCAATTGTGCTAAATCCTTTTCATTAAAAGTTTGAGAGAGTGTGTGAAGATCATTTATTATGATTTTCCATAAATAATAGTTTTGTGATTGAATAAAGATGCGCATGCGTATTTTCCAATGTGTATAGTTTATGCCATTAAATAGTGGTGGTGTATCAATTGATTGTCCTTCTCCTAGAAAACTATCTATTTGAGTTGTCATGATCTTTGGCTCTAGTCGGTTAAGACTACAAATAATATTTGAGCACCTGCTCTGATACCACTTGTTGCCCAAGGTGACAACCCAAGAGGGGGGGTGAATTGGGTCTTTTAAAACTTTTAAACTACTTCTAAAACTTTTTGATTAACTATGCTAAGTTGTCTAGATGCACAGTGAAAGTTAAACTTAGCAAGGGTTTGATGTATAGACTTCGACTTGATTAAATATGCTTGCAACTAAAGGATGTGCGGATAAGAATTAAGCAAGCAATTTATCTAAGTAAGTAAGTGTGTTAGTTAGACAATAACTAGAGGCATTACAAACACAAAGGACATATAGTGGTTCGGTGCACCCCAGCACCTACATCCACTCCCCAAGACCTCTTGGGAATTTCACTATAATCCTACCGATTACAGCCGGTTGTTTTACAAGCTCACAACCCAACTTGTTGTTTTACGAGCGCACAACGAACTCGGTCGGTTTTCCCAGGCTCACCGACTAGAACCACTCCGATTGTTTTCCCGGGCTCACAATCAAATCCTTACACGTTGGTTTTACCCTCGGCTCACCAACAAACCTAAACCCCGTTGGTTTTCCCTTTGGCTCACCAACAAACCTTAATCCCGTTGGTTTTCCCTTTGGCTCACCAACAAACCTTACACCGTTGGTTTTCCCTTTGGCTCACCAACAAACCTTTAACCCCTTGATTCAATCCCTTGATTGAATCAAGTTACAAGATATTAAAACAAAGAATAAAAACAAATCAAAGCTTCTTAAACAAGCAGATATGACAATATAAACAAATAGAGTAAAGAGAAGCCCTCAAACGAGTTTTGAAGATGGAGGAGCTCGGCTTCTTCTTTACTTGATCCTCCTCTGATTTGGCATGAAGTAGAGGATCCCCGAGGCAGCACACGGATGGAGAGGAAGCTTTCGGATTCACTTGGATGCTCTTCTTCTCTCTATTTCGTTTTGGATGGCCCTTTTGTGCTTATGGGAGATTTCCTTTGTAATCTCTTTGAGATCTCTTTCCTAGATGATCTCTCCCACTTCCATGCATTCTCCCCTAGCTCTCTTCTTGTTTTTATAGCTTTAGATGGAGTGGAAACAAGAATATAGCCGTTAGAGACAAAAATAGAGCCGTTGGAACCAGTCTGCAGCTCCTGACAATATGACCGTTGGGTTTGGAGTCGACTCGCGCGATCAGGAGTCGGCTCGGCTGTAGCAGGAGTCGACTCGAGCTTTTCCGGAGTCGACTCGGCAACTGTTCCAAGTTTGAATTAAAGTTGCCGTCTTGACTGGGAGTCGACTCGACTTAACCCGGAGTCGACTCGCCAACTTCTGGCGCTGACCTGGCAATTTTGGAGTCGGCTCATCCTCTGTAGTCCGTGGATCCAAATTTGAATTTTGTCCACTCGACTCGACTCGACTGTCCTGGGAGTCGACTCGAATCTCAAAGCCCGAACTCCCGATTCTCTGTCTTTTGGCTCATCCAGTCTTGGAGTCGACTCGAACTTCCTTGGAGTCGACTCGGCTCTCAGTTTCCGAAAGTTGGTCTTCTGCCATCTTAGTGTAGCGCTGCCTTGGAGTCGACTCGAGCTGTCTGGGAGTCGACTCGAATCTCAGAGTCGGAAAACTGATCCTCTGTATTTTGGAGCCGCGCTGCCTTGGAGTCGACTCGACTTGTCTTGGAGTCGACTCGCCTCTCAGAGACGAAAATACCGTCTTCTGTCTTGGGGTTGCGCTGTCTTTGGAGTCGACTCGGACTTTGTGAGAGTCGACTCGAATCTCAGTGTCCAAAAACTGCTTCTCTGAGTTTTTCCTTGTGTACCACTGAGAGTCGACTCTCGCTTTCTTTGGAGTCGACCCGGCAACCATTGGAGTCGACTCGAATTCCTCAGGAGTCGACTCGAAGACTATTCTTTTGAATTTTCCTTTGAATTTGCTCCTCCAATTTGAATCTTTTGAACTTTAAAGTTGGGCCAATGAATTGTAGCTTTCTTCTAACTTTTCTTGAGTGCTTTTGGAGGCCTTCTTGTGTTCTTCCAACTTGCTATGTTCCTTGCAAAATAAATATCTTTCTCCTTGCAACATAAACATTAGTATCTATACTTCAAGGTGTTGTGATCATCAAAATCAATCTATGAATCAATCTTTGGGTCATCAGCTTTTGAGAAGCTTCCTTTTTCTGTTTGTTTCAAACTATTTGTTTCTTACTTGATTCAATCAGGGGATTGAATCAAGGGTGTTAAGGTTTGTTGGTGAGCCAAGGTTAAAACCAACGGTGTAAGGGTTTGATTGTGATCCCGGAAAAACAATCGGGTGGTTCTAGTCGGTGAGCCTGTGAAAACCGACCGAGTTCGTTGTGATCTCGTAAAACAACAAGTTGGGTTGTGAACTTGTAAAACAACCGGCTGTAATCCGAGGGATTATAGTGAATTTCCAAGTGAGGCTTGGGGAGTGGACGTAGGAGCAAGGGTTAGCTCCGAACCACTATAAAATTGCTTGTGTTTGTGATTGCTTCATTGTCTCTTACTTTTCCTTCATCCACTGCATATAGCAACTAATTAATCCACTCGCAAAAAGTTTTAATTAATTACTCACAAAGCTTTTAATTGCAATAATTATTTTAAAACCCAATTCACCCCCCTCTCTTGGGTTGTCTATCTGGGCAACAAGTGGTAGCAGAGCAGGAACTCTTGTATTAAAAAGAGTTAAAGATCAAAATGACAACCCCATTTGGATCTTCTCTTATAGAGGGGCAGTCCACCCATAGACCTTCATTCTTCAATGAAACCGACTACACCTATTGAAAGGCTAGGATGAAGATATTCATCCAAGCTCAAGACTATGAAATTTGGAGCACAATAGTTAATGGACCATACATTCCTTCTATTCTTGTAGATAATATTACCTTACCCAAACTTGAAAAAGATTGGGATGACCATGACATAAGGAAGGCGCAACTAAATGCCAAAGCAATGAATGTGCTTTATTGTGCCCTAGACCGCAATAAATTCAATAGAGTCTCTACTTGCAATTCAGCAAAAGAGATATGGGACAGACTTGAAGTGACCCACGAGGGCACGAATCAAGTCAAGGAGTCTAAAATAAACATGTTAGTTCATAAGTATGAACTATTCAAAATGGATTCCAATGAAAGCATCACTCACATGTTTACTAGATTTACTGATATTGTTAATGGCCTGAAAAGTCTTGGAAAAAGCTATGCTAACAGTGACCTTGTCAGGAAGATTCTTCGATCTTTGCCAAGGTCATGGAAAGCCAAGGTAACGGCAATCCAAGAAGCCAAGGACTTAAACAAGCTGCCACTCGAGGAGCTTCTTGGATCCCTCATGACGCATGAGCTAACAATGAAACAACACAGTGAAGAAGAGTAAGACAATGAGGGAGAGGATGAAGAGGCTCTTCTTGTAAGAAAATTCCGAAGATTCATCAACCGGAAGAAGTCCATACATAAGAAGAGAGGTTCAACAAACTTCCACAACAAAGATAAAGGTAAGGAAAGGGAGAGTGAAGAAATCGGATGTTATGAGTGTAAGAAGTCGGGGCATTTCAGAGTTGATTGTCCTCTGCTGAAGAAGGGCAGCAGATACAAGAAAAAGAAAGTACTTGTTTCTACTCTGACGGACTCCGATGCATCATCATCATCATCAGATGAAGAACAAGAGGACAAGGCCAACTTCTGTTTTATGGCAAACGACAATGAGGTAACATCTGAAACACATTTAGACTTTACCTTCGATGAATTATATAATGCTTTCAATGAATTAATGGACGAATATAAGACAATAAACCTTAAGAACAAAGAATTGAAACTAACTAACCAATCTCACTCTCATAAGTACGATAAATTAGTTAAGGATAAAGATGTTATCATTAAAGAAAATTCAGAACTTAAGACAAGCAACCAAATGTTAATTCAAAAAACTAATACCTTAATTAAAGATAACAAAAAAATGACCAAAGAAATATCAGAACTTAAAAACGATAAACAAATCATAAAAGAGAGTCTCACAAAAGACATAAACATACTAAAAACAGAAAAACAGAAGCTAACCAGGGAACTTGAAAAATATAAACCTATTGTAGAAAAGTCTACTTTCAGTTCTAAAAAATTGGCAATGATACTCAATAATTAACGAGCCATGTTTAATAAAGCTGGCTTAGGGTATAAACCTAATAATAAACAAAAGCTCCTTAAGAATTTTTTTGTAAAGGCCGGAGAAAGTAAAACCAAAAATACAATCTGCTTTCATTGTGGTAAAATGGGACATATAGCTAATGTATGCAGCCACAAAAAGCCTGAAATTAAAAAGAAGATTAAAAAGATTTGGGTTCCAAAAGGAACCAACGTTACTAACCTTCAAGGACCCAAGAAAACTTGGGTACCTAAAATTGTATAATTTCCTTGTGTAGGAGTGTCTTGCAGCCAAGGTCGACAGAAACTGTTGGTACTTGGATAGTGGCTGCTCAAGACACATGACGGGTGACAAGGAGCAATTTTTCACCCTAGAGCCTAAAAAGGAAGGTGCTGTGACATTTGGAGACAATAACCAAGGTCACATCATTGGTATAGGTAAAGTACAAATCACCCCTTCAACCTTTATTGATAATATTCGATATGTTGATGGTCTTAAGCATAACCTACATAGCATTAGTCAATTGTGTGATAGAGGTTTTGATGTTCTGTTCAAACCATCTTTATGCATCATAACCAACTCAATTGACAACAGTTTAGTATTTAAAGGAATAAGACGTGGCAATGTGTACGTAGTAGATCTTGAGGATCTTGCCAAACATAACCCCTGTTTAGTTGTTAATGATACTAAGGTTAATGATGCAAGTTGGTTATGGCACCGTAAGTTAGGTCATGCAAGTATGGATACAATATCAAAACTAGTTAAAAGAGATTCCGTGATAGGTTTGCCAAAACTAAAATTTGAGAAAAATAAAATTTGTGAAGCTTGTCAATATGGCAAACAATCTAGGAGTTCTTTTAAATCCATAAATTGTGTCACTACTACAAGATCCCTTGAACTACTACATATGGATCTATTTGGACCAACTAGAACCACAAGCCTTGGTAGAAACAAGTATGGTCTTGTCATTGTAGATGACTACACTAGATAAACATGGGTCATGTTTTTAGCTCATAAGGATGAAGCATTTTCTGCATTTAAGAAATTCCATAAGCTAGTAACTAACCTAAGAAATGCTTCAGTTATTGCTATTAGAAGTGACCATGGGACAGAATTTGAGAATCACCTATTTGACGAATTTTGCAATAAGAAGGGGATAACTCATAATTTTTCTGGACCTAGAACTCCTCAACAAAATGGGGTTATGGAAAGAAAGAATAGAACCTTAGAGGAAATGGCTAGGACCATGTTATGTGAAAGTAACCTCCCAAAATATTTTTGGGGAGAAGCCATCAACACATCATGTCATATACTAAATAGAATCTTATTACGACCAATTATAAAGAAAACACCTTATGAACTTTGGAAAGATAGAAAGCCAAAAGTAAATTATTTTCATGTTTTTGGGTGTAGGTGTTTCATTCATAACAATGGCAGAGATAACTTAGGTAAATTTGATTCTAAATCTGATGAGGGTATATTTTTGGGGTATTCTACAACAAGTAAAGCCTATAGAGTTTTTAATAAAAGAATCCTTGTTATTGAAGAATCTATACATGTTGTTTTTGATGATTCTAATAATATCTCTTCTAGCAAGAGAGTTGTTCTTGATGATGATGCTGAAATTCTTGAAGAAAAGATTGATGAGATGACATTACAAGAAGATGAATAAAAACTAATTGGAAATGCATCATCAAGCCAAGAGGCAATTGTGGATCATGGGCTGACTAAGGCTTGGAGGTATGCTCATGGGCATCCTAAGAAATTAATTTTAGATGATCCATCTCAACCTATTAGGACTAGAGCATCTCTTAGGAACTTAAATAATCATCTAGCATTTGTCTCACATTTTGAACCTAAACACATAGAAGAAGCTGAAAAGGATGTAAATTGGATAAATGCAATGCAAGAAGAACTAAACCAATTTACTAGAAACAAGGTATGGAACCTAGTTGAACGACCCTCTGAATATTCAATAATAGGTACCAAATGGATATATAAAAATAAACTTGATGAAAATGGAATTGTAATTAGGAACAAGGCCAGACTAGTAGCAAAGGGCTATAATCAAGAAGAAGGTATAGACTTTGATGAAACCTTTGCTCCTATAGCTAGACTTGAGGCAATTAGATTGTTACTAGCATTTGCATGCTCTAAAGACTTCAAATTATTTCAAATGGATGTAAAAAGTGCCTTTTTGAATGGGTATATTAAGAGGAGGTGTATGTAGAACAACCTCCTGGTTTTGAAAATCATCAATACCCCAATCATGTGTATAAATTAAACAAAGCACTTTATGGTTTGAAACAAGCACCTAGAGCATGGTATGAAAGACTTAGCAAATTTCTACTAGATCATGAGTTCTCTAGAGAAAATGTAGATACAACACTATTTTTAAAGAAGAAAAATAAAGAAATATTAGTAGTGCAGATTTATGTTGATGATATTATTTTCGGTGCTACTAACAATCGCCTCTGCGAAGAATTTGCTGACTTGATGATGAGTGAATTTGAAATGAGCATGATGGGAGAGCTGAACTATTTCCTCGGGCTCCAAATCAAACAATCTGAAGAAGGGATCTTCATCAATCAAGCTAAATACATCAAGGAGATGCTTAAGAAGTTTGATATGGAAGGAAACAAGTCAATCAGCACACCCATGAGTTCATCATGCAAACTAGACCAATATAAATCAGGTAAATCAGTAGATCAAAAGATGTATAGAGGTATGATAGGATCTTTATTATATTTCACTGCAAGTAGACCTGATATCACGTTTAGTGTATGCATGTGTGCTAGATATCAATCTAATCCTAAGGAATCACATTTAATTGCAGTTAAGAGAATCTTTAAATACCTAATAGGAACAAAAAATATAGATTTATGGTATTCTAAAGAATCTAGCCTAAACTTAATAGGGTATACAGATTCAGATTTTGCTGGTTGTAAACTTGATAGAAAAAGCACCAGCGGGTCATATCAATTCTTAGGAGAAAATTTAATCTCATAGTTTAGCAAGAAACAAAACTTGGTTGCATTATCTACAGCTGAAGCCGAATATGTTGCTGCCGGGAGTTGTTGTGCTCAAATCATGTGGATCAAACAACAACTTGAAGATTATGGAATTAAACAAGATAAAATTCCCGTTAACTATGACAATACAAGTGTTATTAACCTAACTAAGAATCCAATTCAGCACTCAAGAACCAAACACATTGAGATAAGACATCACTTCATAAGAGATCATGTACTGAATGGTGATGTGACACTTCAATTTATTTGCACTGATGATCAACTAGCTGACATCTTCACAAAACCCTTGAGTGAAGAGCGATTCTGTGTACTTAGGAGAGGATTAGGAGTGATTGATCCATCCTAGTGATATTCTCTTCTAATTCATTGATTTTGATGATTAGCTTGTGTTAAATATAGAGTTTCTCATCTATGATCATCAAATCAGCTCATAAACTTTTTAATTATCCCTTCTTTGGCATGAAAATAACATGATTTTTGGGTGCGTGCCAGAGTTCGAGTCGACTCGGATACATTTTAGAGTCGGCTCATGGGGGAGTCGACTCGCACATATTTAGGAGTCGACTCGAGGTCGATGGCATCATAAGGGGGAGTCGACTCGCGCATATTTTGGAGTCGACTCGAGGTCGAGTTGACTCGCGACTTACTAGAGTCGACTCGAGGTCGAAAATCCGATGTTTTAACCCTAATCGAAACGTTCAATCGACACTTCTATTCACCGCCGTCACTGTTCAAAAACCCTAGAGTCGTCTCCGACCTCGTCTCCGACCTTTGTTAGGCCATTTCCGTCGAGTTTCCCTCCGTTCCTCGTGTCCTTTCCCCCTCCTTAGGTCTAGGATGCCTCGGAAAGCTGTTGTCCCAAGCCGAAAGAGACCCATCTCCTCAAGCGGGGCCGAGCGACGGTCCAAAGCATGGAACGAACCCGTGAGGCCACAACCTCCGGTTCCTTCCCCGCCGAGGCCGGTTCCCTCGCGTCCGTGCGCCGAGAAGGCGGTCTCCACCGGGAGACTAGTCAACTTTGACTTCCTCTCCCGGGAAGGCTTTACCCTAGGGCATCGGTTAAGGGCTCAAGGGTTAGAAAGGTTTTGTTCCCTAGATCTCCCTACTTACCCAGGGTTAGTTAGGAAATTTTACGGTACTGTAGCTAGGGGTAATGGTGGTATTCAGGGAACTGTAGCGGGTGTCCCTATATTTATTTCGGAGGACCTCATTGCTCAAGTCCTCCATCTTTCCCTAGTAGGGGTGTCTCCCTCTCACCCCACGGATAGGACTGAGGCCCTTACGGCCATACTAGAGAGTCCACCTCAGTCCCCCCTAGAAGAGGTGTCTGCAAATCAGCTATCAGCTGAAATGCGGCTCCTCTTAAGTATCATATCTAGGACCCTCTTCCCCAAGACAGGCTGTTTTGATTTTGTATCTGAGAGGGACCTAGCCCTGATGTTCTACATTCTTCAAGATACTCCAATCAACTTCGCAAAACTCATCTACAAATACCTATGTGAGCCTCTAGACAAACCTAGGCTCAGTCTTCCCTATGGCATGCTGTATACCTTGATCTTTAGGGAGTTAGAGGTCTCCATTTCTGAGGGGGAACCCTCTCGCTCACTGCGACACACAGATCGCATGGGTGAGGGGACTCTTCATAGGATGGGATTCCATAAGGTAGAGGGAGTCTGGGTACGGAAACCATCCATTTCCACACCTTCTGACCCTACTACTCGACACTCCCCCAGCCCTGATCTTGACTCAGATTTTTCCACCTATCCCTCCACTTCAGCACCATCTACTTTAGCCGGACCCTCCACTGCACCACCTTCTCAGCCACTGGAGGTTCGGATATCTCCTGAGCAGCTCCGGGAGTTGCGGCAGGAGATCGTGAGGGATCTCCGAGATGATCTACTGAGGGAGATCCGAGGCCCTCAGAGTGCTCCTTCCACCCAGCTAGTACCCTTCTTAGCAGCTGCCGTGACAGAGATGGTTGCAAATATGAGGGAGGAGATATTCAACATCCGAAGCCTAGTTCAAGGACAATACTGGAACATAAGTGACGTCAAGGACGACACAAGGGAGATGCGAGATAGCATCAAAAAGGAACTAGGCAACCAGAGTCAGGGTGCTGAGAGACTAGCCAACGCATTGATCTTCAAGCTCGACACCCTCCAAAAAAGTGTGAACAACATATCGAGGATTCAATCTAGAACCACCTCAGAGATACTCGAACAACTGGGGAACATCAATGAGGGGTTAAGCATGGTCATCCAACACGCTAGACTGAGCAAGGGAGCCACATCCTCCACCACAAAGAAACCCTAGTATCTTTTTTTTTACTTTGTGATGTAAAGTTCCTTGAGGACTCACTTGATATGTAATCACACTTGTATTTAATTTTGGATAAATACAATGAGTAGAACTTCTTTTCACAAATTGTGCATTCTTGAGTTTTTGCATCTTACTGTGCTTTCTGCCTTTTTGCTATGATGACAAAAAGGGAGAGAAAATATATTGAATAGAAATGTAAAGGGAATCAATAAAAAGAAAACTTTTAAAGCACAAAATAATTTGTTCTAAGTGGATTCGATACTTCGAGGCTCATTATCTCTCTGTTGGGGCTCCTAAAGGAGTAATCTCCAGAATCTATTCAAGGAATATTCGGAGATTAGTTGAATCATACTCAAGAACAAATTGGCAGATTTTTCCTCTAAAACCAAAAATTTAAGTTCAAAAGCTTCAATACACTAAAAGAAAATTCAGAGAATCTAAACAAAATTGAATGCATGTGTTGAGGGAGAGAATCTGAAATCTTAAGAAAGCAAACTCATTAAATATATATAAGCCAAACAATTGATTGCATGACATGAAGGCTTATATAATTCCAAATGAAAGAGTGGTATCAGAGCCGGAACTCTTTTACCAAAAGAGTAAAAGATCAAAATAATAACCCCATTTGGATCTTCTCATATTGAGGGCCAGTCCACCCATAGACCTCTATTCTTTAATGGATCCGACTACTCATATTGGAAGGTTAGGATGAGAATATTTATCCAAGCACAAGACTATGAGATGTGGACCACCATACTTAATAGACCATACATCCCATCAATTTTTGTAGAAGGTGCTACTATACCCAAACTTGAAAAGGATTGGGATGACAATGATATAAGGAAAGCACAACTAAATGCCAAAGCAATGAATGTGCTTTATTGTGCTTTAGATAGAAATGAATTCAATAGAGTCTCTACTTGCAATTCTGCAAAAGAGATTTGGGATAGACTTGAAGTGACCCACGAGGGCACAAATCAAGTAAAAGAATCTAAAATAAATATATTAGTTCATAAGTATGAATTATTTAAGATGGATTCCAATGAAACAATCACTTGCATGTTTACTAGATTTACTGACATTGTCAATGGCCTAAAAAGCCTTGGCAAAAATTATACTAACAGTGACCTTGTCAGGAAGATTTTTCGTTGTTTGCCAAGATCATGGGAGGCCAAGGTGACGGCAATCCAAGGAGCCAAGGACTTAAACAAGCTGCCACTCGAGGAGCTTCTTGGATCCCTAATGACGCACGAGCTCACAATGAAACAATACAGCGAAGAAGAATCCTCTCATAAGAAAAAGGTAATAGCTCTCAAATCTACTTCTTCTAATAAGGATTTATCTTGCAGTAGCAGCAGTGAAGAAGAAGATCATGAGGGAGATGATGATGAGGCTCTTCTCGTGCGTAAGTTCAGAAAATTCATCAACCGAAAGAAGTCCTTTCATCAAAGGAGAGGCCCCTCAAGTTTCTATCACAAAGATAAAGGTAAGGAAAGGGAAAATGAGAGAATCGGATGCTACGAATGTAAGAAGCCGGGACACTTCAGAGCAGACTGTCCTTTGCTCAAAAATGCCAGCAAGTACAAGAAAAAGAAGGTCCTCGTCTTCACTCTATCGGACTCCGATACATCATCATCATCATCGGATGAGGAACAAGAAGAAAAGGCCAACCTATGTTTTATGGCAAACGACAATGAGGTAACATCCGAAACACATTTAGACTTTACCTTCGATGAATTATATGATGCTTTCAATGAATTAATGGACGAATATAAGTCAATAAGCCTTAAGAATAAAGAGCTAAAACTAACCAATCAATCTCACCTCCACAAATACGATAAATTAGTTAAGGATAAGAATTTTATCATTAAAAAAAATTTAGAACTTAAAACAAGCAAGCAAATGCTAATTCAAAAAACTAATACCTTAATTAAAGATAACGAAAAACTAACCAAGAAAATTTCTGAACTTAAAAAGGATAAACAAACTTTTAGAGATAATTTCACAAAAGACTTAAATGCACTAAAAACAGAAAAACAAAAGTTGGCACTAGAACTTGAAAAGTACAAACCTTTTGTAGAAAAGTTTACATATAGCTCTGAAAAATTGGAAATGATACTTAATAGTCAATGAGCTGTGTTCAATAGAGCTGGTTTAGAGTATAAACCGAAAAATAAGCAAAAGCTCCTTAGTAATTTCTTTGTAAAAGCAGGAAAAAGCAAAATTAAAAAAAAAAACCTGTTTTTGCTGTGGAACAATAGGACATAAAGCTAATGTGTGTGATCATAGAAAAGAAAAAACTAAAAGAAAAATTAAAAGGGTTTGGGTTCCAAAAGGAACCAACATTACTAACTATGAAGGACCCAAGAAAACTTGGGTACCTAAAATTGTATGATTTACTTGTGTAGGAGTGTCTTGCAGCCAAGGTCGACAAAAACTGTTGGTACTTGGATAGTGGCTGCTCAAGACGCATGACGGGTGACAAAGACCAATTCTTCACCCTTGAGCCTAAGAAGGGAGGTGCTGTGACATTTGGAGACAATAACCAAGGTCACATCATTGGTATAGGTAAAGTACAAATCACCCCTTCAACCTTTATTGATAATGTTCGATATGTTGATGGTCTTAAGCATAACCTACTTAGCATTAGTCAATTGTGTGATAGAGGTTTTGATGTTCTGTTCAAACCATCTTTATGCATCATAACCAACTCAATTGACAACAATTTAGTATTTAAAGGAATTAGACGTGGCAATGTGTACGTAGTAGATCTTGAGGATCTTGCCAAACATAACCCCTGTTTAGTTGTTAATGATACTAAGGATAATGATGCAAGTTGGTTATGGCACCGTAAGTTAGGTCATGCAAGTATGGATACAATATCAAAACTAGTTAAAAGAGATTCCGTGATAGGTTTGCCAAAACTAAAATTTGAAAAAAATAAAATCTGTGAAGCTTGTCAATATGGCAAACAATCAAGGAACTTCTTTAAATCTATAAATTGTATCTCTACCTCTAGACCTCTAGAACTACTACATATGGATCTATTTGGGCCAACTAGAACCACAAGTCTAGGTGGAAACAAATATGGTCTTGTTATTGTAGATGATTTTTCTAGATATACTTGGGTTATATTTTTAGCTCATAAAGATCAAGCATTTTCAGTATTTAAGAAATTTCATAAGGAAGTAACTAATGCTAGAGATGCTTCAGTCATAGCTATTAGAAGTGACCATGGAACAGAATTTGAAAATCATCTATTTGATGAATTTTGTAGTAAAAAGGGGATAACTCATAATTTTTCTGCACCTAGGACACCACAACAAAATGGAGTTGTAGAAAGGAAGAATAGAACCCTAGAAGAAATGGCTAGAACCATGCTATGTAAAAGTAACCTTCCTAAGTATTTTTGGAGAGAAGCCATTAATACATCATGTCATATATTAAATAGAGTCTTATTGAGACCCATTATAAAGAAAACACCTTATGAACTTTGGAAAAATAGAAAGTCCAAAGTAAACTATTTTCATGTTTTTGGATGTAGGTGTTTCGTTCATAATAATGGGAAGGATAACCTAGGTAAATTTGATTCTAAATCTGATGAGGGTATACTTTTGGGGTATTTTACAACAAGTAAAGCCTATAGAGTTTTTAATAAAAGAATCCTTGTTATTGAAGAGTCTATACATGTGGTTTTTGATGATACTAGTGATATCTCTTCTAGCAAGAGAGTTGTTCTTGATGATGATGCTGAAATTCTTGAAGAAAAGATTGATGAGATGACATTACGAGAAGATGAACAAAAACTAATTGGAAATGCATCATCAAGCCAAGAGGCAATTGTGGATCATGGGCTGACTAAGGCTTGGAGGTATGCTCATGGACATCCTAAGGAATTAATTTTAGATGATCCATCTCAACCTGTTAGGACTAGAGCATCTCTTAGGAACTTAAATAATCATCTAGCATTTGTCTCACATTTTGAACCTAAACACATAGAAGAAGCTGAAAAGGATGTAAATTGGATAAATGCAATGCAAGAAGAACTAAACCAATTTACTAGAAACAAGGTATGGAACCTAGTTGAACGACCCTCTGAATATTCAATAATAGGTACCAAATGGATATATAAAAATAAACTTGATGAAAATGGAATTATAATTAGGAACAAGGCCAGACTAGTAGCAAAGGGCTATAATCAAGAAGAAGGTATAGACTTTGATGAAACCTTTGCTCCTGTAGCTAGACTTGAGGCAATTAGATTGTTATTAGCATTTGCATGCTCTAAAGATTTCAAATTATTTCAAATGGATGTAAAAAGTGCATTTTTGAATGGGTATATTAATGAGGAGGTGTATGTAGAACAACCTCCTGGTTTTGAAAATCATCAATACCCCAATCATGTGTATAAATTAAACAAAGCACTTTATGGTTTGAAACAAGCACCTAGAGCATGGTATGAAAGACTTAGCAAATTTCTACTAGATCATGAGTTCTCTAGAGGAAATGTAGATACAACACTCTTTTTAAAGAAGAAAAACAAAAAAATGTTAGTAGTGCAGATTTATGTTGATGATATTATTTTCGGTGCTACTAACAATCGCCTCTGCGAAGAATTTGCTGACTTGATGCAGAGTGAATTTGAAATGAGCATGATGGGAGAGCTGAACTATTTTCTCGGGCTTCAAATCAAACAATCTGAAGAAGGGATCTTCATCAATCAAGCTAAATACATCAAGGAGATGCTTAAGAAGTTTGATATGGAAGGAAACAAGTCAATCAGCACACCCATGAGCTCATCATGCAAACTAGACCAAGATGAATCAGGTAAATCAGTAGATCAAAAGATGTATAGAGATATGATAGGATCTTTATTATATCTCACTGCAAGTAGACCTGATATCATGTTTAGTGTATGCATGTGTGCTAGATATCAATCTAATCCTAACGAATCACACTTAATTGCAGTTAAGAGAATCTTTAAATACCTAATAGGAACAAAAAATATAGGTTTATGGTATTCTAAAGAATCTAGCCTAAACTTAATAGGATATACAGATTCAGATTTTGCTGGTTGTAAACTTGATAGAAAAAGCACAAGCGGATCATGTCAATTCTTAGGAGAAAATTTAATCTTATGGTTTAGCAAGAAACAGAACTCGGTTGCATTATCTACAGCTGAAGCCGAATATGTTGCTACCGGGAGTTGTTGTGCTCAAATCATGTGGATCAAACAACAACTTGAAGATTATGGAATCAAACAAGATAAAATTCCCATTAATTGTGACAATACAAGTGCTATTAACCTAACTAGGAATCCAATTCAGCACTCAAGAACCAAACACATTGAAATAAGACATCACTTCATAAGAGATCATGTACTGAATGGTGATGTTACACTTCAATTTGTTTGCACTGATGATCAATTAGCTGATATCTTCACAAAATCCTTGAGTGAAGAGCGATTCTGTGTACTTAGGAGAGGATTAGGAGTGATTGATCCATTCTAGTGATATTCTCTTCTAATTCATTGATTTTGATGATTAGCTTGTGTTAAATATAGAGTTTCTCATCTATGATCGTCAAATCAGCTCATAAACTTAGTGATTATCCCTTATTTGGCACGAAAATAACATGATTTTTGGGTGCGTGCCAGAGTTCGAGTCGACTCGGATACATTTTAGAGTCGGCTCATGGGGGAGTCAACTCGCACATAGTTAGGAGTCGACTCGAGGTCGATGGCATCATAGGGGGAGTCGACTCGCGCATATTTTGGAGTCGACTCGATGTCGAGTCGACTCGCGACTTACTAGAGTCGACTCGAGGTCGGGAATCCGATGTTTTAACCCTAATCGAAGCGTTCAATCAACACTTCTATTCACCGCCGCCACTGTTCAAGAAACCTAGAGTCGTCTCTGACCTCATCTCCGACCTCCATTAGGGCATTTCCGTCGAGTTTCCCTCTGTTCCTCGTGTCCTTCCCCCTCCTTAGGTCTAGGATGCCTCGGAAAGTTGTTGTCCCAAGCCGGAAAAGGCCCCAACCGGCGAGCGGCACCGAGCGACGGTCAAAGGCTCGGAATGATCCCGTGAGGCCATAACCTCCGGTTCCTTCCCCGCCGAGGCCGGTTCCCTCGCGTCCGTGCGCCGGGAAGGCGGTCTCCACCGGGACATATGTCAACTTTGACTTCCTCTCCCGGGAAGGCTTTACCCTAGGGCATAGGTTAAGGGCTCAAGGGTTAGAGATGTTTTGTTCCCTAGATCTCCCTACTTACCCGGGGTTAGTTAGGGAATTTTACGGTACAGTAGCTAGGGGTCATGGTGGGATACAGGAAACCGTAGCGGGTGTCCCTTTATTTATTTTGGAGGATTTCATTGCTCAAATCCTCCATCTTCCCCAAGTAGGAGTGTTTCCCTCTCACCCAGCAGATAGGACTGAGGCCCTTACGGCCATACTAGGGAGTCCACCTCAGTCCTCCCTAGACGAGGTGTCTGCAAATCAGCTATCAGCTGAAATGCGGCTCCTCTTGAGTATTATATCTAGGACCCTCTTCCCAAAAACAGGCCGTTTTGATTTTGTATCTGAGAGGGACCTAGCCCTAATGTTCTACATTCTTCAGGATACTCCAATCAATTTTCCAAAACTCATCTATAAATACCTATGTGAGCCTTTAGACAAACCAAGGCTTACTCTTCCCTATGGCATGCTCTATACCTTGATCTTTAGGAAATTAGAGGTCCCCATTCCTGAGGGGGAACCCTCTCGCTCACTGCGATACACAGATCGCATGGGTGAGGGGACTCTACACAGGATGGGATTCCATAAGGTTGAGGGAGTCTGGGTCCGGAAACCATCCTCTTCCACACCTTCTGACCCTACTACTCGACACTCCCCCAGCCCTGATCATGACTCCGATTTTTCCACCTATCCCTCCACTTCAGCACCATCTACTTCAGCCGGACCCTCCACTGCACCACCTACTCAGCCACTAGAGGTCCGAATATCACCTGAGCAACTCCGGGAGTTGCGACAGGAGATCGTGAGGGATCTTCGGGACGACCTACTGAGGGAGCTCCGAGGTCCAGCGACTGCTCTCTCCACTACGCTGGTTCCATCATTGGCAGCCGTGACCGAGATGACGGCTCATCTAAGGGAAGAAATTTACAATGTAAGAAGCCTAATTCAAGCCCAATTCTCGAATATGAGCGATGTCACGAGCAATACAAGAAAGACACGAGAAGACATCCGACAGGAGCTAGGCAGCCAGAGTCAGGGTGCTGAACGGCATCCAATGTATTGATCTTCAAGTTGGATACCCTCCAGGAGAATCTGACTGAGCTTACCTCGATCCAGAGTAGGGCCACCTCGGAGATCATAAAGTAGCTAGGAAACATTACAGAAGGGATTAGTTTAATTATGCAACAATCTAGACTGAGCAAGGGAGCCACATCCTCCACCACAAAGAAATCCTAGTGTAGCTTGCTTTTTCTTATTGATATGTACTTACTGCTATACTTTTTGATGTATCTACAAGTGTACTTAAACTTACATCAATACAATGAGTAGACATTTCTCTTCCAAATTGTGCAAATTTGAACTCTAACTGCTTTTATGATGTGCTTTCTGCCTTTTTGCTATGATGACAAAAAGGGGAGAAAATATATTGTATAGACATGTAAAGGAAATCAATAAAAAAAAGAAAATTTTTAAAACATAAAATAATTTGTTCTAAGTGGATTCGATACCTCGAGGCTCATTATCTCTCTGTTGGGGCTCCTAAAGGAGTAATCTCCAGAATCTATTCAAGGGATATTCGGAGATTAGTTGAATCATACTCAAGAACAAATTGGCAGATTTTTCCTCTAAAAATCAAAAATTTAAGTTCAAAAGCTTCAATATACTAAAAGAAAATTCAGAGAATCAAAACAAAGTTGAATGCATGTGTTGAGGGGGAGAATCTGAAATCTTAAGAAAGCAAACTCATTAAATATATATAAGCCAAACAATTGATTGCATGACATGAAGGCTTATATAATTCCAAATGAAAGGGTGGTATCAGAACCGGAACTCTTTTACCAAAAGAGTAAAAGATCAAAATGACAACCCCATTTGGATCTCCTCATATTGAGGGCCAGTCTACCCATAGACCTCCATTCTTTAATGGATCCGACTACTCATATTGGAGGGCTAGGATGAGAATATTTATCCAAGCACAAGACTATGAGATGTGGACCACCATACTTAATGGACCATACATCCCATCAATTTTTGTAGAAGGTGCTACTATACCCAAACTTGAAAAGGATTGGGATGACAATGATATAAGGAAAGCACAACTAAATGCCAAAGCAATGAATGTGCTTTATTGTGCTTTAGATAGAAATGAATTCAATAGAGTCTCTACTTGCAATTCTGCAAAAGAGACTTGGGATAGACTTGAAGTGACCCACGAGGGAACAAATCAAGTAAAAGAATCTAAAATAAATATATTAGTTCATAAGTATGAATTATTTAAGATGGATTCCAATGAAACAATCACTTGCATGTTTACTAGATTTACTGACATTGTCAATGGCCTAAAAAGCCTTGGCAAAAATTATACTAACAGTGACCTTGTCAGGAAGATTTTTCGTTGTTTGCCAAGATCATGGGAGGCCAAGGTGATGGCAATCCAAGAAGCCAAGGACTTAAACAAGCTGCCACTCGAGGAGCTTCTTGGATCCCTAATGACGCACGAGCTCACAATAAAACAACACAGCGAAGAAGAATCCTCTCATAAGAAAAAGGTAATAGCTCTCAAATCTACTTCTTCTAACAAGGATTTATCTTGCAGTAGCAGCAGTGAAGAAGAAGATCATGAGGGAGATGATGATGAGGCTCTTCTCGTGCGTAAGTTCAGAAAATTCATCAACCGAAAGAAGTCCTTTCATCAAAGGAGAGGCCTCTCAAGTTCCTATCACAAGGATAAAGGTAAGAAAAGGAAAAATGAGGGAATCGGATGCTACAAATGTAAGAAGCCGGGACACTTCAGAGGAGACTGTCCTTTGCTCAAGAATGCCAGCAAGTACAAGAAAAAGAAGGTCCTCGTCTTCACTCTATCGGACTCCGATACATCATCATCATCATCGGATGAGGAACAAGAAGAAAAGGCCAACCTATGTTTTATGGCAAACGACAATGAGGTAACATCCGAAACACATTTAGACTTTACCTTCGATGAATTATATGATGCTTTCAATGAATTAATGGACGAATATAAGTCAATAAGCCTTAAGAATAAAGAGCTAAAACTAACCAATCAATCTCACCTCCACAAATACGATAAATTAGTTAAGGATAAGAATTTTATCACTAAAGAAAATTTAGAACTTAAAACAAGCAAGCAAATGCTAATTCAAAAAACTAATACCTTAATTAAAGAAAACAAAAAACTAACCAAGAAAATTTCTGAACTTAAAAAGGATAAACAAACTTTTAGAGATAATTTCACAAAAGACTTAAATGCACTAAAAACAGAAAAACAAAAGTTGGCACTAGAACTTGAAAAGTACAAACCTTTTGTAGAAAAGTTTACATATAGCTCTGAAAAATTGGAAAAGATACTTAATAGTCAACGAGCTGTGTTCAATAGAGCTGGTTTAGAGTATAAACCAAAAAATAAGCAAAAGCTCCTTAGTAATTTCTTTGTAAAAGCAGGAAAAAGCAAAATTAAAAAAAAAAACCTGTTTTTGCTGTGGAACAATAGGACATAAAGCTAATGTATGTGATCATAGAAAAGAAAAAACTAAAAAAAAAATTAAAAGAATTTGGGTTCTAAAAGGAACTAACATTACTAACCATGAAGGACCCAAGAAAACTTGGGTACCTAAAATTGTATGATTTACTTGTGTAGGAGTGTCTTGCAGCCAAGGTCGACAAAAACTGTTGGTACTTGGATAGTGGCTGCTCAAGACACATGACGGGTGACAAAGACCAATTCTTCACCCTTGAGCCTAAGAAGGGAGGTGCTGTGACATTTGGAGACAATAACCAAGGTCACATCATTGGTATAGGTAAAGTACAAATCACCCCTTCAACCTTTATTGATAATGTTCGATATGTTGATGGTCTTAAGCATAACCTACTTAGCATTAGTCAATTGTGTGATAGAGGTTTTGATGTTCTGTTCAAACTATCTTTATGCATCATAACCAACTCAATTGACAACAGTTTAGTATTTAAAGGAATTAGACGTGGCAATGTGTACGTAGTAGATCTTGAGGATCTTGCCAAACATAACCCCTGTTTAGTTGTTAATGATACTAAGGATAATGATGCAAGTTGGTTATGGCACCGTAAGTTAGGTCATGCAAGTATGGATACAATATCAAAACTAGTTAAAAGAGATTCCGTGATAGGTTTGCCAAAACTAAAATTTGAAAAAAATAAAATCTGTGAAGCTTGTCAATATGGCAAACAATCAAGGAACTTCTTTAAATCCATAAATTGTATCTCTACCTCTAGACCTCTAGAACTACTACATATGGATCTATTTGGGCCAACTAGAACCACAAGTCTAGGTGGAAACAAATATGGTCTTGTTATTGTAGATGATTTTTCTAGATATACTTGGGTTATGTTTTTAGCTCATAAAGATCAAGCATTTTCAGCATTTAAGAAATTTTATAAGGAAGTAACTAATGCTAGAGATGCTTCAGTCATAGCTATTAGAAGTGACCATGGAACAGAATTTGAAAATCATCTATTTGATGAATTTGGTAGTAAAAAGGGGATAACTCATAATTTTTCTGCACCTAGGACACCACAACAAAATGGAGTTGTAGAAAGGAAGAATAGAACCCTAGAAGAAATGGCTAGAACCATGCTATGTGAAAGTAACCTTCCTAAGTATTTTTGGGGAGAAGCCATTAATACATCATGTCATATATTAAATAGAGTCTTATTGAGATCCATTATAAAGAAAACACCTTATGAACTTTGGAAAAATAGAAAGCCCAAAGTAAACTATTTTCATGTTTTTGGATGTAAGTGTTTCGTTCATAATAATGGGAAGGATAACTTAGTTAAATTTGATTCTAAATCTGATGAGGGTATATTTTTGGGGTATTCTACAACAAGTAAAGCCTATAGAGTTTTTAATAAAAGAACCCTTGTTATTGAAGAGTCTATACATGTGGTTTTTGATGATACTAGTGATATCTCTTCTAGCAAGAGAGTTGTTCTTGATGATGATGCTGAAATTCTTGAAGAGAAGATTGATGAGATGACATTACGAGAAGATGAACAAAAACTAATTGGAAATGCATCATCAAGCCAAGAGGCAATTGTGGATCATGGGCTGACTAAGGCTTGGAGGTATGCTCATGGACATCCTAAGGAATTAATTTTAGATGATCCATCTCAACCTGTTAGGACTAGAGCATCTCTTAGGAACTTAAGTAATCATCTAGCATTTGTCTCACATTTTGAACCTAAACACATAGAAGAAGCTGAAAAGGATGTAAATTGGATAAATGCAATGCAAGAAGAATTAAACCAATTTACTAGAAACAAGGTATGGAACCTAGTTGAACGACCCTCTGAATATTCAATAATAGGTACCAAATGGATATATAAAAATAAACTTGATGAAAATGGAATTGTAATTAGGAACAAGGCCAGACTAGTAGCAAAGGGCTATAATCAAGAAGAAGGTATAGACTTTGATGAAACCTTTGCTCCTATAGCTAGACTTGAGGTAATTAGATTGTTACTAGCATTTGCATGCTCTAAAGATTTCAAATTATTTCAAATGGATGTAAAAAGTGTATTTTTGAATGGGTATATTAATGAGGAGGTGTATGTAGAACAACCTCCTGGTTTTGAAAATCATCAATACCCCAATCATGTGTATAAATTAAACAAAGCACTTTATGGTTTGAAACAAGCACCTAGAGCATGGTATGAAAGACTTAGCAAATTTCTACTAGATCATGAGTTCTCTAGAGGAAATGTAGATACAACACTATTTTTAAAGAAGAAAAACAAAAAAATGTTAGTAGTGCAGATTTATGTTGATGATATTATTTTCGGTGCTACTAACAATCGCCTCTGCGAAGAATTTGCTGACTTGATGCAGAGTGAATTTGAAATGAGCAAGATGGGAGAGCTGAACTATTTTCTCGGGCTCCAAATCAAACAGTCTGAAGAAGGAATCTTCATCAATCAAGCTAAATACATCAAGGAGATGCTTAAGAAGTTTGATATGGAAGGAAACAAGTCAATCAGCACACCCATGAGCTCATCATGCAAACTAGACCAAGATGAATCAGGTAAATCAGTAGATCAAAAGATGTATAGAGGTATGATAGGATCTTTATTATATCTCACTGCAAGTAGACCTGATATCATGTTTAGTGTATGCATGTGTGCTAGATATCAATCTAATCCTAAGGAATCACACTTAATTGCAGTTAAGAGAATCTTTAAATACCTAATAGGAACAAAAAATATAGGTTTATGGTATTCTAAAGAATCTAGCCTAAACTTAATAGGATATACAGATTCAAATTTTGCTGGTTGTAAACTTGATAGAAAAAGCACAAGTGGATCATGTCAATTCTTAGGAGAAAATTTAATCTCATGGTTTAGCAAGAAACAGAACTCGGTTGCATTATCTACAGCTGAAGCCGAATATATTGCTGCCGGGAGTTGTTGTGCTCAAATCATGTGGATCAAACAACAACTTGAAGATTATGGAATCAAACAAGATAAAATTCCCATTAATTGTGACAATACAAGTGCTATTAACCTAACTAAGAATCCAATTCAGCACTCAAGAACCAAACACATTGAAATAAGACATCACTTCATAAGAGATCATGTACTGAATGGTGATGTTACACTTCAATTTGTTTGCACTGATGATCAATTAGCTGATATCTTCACAAAACCCTTGAGTGAAGAGCGATTCTGTGTACTTAGGAGAGGATTAGGAGTGATTGATCCATTCTAGTGATATTCTCTTCTAATTCATTGATTTTGATGATTAGCTTGTGTTAAATATAGAGTTTCTCATCTATGATCGTCAAATCAGCTCATAAACTTAGTGATTATCCCTTGTTTGGCACGAAAATAACATGATTTTTGGGTGCGTGCCAGAGTTCGAGTCGACTCGGATACATTTTAGAGTCGGCTCATGGGGGAGTCGACTCGCACATAGTTAGGAGTCGACTCGAGGTCAATGGCATCATAGGGGGAGTCGACTCGCGCATATTTTGGAGTCGACTCGATGTCGAGTCGACTCGCGACTTACTAGAGTCGACTCGAGGTCGGAAATCCGATGTTTTAACCCTAATCGAAGCGTTCAATCAACACTTCCATTCACCGCCGCCACTGTTCAAGAAACCTAGAGTCGTCTCTGACCTCGTCTCCGACCTCCATTAGGGCATTTCCGTCGAGTTTCCCTCTGTTCCTCGTGTCCTTCCCCCTCCTTAGGTCTAGGATGCCTCGGAAAGTTGTTGTCCCGAGCCAGAAAAGGCCCCAACCGGCGAGCGGCACCGAGCGACGGTCAAAGGCTCGGAATGATCCCGTGAGGCCACAACCTTCGGTTCCTTCCCCGCCGAGGCCGGTTCCCTCGCGTCCGTGCGCCGGGTAGGCGGTCTCCACCGGGAGATATGTCAACTTTGACTTCCTCTCCCGGGAAGGCTTTACCCTAGGGCATAGGTTAAGGGCTCAAGGGTTAGAGATGTTTTGTTCCCTAGATCTCCCTACTTACCCGGGGTTAGTTAGGAAATTTTACGGTACAGTAGCTAGGGGTCATGGTGGGATACAGGAAACCGTAGCAGGTGTCCCTTTATTTATTTCGGAGGATTTCATTGCTCAAATCCTCCATCTTCCCCAAGTAGGAGTGTTTTCCTCTCACCCAGCAGATAGGACTGAGGCCCTTACGGCCATACTAGGGAGTCCACCTCAGTCCTCCCTAGACGAGGTGTCTGCAAATCAGCTATCAGCTGAAATGCAGCTCCTCTTGAGTATTATATCTAGGACCCTCTTCCCAAAAACAGGCCGTTTTGATTTTGTATCTGAGAGGGACCTAGCCCTAATGTTCTACATTCTTCAGGATACTCCAATCAATTTTCCAAAACTCATCTATAAATACCTATGTGAGCCTCTAGACAAACCAAGGCTTACTCTTCCCTATGGCATGCTCTATACCTTGATCTTTAGGGAATTAGAGGTCCCCATTCCTGAGGGGGAACCCTCTCGCTCACTGCGATACACAGATCGCATGGGTGAGGGGACTCTACACAGGATGGGATTCCATAAGGTTGAGGGAGTCTGGGTCTGGAAACCATCCTCTTCCACACCTTCTGACCCTACTACTCGACACTCCCCCAGCCCTGATCATGACTCCGATTTTTCCACCTATCCCTCCACTTCAGCACCATCTACTTCAGCCGGACCCTCCACTGCACCACCTACTCAGCCACTAGAGGTCCGAATATCACCTGAGCAACTCCGGGAGTTGCGACAGGAGATCGTGAGGGATCTTCGGGACGACCTACTGAGGGAGCTCCGAGGTCCAGCGACTGCTCCCTCCACTGCGCTGGTTCCATCATTGGCAGCCGTGACCGAGATGACGGCTCATCTAAGGGAAGAAATTTACAATGTAAGAAGCCTAATTCAAGCCCAATTCTCGAATATGAGCGATGTCACGAGCAATACAAGAAAGATGCGAGAAGACATCTGACAGGAGCTAGGCAGCCAGAGTCAGGGTGCTGAACGGCATCCAATGTATTGATCTTCAAGTTGGATACCCTCCAGGAGAATCTGACTGAGCTTCCCTCGATCCAGAGTAGGGCCATCTCGGAGATCATAAAGTAGCTAGGAAACATTACAGAAGGGATTAGTTTAATTATGCAACAATCTAGACTGAGCAAGGGAGCCACATCCTCCACCACAAAGAAATCCTAGTGTAGCTTGCTTTTTCTTATTGATATGTACTTACTGCTATACTTTTTGATGTATCTACAAGTGTACTTAAACTTACATCAATACAATGAGTAGACATTTCTCTTCCAAATTGTGCAAATTTGAACTCTAACTGCTTTTATGATGTGCTTTCTGCCTTTTTGCTATGATGACAAAAAGGGGAGAAAATATATTGTATAGACATGTAAAGAAAATCAATAAAAAAAAAGAAAATTTTTAAAACATAAAATAATTTGTTCTAAGTGGATTCGATACCTCGAGGCTCATTATCTCTCTGTTGGGGCTCCTAAAGGAGTAATCTCCAGAATCTATTCAAGGGATATTCGGAGATTAGTTGAATCATACTCAAGAACAAATTGGCAGATTTTTCCTCTAAAAACCAAAAATTTAAGTTCAAAAGCTTCAATACACTAAAAGAAAATTCAGAGAATCAAAACAAAGTTGAATGCATGTGTTGAGGGGGAGAATCTGAAATCTTAAGAAAGCAAACTCATTAAATATATATAAGCCAAACAATTGATTGCATGACATGAAGGCTTATATAATTCCAAATGAAAGGGGGAGCTTTAACTTCAAAATTTACTATTTCACACCTTTCAGTTTTGGATAAATTAAATAACTAGACACTTGAATTCATTTTAAAATTTTACTATAAATCTCCTTTTTTTGTTGAGCAATTCACTTTACAAATACTCAATGTTTTGTCATCATCAAAAAGGGGGAGATTGTAGAGTGATTGATTATAACTCTATTTGATTTTGATGAGCTCAAAGCATTTGAGTATATCTTATGTTATACTAATGAATTCAATCTAGTGTTTCAGTCAAATACTTGTAAATTTATGGTTAAGAGTCTTTAGATTTGGTTCAATACATTTTGGATAAGTAAAGAATTCAATTTGAACCAAAGTCTGAGTCTCGAGTCGACTCCGGAAGATTTCGAGTCGACTCCAAGCGTATCAGAAGCACTGGCACAAGCTCGAGTCGACTCCTGCACATTACGAGTCGACTCCGACTGAGAACAGACAGCCGGACAGAAAGATTCATCTCAGAACCTGTCAACGAGTCGACTCTTGAAGAATTCGAGTCGACTCCGATGCTTGTCGAGTCGACTCCAGCGTAGTACGAGTCGACTCCAGAGAGTAACAGACAGAAAGACAGAGAAGCTATTTAGGACCCTGAGAGCCGAGTCGACTTCCGAAGAACTCGAGTCGACTCCGATGGTCGGCAGGTCGACTCCTAAGGAAGCGAGAGTCGACTCCCAGAGAAAAGCAAGGCAAAAAGTCAGAGAGCCAATTTCGGTCACTGAGAGCCGAGTCGACTCCCGCAAAGTCCGAGTCGACTCCAAGGCAGCGCAACCCCAAAGACAGAAGACGGTTTTTTCGTCTCTGAGAGGTGAGTCGACTCCAGGACAGTTCGAGTCGACTCCAAGGCAGCGCGACCCTAAAGACAGAAGACTAAATTTTCATCTCTGAGAACCGAGTCGACTCCAAGACAGTTCGAGTCGACTCCGAGACGGCACAAGTCAACAGACAGAAGATCGGGAGTTCGGGCTCTGAGTGCCGAGTCGACTCCCAGAATATCCGAGTCGACTCGAGTGAGCAAACTTGAAAAATACATCTCTGGATTCCTTTGAACGAGTCGTCTCTAAAAGTGCCAGGTCAGCTCCAGACGTTGGAGAGTCGACTCCAGGTTCAGTCGAGTCGACTCCAAGTCAAGACAGCACTTTAATTCAAATCCAGAACAGTTGCCGAGCCGTCTCCAGAAAAGCATGACTCGACTCCTGCAACAGGCGAGTCGACCGTGCTATCGGTTGTTCACATTCAAGCATGAGTTAGTTCAGAGTCGGCAAGGGGAATCAGAGAAAGGGCAGTTTAGTAAACAATCATGACCATGGGAACTCTCATGGCCATATGCTCGATGATAGGAGCAGAACGTCGGACATATTCACTTTCGGTTATGTGATGTGCGAAATCGGCTTACTTCCGATCCCAACGAAAATATTGTCAGGAGTTGCAGAATGTGCAGAACGGCTAGAATATTGGGTCTAACGGCTAGTTTTCTTGGAGAATGGCTTAAATAGCTATAGAGAACTGTAGCAAGGTAGAGAAGTGACATTCCATTCAAAGAAAACAAGTAATCTCCACCTACCAAAGGATTTCAAAGGGAATACACGTGAAAGAAGGAAGAGAGGCATTAAACTCCATCCAACCAACTCTTTCCAGCATTCAAGAAGTCTCCATCAGTCATCAAGTCTTCGAGACATTCAAGAGGAGACCCCGAGTTCGAGAAGCCCTCCTCTACATCTTCATAAATCTGTTTGAGGGCTCTTAACTTCTCTCTTGTTATTAATCACTGAATATCTGCTTGTTAAGAAGCTTCCTTTTTCTGTTTGTTTTTCAAACCATTTGTTTCTTACTTGATTCAATCAGGGGATTGAATCAAGGGGTGTTAAGGTTTGTTGGTGAGCCTAGGTTGAAACCAACGGTGTAAGGGTTTGATTGTGATCCCGAAAAAACAATCGGGTGGTTCTAGTCGGTGAGCCTGGAAAAACCGACCGAGTTCGTTGTGATCTCGTAAAACAACAAGTTGGGTTGTGAACTTGTAAAACAACCGGCTGTAATCCAAGGAGTTATAGTGAATTCCCAAGTGTGGCTTGGGGAGTAGACGTAGGAGCAAGGGTTAGCTCCGAACCACTATAAATTTGCTTGTGTTTGTGATTGCTTTATTGTCTCTTACTTTTTCTTCATCCACTGCATATAGCAACTAATTAATCCACTTGCAAAAAGTTTTAATTAGTTACTCACAAAGCTTTTAATTGCAATAATTATTTTAAAACCCAATTCACCCCCCCTCTTGGGTTGTCTATCTGGGCAACAAAGGGGGAGCTTTAACTTCAGAATTTACTATTTCACACCTTTCAGTTTTGGATAAATTAAATGACTAGACACTTGAATTCATTTTAAAACTTTACTATAAATCTCCTTTTTTGGTTGAGCAATTCACTTTACAAATACTCAATGTTTTGTCATCATCAAAAAGGGGGAGATTGTAGAGTGATTGTTTATAACCCTATTTGATTTTGATGAGCTCAAAGCATTTGAGTATATCTTATGTTATACTAATGAATTCAATTTAGTGTTTCAGTCAAATATTTGTAAATTTATGTTTAAGTGTCTCTAGCTTTGGTTCAATATACTTTGGATAAGTAAGGAATTCAATTTGAACCAAAGTCTGAGTCTCGAGTCGACTCCGAAAGATTACGAGTCGACTCCAAGCGTATCAGAAGCACTGGCACAAGCTCGAGTCGACTCCTGCACATTACGAGTCGACTCCGACTGAGAACAGACAGCCGGACAGAAAGATTCATCTCAGAACCTGTCAACGAGTCGACTCCTGAAGAATTCGAATCGACTCCGATGCTTGTCAAGTCGACTCCAGCATAGTACGAGTCGACTCCATGGAGTAACAGACAGAAAGACAGAGAAGCCATTTTGGACTCTGAGAGCCGAGTCGACTCTCGAAGAACTTGAGTCGACTCCGATGGTTGGCAGGTCGACTCCTAAGGAAGCAAGAGTCGACTTCTAGAGAAATGCAAGGCTAAAAGTCAGAGAGCCAACTTCGATGTCTGAGAGCCGAGTCGACTCCCGCAAAGTCCGAGTCGACTCCAAGGCAGCGCAACCCCAAAGACAGAAGACTGTATTTTCATCTCTGAGAGCCGAGTCGACTCCGAGACAGCACAGGTCAACAGACAGAAGATCGGGATTTTAGGCTCTGAGTGCCGAGTCGACTCGAGTGAGCAAACTTGAAAGAAAGATCTTTGGATTCCTTAGAACGAGTCGTCTCCAAGAGTGCCGGGTCAGCTCCAGAAATTGGGGAGTCGACTCCAGATTCAGTCGAGTCGACTCCAAGTCAAGACAGCACTTTAATTCAAATCCAGAACAGTTGCCGAGCCGTCTCCAGAAAAGCATGAGTCGACTCCTGCAACAGGCGAGTCGACTCCAGATCGCGCGAGTCGACTCCGATCCCAACGGAAACATTGTCAGGAGTTACAGAATGTGCAGAACGGCTAGAAATATGTGTCTAACGGCTATTTTTCTTTGGGAATGGCTTAAATAGCCTGAGGGAACAGTAATAGAGTAAGAAAGAGAGACTCCATTGAAAGCTAAAGGGATTTTCCACCAACCAAAAGCTCTCTAGAGTGATTACACGAAAAAGAAGGAAGAAGTGCATTAAAGTCGACTCTCCAACTCTCTTCCTCACATTCAAGGCTCTCCTCCTGACAATTGTTTAAATACGCTTTTGAGAAGCTTCCTTTTTCTGTTTGTTTCAAACTATTTGTTTCTTACTTGATTCAATCAGGGGATTGAATCAAGGGTGTTAAGGTTTGTTGGTGAGCCAAGGTTAAAACCAACGGTGTAAGGGTTTGATTGTGATCCCGAAAAAATAATCGGGTGGTTCTAGTCGGTGAGCCTGTGAAATCTGACCGAGTTCGTTGTGATCTCGTAAAACAACAAGTTGGGTTGTGAACTTATAAAACAATCGGCTGTAATCCGAGGGATTATAGTGAATTCCCAAGTGAGGCTTGGGGAGTGGACGTAGGAGCAAGGGTTAGCTCCGAACTACTATAAGATTGCTTGTGTTTGTGATTGCTTCATTGTCTCTTACTTTCCCTTCATCCACTGCATATAGCAACTAATTAATCCACTCGCAAAAAGTTTTAATTAGTTACTCACAAAGCTTTTAATTGCAATAATTATTTTAAAACCCAATTCAGCCCTCCCTCTTGGGTTGTCTATCTGGGCAACATATTGGAAGGCTAGGATGAGGATATTTATCCAAGCTCAAGACTATGAGATTTGGAGCACTATAGTTAATGGACCATACATCCCATCAATTTTTGTAGAGGGTGTTACTATACCCAAACTTGAAAAAGATTGGGATGACAATGATATTAGGAAGGCACAACTAAACGCCAAAGCAATGAATGTGCTTTATTGTGCCTTAGACCGTAATGAATTCAATAGAGTCTCAACTTGCAATTCTGCAAAAGAGATATGGGATTGGCTTGAAGTGACCCACGAGGGCACGAATCAAGTAAAAAAATCTAAAATAAACATACTAGTTCATAAATATGAACTATTTAAGATGGAATCTAATGAAACTATCACTTGCATGTTTACTAGATTTACTGATATTGTCAATGGCCTAAAAAGCCTTGGCAAAAATTATACTAACAGTGACCTTGTCAGGAAGATTCTTCGATGTTTGCCAAGATCATGGGAGGCCAAGGTAACGGCAATCCAAGAAACCAAGGACTTGAACAAGCTTCCACTTGAGGAGCTTCTTGGATCCCTAATGACACACGAGCTCACAATGAAACAACATAGCGAAGAAGAATCCTCTCATAAGAAAAAGGTAATAGCTCTCAAATCTACTTCTTCTAACAAGGATTTATCTTGCAGTAGCAGCAGTGAAGAAGAAGATAATGAGGGAGATGATGATGAGGCTCTTCTCGTGCGAAAGTTCAGAAAATTCATCAACCGAAAGAAGTTCTTTCATCAGAGGAGAGGTCCCTCAAGTTCCTACTACAAGGATAAAGGTAAGGAAAGGAAAAATGAAGGAATCGGATGCTATGAATGCAAGAAGTCGGGACATTTTAGAGCTGACTGTCCCTTGCTCAAGAAGGCCAACAAATATAAGAAAAAGAAAGTCCTCGTCTCCACCTTAACGGATTCCGATTCATCATCATCATCGGATGAGGAACAAGAGGAAAAGGCCAACTTCTGTTTAATGGCGAACGAAAATGAGGTAACATCTGAAATGCATTTAGATTTTACCTTTGATGAATTATATGATGCATTTAATGAATTAATGGATGAATATAAGACAATAAATCTTAAGAATAAAGAGCTAAAACTAATCAATCAATCTCACTTCCATAAATACGATAAATTAATTAAGGATAAGGATTTTATCATTAAAGAAAATTTAGAACTTAAAACAAGCAAGCAAATGTTAATTCAAAAAACTAAATACCTTAATTAAAGATAACAAAAAACTAACCAAGGAAATTTCAGAACTTAAAAACGATCAACAAACTATAAGAGATAATCTCACAAAAGACTTAAACATACTAAAAACAGAAAAACAAAAGTTAGCACAAGAACTTGAAAAATACAAACCTTTTGTAGAAAAGTTTACATATAGTTCTAAAAAATTAGAAATGATACTTAATAATCAACGAGCTGTGTTTAATAGAGCTGGTTTAGGGTATAAACCTAAGAATAAGCAAAAGCTCCTTAGTAATTTTTTTGTGAAAGCAGGGGAAAGCAAAATTAAGAATATAACCTGTTTTTGCTGTGGAAAAATAGGACATAAAGCTAATGTGTGTGACCATAGAAAAGAAAAAGCTAAAAGAAAAATTAAAAAGATTTGGATTCCAAAAGGAACCAACATTACTAACCATGAAGGACCCAAGAAAACTTGGGTACCTAAAATTGTATGATTTCCTCGTGTAGGAGTGTCTTGCGGCCAAGGTCGACAAAAACTGTTGGTACTTGGATAGTGGCTGCTCAAGACACATGACGGGTGACAAAAAGTAATTCTTCACCCTTGAGCCTAAAAAGGGAGGTGCAGTGACATTTGGAGACAATAACCAAGGTCACATCGTTGGTATAGGTAAAGTACAAATCACCTCCTCAACCTTTGTTGATAATGTACGATTTGTAGATGGTCTTAAGCATAACTTACTTAGCATAAGTCAATTATGTGATAGGGGTTTTGATGTTCTGTTTAAGCCAACCCTATGCATCATAACCAACTCAATTGACAATAGCTTAGTATTCAAAGGAATAAGACGTGGAAATATGTACGTAGTAGATCTTGAAGATGTTGCCAAAAATAACCCTTGCTTAGTAGCTAGTGATACTAAGGCTAATGATATAAGTTGGCTATGGCACCGTAAGTTAGGTCATGCAAGTATGGATACAATATCAAAACTAGTTAAAAGAGATTCTGTAATAGGTTTGCCAAAACTAAAATTTGATAAAAATAAAATTTGTGAAGCGTGTCAATATGGCAAACAATCTAGGAGCTCTTTTAAATCCATAAATTGTGTCACTACTACTAGACCTCTTGAACTACTACACATGGATCTATTTAGACCAACTAGAACTACAAGTCTTGGTGGAAACAAGTATAGCCTTGTCATTGTAGATGATTTTTCTAGATACACATGGGTCATGTTCTTAGCTCATAAAGATGAAGCATTTTCTGTGTTTAAGAAATTTCATAAGGAAGTTACTAATTCAAGAAATGCTTCAGTTATAGCTATTAGGAGTGATCATGGAATGGAATTTGAAAATCATCTATTTGACGAATTTTGTAGTAAAAAGGGGATAACTCATAATTTCTCTGCACCTAGGACACCACAACAAAATGGAGTTGTATAAAGAAAGAATAGAACCCTAAAGGAAATGGCTAGAACCATGTTGTGTGAAAGTAACCTCCCTAAGTATTTTTGGGGAGAAGCCATTAATACATCATGTCATATACTAAATAGAGTTTTATTGAGACCCATTATAAAGAAAACACCTTATGAACTTTGGAGAAATAGAAAGCCCAAAGTAAACTATTTTCATGTTTTTGGATGTAGGTGTTTCATTCATAATAATGGCAAGGATAACTTAGGTAAATTTGATTCTAAATCTGATGAAGGTATCTTTTTGGGATATTCAACATCAAGTAAAGCTTATAGAGTATTTAACAAAAGAAATCTTGTTATTGAAGAGTCTATACATGTTGTTTTTGATGATACTAATGATATCTCTTCTAGCAAGAAAGTTGCTCCTGATGATGATGCAGAAATTCTTGAAGAAAAGATTGATGAGATGACATTACAAGAAGATGAACCAAAGCTAATTGGAGATGCATCAACAAGCCAAGAGGCAATTGTGGATTATGGGCTGACTAAGGCTTGGAGGTATGCTTATGGGCATCCTAAGAAATTAATTTTAGATGATCCATCTCAACCTATTAGAACTAGAGCATCTCTTAGGAACTTAAATAATCATCTAGCATTTGTCTCACACTTTGAACCTAAAAATATAGAAGAAGCTGAAAATGATGTAAATTGGATAAATGCAATGCAAGAAGAACTAAACTAATTCACTAGAAACAAGGTATGGAACCTAGTTGAACGACCCTCTGAATACTCAATAATAGGAACCAAATGGATATATAAAAATAAACTTAATGAAAATGGAATCGTGATTAGGAACAAGGCTAGACTAGTAGCAAAGGGCTATAATCAAGAAGAAGGTATAGACTTTGATGAAATTTTTGCTCCTGTAGCTAGACTTGAAGCAATTAGATTGTTACTAGCATTTGCATGCTCTAAAGATTTCAAATTATTTCAAATGGATGTAAAAAGTGCCTTTTTGAATGGGTATATTAATGAGGAGGTGTATGTAGAACAACCTCCTGGTTTTGAAAATCATCAATATCCCAATCATGTGTATAAATTAAACAAAGCACTTTATGGTTTGAAACAAGCTCCTAGAGCATGGTATGAAAGACTTAGCAAATTTATGTTAGACCATGAATTCTCTAGAGGGAACGTTGATACAACATTGTTTTTAAAAAGAAAAAACAAAGATATGTTAGTAGTTCAGATTTATGTAGATGATATTATTTTCGGTGCTACTAACAATCGCCTCTGCGAAGAATTTGCTGACCTAATGCAGAGTGAATTTGAAATGAGCATGATGGGAGAGCTGAACTATTTTCTCGGGCTCCAAATCAAGCAATTTGAAGAAGGGATCTTCATCAATAAAGCTAAATACATCAAGGAGATGCTTAAGAAGTTTGATATGGAAGGAAACAAGTCAATCAGCACACCCATGAGTTCATCATGCAAACTAGACCAAGATAAATCAGGTAAATCAGTAGATCAAAAGATGTATAGAGGTATGATAGGATCTTTATTATATCTCACTGCAAGTAGACCTGATATCATGTTTAGTGTATGCATGTGTGCTAGATATCAATCTAATCCTAAGGAATCTCACTTAATTGCTGTTAAGAGAATCTTTAAATACCTAATAGGAACAAAAATCATAGGCTTATGGTACTCTAAAGATTCGAGCATAAACTTAATAGGGTACACTGATTCAGACTTCGCTGGTTACAAACTTGATAGAAAAAGCACCAGCGGGTCATGTCAATTCTTAGGAGAAAACTTAATTTCTTGGTTTACCAAGAAACAAAACTCAGTTGCACTATCTACGGCTGAAGCCGAATATGTTGCTGCAGGGAGTTGTTGTGCTCAAATCTTGTGGATTAAACAACAACTTGAAGATTATGGTATTAAACAAGATAAAATTTTCATTAATTGTAATAATACAAGTGCCATTAATCTAACTAAAAATCCAATTCAGCACTCAAGAACTAAACACATTGAGATAAGACATCACTTCATAAGAGATCATGTACTGAATGGTGATGTGACACTTCAATTTGTGTGTACTGATGATCAACTTGCTGATATCTTCACAAAACCTCTGAGTGAAGATCGATTTTGCATACTTAGAAGAGGGTTAGGAGTGATTGATCCATTCTAGTGATACTCTCCTCTAGTTCATAGATTTTGAGGATTAGTCTATGGTGGACATAGGATTTCTTATCTTTGATCATCAAATCAGTTCTTAAATCCTGGATAAGCCCATAACTCTCTCTTGTGGCACGAAAATAATAAGATTGTTGGATGTGTGCCAGAGTTCGAGTCGACTCGGATACATCTTAGAGTCGGCTCATGGGGGAGTCAACTCGCGCATATTTGGGAGTCGACTCGATGTAGAGTCGACTCGCGACTTACTGGAGTCGACTCGAGGTCGGAAATCCGATTTTTTAACCCTAATCGAAACGTTCAATCCTCACTTCTATTCACAGCTGACACTGTTCCAAAATCCTAGAGCCATCTCCGACCTCGTCTCCGACCCATTCTAGGTCTTCTCCATCGAGTTTTTCCTCCATTTTCCTAGTCCTTCTCCCGTGTTTAGGTCAAAAATGCCTAGGAAAGCAGTTGTCCCAAGCCGGAAGAGACCTCTCTCTGCGAGCGGGGCCGAGCGACGGTCAAAGGCTCGGAACGAACCCGCGAGGCCACCACCTCCAGTTTCTTCCCCGCCTAGGCCGGTTCCCTCGCGTCCGTGCGCCGGGAGGCAGTCTCCACCAGGAGGAAAGTCAACTTTGACTTCCTCTCCCGGGAAGGCTTCACCCTAGGGCATCGTCTCAGGGTACAAGGGCTAGAGTTTTTCTGTTCCTTAGACCTCCCAACTTACCCGAGGTTAGTTAGAAAATTTTATGGGACTGTAACCCGAGGTAGTGGTGGTATCCAGGGAACCGTAGCGGGTGTCCCTATATTCATCTCGGAGGACTTGATTACGCCCAAAGAATAACGCGGCTATCGCAGTATATATTGGGGTGTCGATTCCACAGGGAGAAGGTAGGAACACTAAAAGGAACTACAAAACTAAAAAGAAATATCAAAGCAGTAAAATGTGATGTGAATGTTTAAAAGTAAATTGACAATTAGATTGTAGTAGTGAAAAGATGTGACCAGAATTAATGGCAGCAAAGCATCGGGAATTCCTCACTTGAATCAGGTAATTCCATTCATATTTGATCCATTGGATAACTCAATTAGAGATCATAGCACCAGATTCTCTAATTGGACGATATAGCATTACAATCAAAATATTTAGTGATAATTCTTGAAAATCATTCTCCTCTTTTAAAACCAAGGATTGTTATCCTTTTAGACTCAGATTCAAAGACAAAAATATACCCAATGGCAATATTTCAGCAAAAAATCACACTAACTGGATAAACAATCAAATCTAGATATAATCAAGCACCTCAACAATTCTATAGAAAAAGACATGGCTGAATCTATGAAAAGAATAGGTTCAAGATTATTCCAACACAAGAAAGATCTATGGATGAGAAATGATAAACAAAAATTGTATCAACATGAGAATCTATTACATAGATCAAATATAAATGAAACTACCATCATCCAAGCGAGTTCATCCCTAGCTTCACCAAAGAATTAGCTCTCCATGAATTTTTGGCTCCTCTTGATGATTTCTTTGTAATGCAGCCTTTTTTTTCTTTTTAGAACGGCGTGCTCCCCAAGTATATATATGATTTTGGGGCTAAAAACCCTAGGAAACACGACTTAGACACGTTTGCATGTGTTTTTCCGACTTTACCCTCGAGCACCAACGTCAGCATGAGGTAGGCCTGTTAACGAGCCGAGCCAAGCCCGAGCTTGGGGAGGCTCGGGCTCGGCTCGTTTTACAGAAGTTGGGCTCGGGCTCGGGCTCGGGCTCGTTACCGAGCTTTGTATTGGGCTCGAGCTCGGGCTCACTTAGCAAAGCAAAAGCTTGGGCTTGGGCTCGTAAAGCTTGTATTAATGACGAGCCCAAGTTCGAGCCCGAGCCCGAGCCGAGCTCGGGCCCGAGCTTCTTTCACATCCTACCATAGCTAGGCTACTGAGGTGGGTGGGAAGGCGGCTCGGGCTCGAGCTTCTTTTACATCCTACCATAGCTAGGCTACCGATATAAGAGGGAAGGAAACGTTACATCCTACCATAGCTAGGCTGAGTCCTGCATGATTTCGCCATCTTAAGACGTGGTACATGGAAGTGGACCTACAGTGGCGACGGAGATACGGCATCGCACGTAGGCCTGTAGATGGTGATGATTACAGTTTCATCTGGGAAAAGGGGTGGTTCATTCAAACTAAAAATATCTATATTAGGATTTTTTATAAAATATCATTGACCACGTGTCGTGACCCAATAGGAGGATAGTGTAGTGCTACAGCTGTGACGCTGTTAAAGGGGGTGACATCTTTTAAATGGGGGGTTTGAGTTTCCCACGAATATCGAAGCACTGGCGAGTAAATGTGGCAGATCTTTTGCTTGAGGGGGAGAGGTGGGGAGCGCTCGAGTTTCCCACGAATATCGAAGCACCAATCCTGTACGGTAACTGACTTTTTAAAAGCGGGCAAGTGCGGGTGCGGAGAGGGAAGAGGAAAAAAAAAACTGACTCGGCCTGCTTCGTGCAGCGTGCTTGAAGTGACGAGCCCAAACGGGCTCGCGAGCTGCTCGGGCTCGAGCTCGAATTTAAACGAGCTTCATCTTAGGCTCGAGCTCGGGCTCGTTTGACTAACGAGCCGAGCTTTTACCGAGCCGAGCCCGAGCCGAGCTCGAGCAGCTCAGCTCGTTAACAGGCCTAGCATGAGGTTCGGGAGACTTTCTAGATCGCATCTGATCTTCAAATTTTATGTTCTTATAGTCATTTGAAAGCTCTGGAAGTCTAGTTTCCAACAAAATTTGAATCATCTCAATTGGACTTCTGTAGCTCCCGAAATCATCAAAATACTACACAAAGGTCTGATCTGTCAGGGCCCAGGCTGGCGGTTTAGGGAAACCTAACTTTGCAACTTCATAACTTTCTCTTTGGAGCTCCAATTGACCTGATTCTTGATGCATATGAAACTTCAACATGTCTACTTCATCTCCACTAAGTTTCATTTCATTCGGACTGCAATGGGATATTCAATCTTCTTAACTCCATTCCTACAATAAAATCACCAAAATCAATTAAGACTTGGACACTTTGTGAAGTAAAGTTCAGATTAGAAAAATATCATAAAAATATCCAAATCATGCTTAAGTCTTAACAATTTAGCTTAAAGTGGTAGTGTTAAAAGGTACATTTTCATGCACCTATCACACCTCCCAACCAGCTTATTGCTAGTCCCTAGCAATTTAAGCAAAGAAAAAGAACGGACTATATCCAACCCAGTGTAGACAGCTTTTGCATGAGCTAAGCAATAATATTCAAGTATAACAAATAAAGTACTCGCAAGAGATCAACAATACTATCAAAATCAGACCATCAAGAGCAACTCCCAGAATTCGTGTGTGTGTGTACTCTAAGCCGTAACCATCTTACCACCAACCCTGACACATACAACGTCGAGAACATTTCAAACAAAAGCTTCAACTCCATATCTCACAGGTATAATATTCAATAGTAGACTGGTGTAAGGGGTCTCTCTATGGAGTTGAGAAAGGGTGTTCACACAAATATATGAGAAGGCAAGCGTTCATGAACAAGCAACAAACAAGCATTGATCTTATGATAGGATCACCAACCATTGGGAACTCAACCATTCTTACCACAAACCCACTTAGGATCAAAAAGGTCAATAATAAAAGGTTGTAATGAGGCTAAAGTTAAGTAAAATAAAAATAATAAAAGGATGGATAAGAGAATTCAAAAGAACTTTCCAGTACATGCTAGAGGTCTTCACAAGATATAACATCAAGCACAACTTCCTCAAACCGCTTGTACCTTTTTTTTTTTCTTTTCTCTTTTTTTTTCCTTTTTTTTCATGCTAGTCATACCATTTGGTTATTTCATCAACAACTTCATACTAGCATTTTGAACCTGTGACAAGCAGTTTGGGAACCAATAGAATCATTTTCAGAATGGAGATTAGAGCCTGAGACATTTTCAAGGCCTGTGGTAATAGAAAGCTGAAGCTGCTGGTGGAGTTGATTTGTTTCTTTGTTTCTTTCTTTTTTTTTTTTCTTCTTCCTTTTTTTTTTTTTAACACAACCTTTGGTTGCAATTATGGAGTCCATTTCAGCAAACCTGCCAGCACCAATGAGAAACCACCACAGTACATCCCCTTTCTTGTCTTCATTATTTGCGGACCAATTATTTATCATCCCTAGCATGTACTTGAAAATAAAAGGTAGGAAAGATATAATAATTTAGGCTCAACTCCAATGTGGAGGGGGGGTAAGGACATATGGGTTTACAAAGGAAAGGGTTCTTTTTTTTTTCGGCTCAAAATGGCTTCTAATGGATAAAACATGGGTTAGCTTGAAAGGCTCAAACGTTCATCCTAAATTGACCTTCATCATCTCCTAAGTATAATCAACCAACATACCACAAACTGTGCAATAAAAATTCCCAATAGAGCAACCAATTCAAAAAAATCAATGAACGCATGCCACAAGTCTCTGAACATGATGAACTCTCTCTCTCTCTAATACTCACCAATGCGTAAATACTTAAGTTTGAGAGTTCTCTAATTGTATGCATTGAACATCCATCAAACCACAAGTCTTAGATGCGTGCATAAAAAAAGAATTCAAAGGGTGTCTTAATAGTGTGACTAAGATAGAAAAATTGACTCCAGCAAAAATACTCTGTAATCATTTGTTTTTTTTTTAAAGCAAATTCATGCAAAAACATATACACATGGGCTGCCCTCCCCCAACTAAAACATGACATTGTCCTCAATGTATGGAAATAAAAGCATAGAAAACAAAATAGGATAGAGGTCACCTGATTAGCGGAGCACAAATCCATGGTAAAAACAGGAAGCTGGCAAACCTGAAAATTAAACTAAGGAAACCAAACAAAATAAAACAAAACAGGCAAAAACAAAAACTGAAACAAAGACAAAATAAAGAAAAACAAAAAGAAACAAGGAAAAAGAGAAACGTACCTGCATGGGCATAGCATCACTGTTCGTAGACGGGGTCCATGAGAAGAATATCTTCCTCTACTGGAGCCTCTTTCTCAAGGACCGGCTTGAGTCTCTGGCCATTTACCTTAAGCATCCGACCATCTCTAGGATCTTCTATCTCTACCGCTCCATTCTCAAATGTATGCTTTACCACAAAAGGACCAGTCCACCTAGATCGTAATTTACTAGGGTGTTTATGAAGCCTAGAATCATATAAGTATACTCGTTGATTAGGTGCAAACATTTTTCTAAGAATATTTCTATCATGAAATGCCTTCATCTTAGCCTTGTAAATTTTAGAATTTTCATAAGCTTCATTTCGCAACTCTTCTAACTCGGTCATCTGGAACTTCCTAAGCTCACCGGCTTCAGGTAAATCAAAGTTAAAGTTCTTAATAGCCCAATAGGCTCTATGTTCTAGCTCTACCGGTAGGTGGCAAGGTTTACCAAAAACAAGCCTATAAGGTGACATGCCTAGGGGGGTCTTGAAAGCTGTACGGTATGCCCAAAGTGCATCAGTTAATCGCAATGACCAATCCTTTCGGTCGGGGTTAACCGTTTTCTCTAAAATACGCTTAATCTCTCTATTAGCAAGCTCTACCTGCCCACTTGTTTGAGGATGGTAAGCTGTAGAAATCTTATGCACCACCCCATACTTCCTCATCAATGCTTCAAAGGAAAGGTTACAAAAATGTGTACCCCGGTCACTAATGATAACACGTGGTGTACCAAAACGAGACAACACATTTTCCTTTAGAAATTTAATTACTGTCTTATTGTCATTGTTCCTACAAGTTGCAGCCTCTACCCATTTGGACACATAATCTACTGCAACAATAATATATAGATAACCAAAAGAAGGAGGAAACGGTCCCATAAAATCTATACCCCAGCAATCAAAAATTTCTATCACTAAAATTGGATTCAAAGGCATCATATTACGACGGGACAAAGCTCCTAATTTTTGACATTTCTCACAAGAACGACAATAAACATTTGTGTCTCGAAACAATGATGGCCAATAAAATCCACACTGCAAAATTTTTGCAGCGGTTTTCTTCATAGAGAAATGGCCTCCACAAGCTTGGGAATGACAGAATTCTAAGACACTTGCTATCTCATCATCTGGGACACATCTCCTCATAATTTGGTCAGGACAGTACTTAAAAAGATGTGGATCATCCCAATAAAAAGAACGTACCTCTGTTAAGAACTTCTGCTTATCCTGTGCATTCCAGTCTGATGGCATCTCACCTGTTACCAAATAATTGACAATATGTGCAAACCACGGCATGGAGGTGATAGAAAATAATTGTTCATCTGGAAAATCATCACGGATCGGTGGTGTATCTGTAGTATCCTCAAATATTAACCTTGAGAGGTGATCAGCCACCCCATTCTCTAAACCCTTCTTGTCCTTGATGGTTAGATTAAATTCCTGCAAAAGCAAGATCCACCTAATTAATCGCGCCTTAGCATCCTTCTTTGCGAGAAGGTACTTAAGGGCTGCATGATCTGTAAAAATTGTAATAGGCGAGCCAATCAAATAAGCACGGAATTTATCTAATGCAAATACTACAGCTAGTAGTTCTTTTTCAGTAGTAGAATAATTCATTTGAGCACTATTTAAAGTCCTACTAGCATAATAAATGACAAAGGGCTTTTCCTCTCTCCGTTGACCTAAGACAGCCCCTACTGCGTAGTCACTTGCATCACACATAATTTCAAAAGGTAAACTCCAATCTGGTGGCTGCATAATGGGAGCTGAAGTGAGCTTCCCAATAAGCGTTTGGAATGCCGCTTGGCACTCTTGTGTCCACTCAAATAGGGTATCCCTAACTAGAAGGTTACACAATGGTCTAGATATGGCAGAAAAATTCTGGATAAACCTCCTATAGAAACCAGCATGACCAAGGAATGATCTAACATCCTTCACAGTCTTAGGTGTGGGCAACTTAGAGATCAACTCAATTTTGGATTGATCAACCTCTATTCCCCTAGAGGAAACAATATGGCCCAAAACAATACCCGAAGGCACCATAAAATGGCATTTCTCCCAATTCAATACAAGGCCTTTTTCTTTGCAACGAGCTAGAACCCTTGTTAAATTAAACAAACATTCATCAAAGGAGTCACCAAAAACAGTCAAGTCATCCATAAACACCTCCATGCAATTCTCAACCATATCACTAAAAATACTCATCATGCACCTTTGAAAGGTAGCTGGAGCATTACACAAACCAAATGGCATACGACGAAATGCATAAGTTCCAAAGGGATATGTAAAAGTGGTCTTATCTTGGTCCTCTAAAGCAATTTCAATTTGATAATAACCAGAATAACCATCTAAAAAACAATAAAAGGGATGACCAGCTACACGCTCTAAGATTTGGTCGATGAATGGAAGGGGAAAATGATCTTTGCGAGTGGCAGCATTTAACTTCCTATAATCAATGCACATGCGCCACCCGGTTGCTGCTTTGGTAGGGACTAATTCTCCTACATCATTCTTCACTACTGTGACACCTGACTTTTTAGGAACTACCTGCGTAGGACTAACCCACTTGCTATCGGCAATCGGATAAATAATACCCGCATCTAACAGTTTTAAGACTTCATTTTTCACAACTTCTTTCATGGTAGGGTTTAGCCTGCGTTGGGGGTCTCTACGAGGGTTAGCTCCCTCCTCCAAGTGAATCCTATGAGAACAAATTAAAGGGCTGATGCCTTTAATATCGGCCATGGTCCAACCAAGTGCAGATTTATGCTCATTCAAAGTTGTAAGTAATTTTTTACCTTGTGATGCACTTAAGTCAGAAGAAATTATTACAGGAAAGGTATCACCTGGACCAAGAAATGCATGTTTTAAACCCTTAGGCAGTGGCTTTAACTCGACTTTTGGGGCTTCAATGGTAGATGGCTTCGGTTGTTCTCGCATCAAGGGCAGCTCCTCAAATCTTGGTTGCCATGTCCTCGTCCCATAATCCTGAGATGAATCAAAAACAGCACAAATATTAGTAACATCATTAGAGTCAAATGTGCTATCAAACCCAGAATTAATAAGAAAATATTCAAGAGGATCGGGCTCATGTTTTGTGATGGCTTCCTCTTGCATAAGTGTGTTTATCAGGTAAGTTTGGTGACACTCATCGTCCTCCTGTGGCTGTTTGCTTATGTGGAAGATATTGACCTCAAGGGTCATATGCCCAAAGGACAACTTCATCAATCCATTCCTGCAATTAATAAGAGCATTAGCGGTGGCAAGAAAAGGTCTACCTAAAATAATGGAGATTTTTGATTCAGAAATAACAACAGAGTGTGTGTCTAGAATCAAGAAATCAACAGGATAGTAAAATTTATCAACTTGAATTAACACATCCTCAACTATCCCCCTTGGTATCTTTACTGACCGATCAGCTAACTGTAAGACCACAGAGGTGGGTTTGATCTCTCCTAATCCCAATTGCAAGTAAACAGAATAAGGCATGAGATTGACACTAGCTCCCAAATCAAGTAAGGCCTGTGCAAACTCATGATTCCCAATAATACAAGAAATTGTGGGGCATCCTGGGTCCTTATATTTTGGTGGGATTCTCTGTTCAATCAAAGCACTTACTTGTTCCGTTAGAAAAGCTGTTTTCTTAACATGGTGTTTTCTTTTTACAGTGCACAAATCTTTAAGGACCTTTGCATAAGTTGGAACCTGTTTTATCACATGTAACAAAGGAAGATTAATTTTCACTTGCCTTAGGTTCTCTAGGATCTCGCTACTATGGTCCATAACTCTTGAGGTAGACTTGAGAGCTTGAGGAAAGGGCACTCTAACTGGACTCTTCACTATCTCTTCCTCTCTTGGAACATCAACTACATCACTACTCAACTTCTCTTGTGTGTCCTTAGGCTTGGGAACCCTTTCTATAACCTTACCACTTCGAGTAGTTATGGAATTAACCTCCTTAAGATCTTGCCTATCAGGGTTAGAAGTTTGTGCCATATGCTGACCTTGGGGATTGGGTTGAGCTTGCGATGGAAATTTTTCTCGCTCATTTACGGTTAAAGCACTAATCAACTTAGACACTTGACTCCTAATCTCTTTATTTTCCTCAACCACCTGAGTAATCATTGATTCAAACTTCTGGTTTGTCTTATTCTGAGCCTCAATAGAAGCATGTAGTGTGTCCTCTAAAGGATTCCTAGAAGATGGGGCATGGTATGGAGGTGTAGAATAAGCTCTAGGCAGCTGTGGTTGTGCAGGATGTTGCGGGTCAGATTTCCAACTAAAGTTAGGATGGTTCCTCCAACCAGGATTATAGGTATCTGAAAAGGGTGTAAAAGGCTTCTTGTACATACCTAGGGCATTACAATGTTCCTCATACACACCCCTCATTTCAGCAAATGTGGGGCAATCTTGAGCTAGGTGATCCACTCCACCACATACAAAACAGGGTCCATGGGACTCAACACGAGAAACAGTATGTGTAACCTTTGTATCCTTTGTTTTTAAGGCCTCTAACTCCCTAGTCAGAATTTCTATCCGGGCCTTGAGATTATCCTCCTCTCTAAGATGGTAAATTCCTCCATTAGAAGGAGTAGCTGTAGGTCGTGACCTACTAGTACTATCAGTCGCACTAGGTCCTGTCCAAGTATGAGCTTTCTCAGCTAGATCATTCAGGTACTCTATGGCCTCATCCGGATCTTTCTGCAAGAACTCACCATTACACATCATCTCTACAAATTGGCGCTCTCTAGGTGTAAGTCCCTCATAAAAGTAACTAACTAAACGCCAACTCTCATAGCCGTGATGAGGACACAAGTTCAACAAATCTTTAAACCTCTCCCACACCTGATACAAAGTCTCACTATCCTTTTGTGCAAAGGTTGAAATCTGTCTCTTCAAACCACTGGTCTTATGGTGGGGGAAGTATTTGTTAAAGAAAACCTGTGTCATCTCATCCCAAGATCCTATTGACCGCGGTCTCAGTGAATACAACCAACTTTTCGCTCTATCTTTCAGAGAAAATGGAAAAAACTTAAGTCTAACTGCATCTATTGTACCGGGTTGACTATGAAAAGTCGCCACTACCTCCTCAAACTCTCTAATGTGCACGTAAGGATTTTCATTCTCTAAGCCATGAAAGGTAGGAAGTAACTGTATCATTCCTGGTTTAAAATCCTGTTGTGGGACATTGGGTGGGAACATAATGCATGACGGTGTGGCTGTGCGTGTAGGATGGAGATAGTCCTGGAGAGTCCTAATGGGCTGATCTTCGTGATTGCTCATGGTGTTAGAATTAGATGGCGTATCGGGCAAATTCACAGGAAAAGTGTCAGGTTCTAATTCCGGTCTTCTTGCAAATCTACCTAACTCGTCTCTATGCCTACGCATGCAACACAAAATATATGTATATTATTTTTATTTTATTTTATTTTATTTTTTTTTGCACAATCAAATCAAAACTATGAATGAAATAAACTGAAGACAAAAAGCAAGAAAAAAAAAAAAAAAAGAAGAAGGAACGAGGTTACCGCTTTGACGAATTAATTCAGCAAACCTATTCCTTGAAGCGCTTCTTGTACCGTTCTCCCCGGCAACGGCGCCAAAATTTGATTACGCCCAAAGAATAACGCGGCTATCGCAGTATATATTGGGGTGTCGATTCCACAGGGAGAAGGTAGGAACACTAAAAGGAACTACAAAACTAAAAAGAAATATCAAAGCAGTAAAATATGATGTGAATGTTTAAAAGTAAATTGACAATTAGATTGTAGTAGTGAAAAGATGTGACCAGAATTAATGGCAGCAAAGCATCGGGAATTCCTCACTTGAATCAGGTAATTCCATTCATATTTGATCCATTGGATAACTCAATTAGAGATCATAGCACCAGATTCTCTAATTGGACGATATAGCATTACAATCAAAATATTTAGTGATAATTCTAGAAAATCATTCTCCTCTTTTAAAACCAAGGATTGTTATCCTTTTAGACTCAGATTCAAAGACAAAAATATACCCAATGGCAATATTTCAGCAAAAAATCACACTAACTGGATAAACAATCAAATCTAGATATAATCAAGCACCTCAACAATTCTATAGAAAAAGACATGGCTGAATCTATGAAAAGAATAGGTTCAAGATTATTCCAACACAAGAAAGATCTATGGATGAGAAATGATAAACAAAAATTGTATCAACATGAGAATCTATTACATAGATCAAATATAAATGAAACTACCATCATCCAAGCGAGTTCATCCCTAGCTTCACCAAAGAATTAGCTCTCCATGAATTTTTGGCTCCTCTTGATGATTTCTTTGTAATGCAGCCTTTTTTTTCTTTTTAGAACGGCGTGCTCCCCAAGTATATATATGATTTTGGGGCTAAAAACCCTAGGAAACACGACTTAGACACGTTTGCATGTGTTTTTCCGACTTTACCCTCGAGCACCAACGTCAGCATGAGGTTCGGGAGACTTTCCAGATCGCATCTGATCTTCAAATTTTATGTTCTTATAGTCATTTGAAAGCTCTAGAAGTCTAGTTTCCAACAAAATTTGAATCATCTCAATTGGACTTCTGTAGCTCCCGAAATCATCAAAATACTACACAAAGGTCTGATCTGTCAGGGCCCAGGCTGGCGGTTTAGGGAAACCTAACTTTGCAACTTCATAACTTTCTCTCTGGAGCTCCAATTGACCTGATTCTTGATGCATATGAAACCTCAACATGTCTACTTCATCTCCACTAAGTTTCATTTCATTCAGACTGCAATGGGATATTCAATCTTCTTAACTCCATTCCTACAATAAAATCACCAAAATCAATTAAGACTTGGACACTTTGTGAAGTAAAGTTCAGATTAGAAAAATATCATAAAAATATCCAAATCATGCTTAAGTCTTAACAATTTAGCTTAAAGTGGTAGTGTTAAAAGGTACATTTTCATGCACCTATCAGGACTCCATTGCTCCAGTCCTCCATCTTTCCCGAGAAGGGATCTCTCCCAGTCACCCCCTTGATAGGACTGAGGCCCTTACGACAATATTAGGGAGTCCTCCACAGTCCCCCATAGAGGAAGTGTTCGCAAATCAGCTGTCGGTTGAAATGCGGCTTCTCCTTAGTGTCATCTCTAGGACTCTCTTCCCAAAGATTGGCAGGTTTGACTTTATCTCTGAGAGGGACCTAGCCCTGATGTACCATATACTCTAGGACACTCCTATCAACTTTCCTAAACTTATCTACAAATATATCTGTGAACCCCTAGATAAGCCGAGGTTGAGTCTCCCTTACGGTATGCTTTTCACTCTCATCTTTAGGGAGTTAGATGTACCTATTCCTGAGGGGGAACCCTCTCGCTCACTGCGTCACACAGATCGCATGGGTGAGGGGACTCTTCATCGGATGGAATTTCATAAAGTTGAGAGAGTCTGGGTACGGAGACCATCCACTTCATCTGACCCAACCACTCATCACTCTCCTGCCTCTGACCATGACCAGGACCACTATACAGATCTTTCCATCCATCCTTCTACCTCTGGTCCTACACATACAGAGCCCTCCACCTCCACTGCCCCATCTTCTCAGCAGTAGCCACTGGAGGTCCGGATATCTTCTGAGCAGCTCCGAGAGTTGCGGCAGGAGATAGTGAGGGATCTGAAAGATAATCTGCTGAGGGAGCTCCGAGGTCCTCAGAGTGTTCCCTCCACCGAGCTAGTTCCCTCCTTAGCAGCCGTGACAGAGATGGTTGCAAATCTGAAGGAGGAGATATTCAACATTCGAAGCCTAGTTCAAGGTCAATACTGAAACATAAGTGACGTCAAGGACGACACAAGGGAGATGCGAGATAGCATCAGACATGAGCTAGGCAACCAGAGTCAGGGTGCAGAGAGACTAGCCAATGTACTGATCTTCAAACTTGACACCCTTCAGGAGAGTGTGAACAACATTTCTTCGACTCAGTCTAGAACCACCTCGGAGATTCTCGAACAACTGGGGAACATCAATGAGGGGTTAAGCATGGTCATCAAACACACTAGACTGAGCAAGGGAGCCACATCCTCCACCACAAAGAAACCCTAGTGTTTTTGTTCTTTTTACTTTATGATGTACAGTCCCTTGAGGACTTCTTTTGATATGTAATTACAATTGTACTCAAATTAGCATCAATACAATGAGTAGACACCTTCTTACAAAACTGTGCAATAATTTTCTGTGTTCTGCGCTTCTTTTTGCTATGATGACAAAAAGGGGGAGAAAATGATATGAATTGAAAATGTGATGTTTTGAAATGTAAAGAAAGAAAACCCTTAAAGCAAAATGTAATTTGTTCTAAGTGGATTCGATACCTCGAGGCTCATTATCTCTCTATTGGGGCTCCTAAAGGAGTAATCTCCAGAATCTATTCAACGGATATTCGGAGATTAATTGAATCATACTCAAGAATAAATTGTCAGACTTTCCCTCTAAAACCAAAAATTTAGCTCAAAAGCTTCAAGACATTAAAAGAAAATTCAGAGAATCTAAACAAAATTGAATGCATATATTGAGGGGGAGAATCTGAAATCTTAAGAAAGCAAAATCATTAACTACATATAAGCCAAACAATTGATTGCATGATATGAAGGCTTATATAATTCCAAATGAAAGGGGGAGCTTTAATTTCAGGATTTACCGATCCATACCTTTCAATTCTGGATAGATTAAAATAATCAGACATTTGAATTCATTTCAAAACTTTTACTGAATGACTGAGCAATTCACTTTAAAAATATTCAATGTTTTGTCATCATCAAAAAGGGGGAGATTGTGGAGTGATTGATTATAATCCTATTTGATTTTGATGAGCACAAAGCCATTGAGTATATTTTATGTTATACTAATGAATTCAATCCAGCATATCAGGCAAAATTTGTAAGAATCCTCTTTTGAGTGCAAGTGGAAATCAGCTTAAGTCAAGGGCTGAACCTCGAGTCGACTCCGGAGGATTTCGAGTCGACTCCAAGTGTTTCAGATGTTTTGGCACAGGCTCGAGATGACTCCGACACACTGCGAGTCGACTCCGACTGAGAACAGACAGCAGGACAGAAAGATAAATCTCAGACCCTGTCACCGAGTCGACTCCTGAAGAATTCGAGTCGACTCCGATGCTTGCCGAGTCGACCCCCGATAGTTTCGAGTCGACTCCAAGGAGTAATAGACAGAAAGACAGAGAAGTTGTTTTTGGACTCTGAGAGCCGAGTCGACTCCAAAAGAACTCGAGTCGACTCCAACGGTTGGCGAGTCGGCTCCAAAAAGTAAGAGTCGACTCTCAGAGGAATGCAAGATTAAAAGTCAGAGAGCCAACTTCGGTGTCTGAGAGCCGAGTCGACTCCAGCAAAGTCCGAGTCGACTCCGAGGCAGTTCAACTCCAAAGATAGAAGACCAATTTTTCAGGCTCTGAGAGCCGAGTCGACTCCAGCAAAGTCCGAGTCGACTCTGAGGCAGTTCAACTCCAAAGACAGAAGACCAGTTTTCAGGCTCTGAGAGCCGAGTCGACTCCAAGAGAATCCGAGTCGAGTCGAGGAAGTAAACCCGAAAGAAAGATCTTTGGATCCCTGAAAACGAGTCGTCTCCAGAAGGCAAAGTCGTCTCCGGATATTGGCGAGTCGACTCCAAGTTTGGCCGAGTCGACTCCAGAACGGGACAACACTTTAATTCAAATCCTGAACAGTGGGCGAGTCGTCTCCAGTAAAGCATGAGTCGACTCCAGCAACAGCCGAGTCGACTCCAGATCGAGCGAGTCGACTCCGATCCCAACGGACACTGTGTCAGGAGTTGCAGATTATGCAGAACGACCCTAAAAGTGAGTCTAACGGCTAGTTTTCTATGGGAATTGCTTAAATAGCCAGACTGAACAGTAATAGACACCAAGGGAGAGACTCCATTCAAATAAAAAGAGATTTCCACCTACCAAAGCTTAAAAAGAGTAACTACAAGAGAAAGAAGGAAGAAGTGCATTGAAGTCCATCCTCCAAACGTCTCCCTCGCATTCAAAGCTCCCCTTCTGACAGCAAATCTTCAGCACATTCAAGAGGAGTTGCAGAGTTTGAGAAGCCCCTTTCTCCACATCCAAAAATCTGTTTGAGGGCTTCTAACTCTTCTTTGTTCATATTGGATATATACTGTTGCCCAGATAGACAACCCAAGAGGGGGGTGTGAATTGGGTTTTAAAATAATTTGAATAATTAAAACGATGTGGTTGACTAATTAAAAACTATTGCAAGTTATCTAATTAATGCTAAGTGCTGTGAGTGATGTGAGGGGAAGAAGAATAGAGACAATCCAACACAAACATAAGGTTTTATAGTGGTTCGGAGCTAACCCTAGCTCCTACGTCCACTCCCCAAGTCTCACTTGGGAATTCACTATAACCCCCTTGGATTACAGCCGGTTGTTTTCCAAGCTCACAACCAAACTTGTTGTTTTACGAGCTCACAACGAACTCGGTCGGTTTTCCCAGGCTCACCGACTAGAACCGCCCCGATTGTTTTTCCGGGATCACAATCAAACCCTTACACACGTTGGTTTTAACTCGGGTCACCAACCAACCTCAATCCCCTTGATTCAATCTCCGATTGAACTAAGTAAATACAAGTTGTAGAAAGAAAACAGAAAATGAGCTTCTCAAAAAGCAGATGAAAACAATATGAACAATGAATGAAGTTAAGAAGCCTCAAACGCTTTTAGATTGGAGATGAGGAATGGCTTCTTAAACTTCTGGTCTCCTCTTGAAAGAGTAGTCGACTTGAATGCAGGAGAAGGAGGCTTTAATTGCTGGGAAGATGTAGTTGGAAGCAGTAAATGCAGATCTTCCTCTTTTTCGTTGAAGAGCACGTTGCAGAGCTTGAGTGCTTGATTAGTTGGAGTGGAATGGTTGTTCTCTTTTTTGCTACAGTCTTCTGTGGCTATTTAAACCAACCCCTACGGAAACTAGCCGTTAGACACCTTTTTCTGCCCGTTCTGCACACTCTGCACAGCCTGACAATGTGTCCGTTGGTGGGTTGGAGTCGACTCGCGCGATCAGGAGTCGACTCGTCTGTAGCGGGAGTCGACTCATACTTTTCCGGAGTCGACTCGGCAACTGTTCCAGATTTGAATTAAAGTTGCCTTCACGACTGGGAGTCGACTCGTCTTGACCTGGAGTCGACTCGTCAACTTCTGGAGCTGACTTGGCAATTTTGGAGTCGGCTCATCCACTGAAGTCCGTGGATCCAATTTTGAATTTTGTCCACTCGAGTCGACTCGACTGTCCTGGGAGTCGACTCGAATCTCAGAGCCCGAACTCCCGATCCTCTGTCTTTTGGCTCGTCCAGTCTTGGAGTCAACTCGAACTTCCTTGGAGTCGACTCGGCTCTTAGTTTCCGAAAGATGGTCTTCTGCCTTTTGACGTGAAGCTGTCTTGGAGTCGACTCGAGCTGTCTGGGAGTCGACTCGAATCTCAGAGGCAGTAACTTGGTTTTCTGTCTGTCTTGGGGTCGCGGTGTATTGGAGTCGACTCGCGTATTGCGGGAGTCGACTCGAATCTCAGAGTCCATAAAATGCTCTCTGACTTTTTCTTTGTGTACCGCTGAGAGTCGACTCTTGCTTTCTCTGGAGTCGACTTGCTACCTATCGGAGTCGACTCGCGTTCCACTGGAGTCGACTCGAATCTCAGACCCGAAAACTGTTCTCTGACTTTTCTGCCTGTGACTGCTTGGAGTCGACTCTTACTTCCTTGGAGTCGACTCGGTGAACATCGGAGTCGACTCGCGCACTTCGGGAGTCGACTCGCTGACAGGTTCTGAGTTAAAGCTTTCTGTTCTTCTGTCTGTTCTCAGTCGGAGTCGACTCGTACTTATCTGGAGTCGACTCGAGCTCGTGCTAGTGAACTTGATACGCTTGGAGTCGACTCGTGATACTCGGGAGTCGACTCGAGTCTCAGACATTGGTTCAAACAGACTCCTTAACTTATCCAAAAATTATGAACCAAGTCTTGGGACACTTAGACAGGATTTTCACTGAAACACTCAATTGAATTCATTAGTAATCAAAAGATATACTCAAATGCTTTGAGCTCATCAAAATCAAATGGGGTTTTAATCAATCACTCCACAATCTCCCCCTTTTTGATGATGACAAAACTTTGAGTATATGTAAAATGAATTGCTCAATAAATAATGAAATAAAATCCATAAATGAATTCAAATGTCTGGTAATTCAATTTATCCAAGCTTTGAAAGGAGTGAAACAATAAATTTCGGAGTTAAAGCTCCCCCTTTCATTTGGAATTCTATAAGCCTTCATATTATGCAATCAATTGTTTGGCTTATATGTCATTAATGATTTAGTTTGATTAAAATTCAGATTCTCCCCCTCAACATATGCATTCAACTATGTTTTGATTCTCTGAATTTCCTTTTAATGCTTTGAAGTTTTTGAACTGAATTTTTTGTATTTAGAGGGAAAATCTGTCAATTTGTTCTTGAGTAGAATTCAGCTAATCTCCGAATATCCCTTGAATAGATTCTGGAGATTACTCCATTAGGAGCCCCAAAAGAGAGATAATGAGCCTCGAGGTACCGAATCCACTTAGAACAAATTTGTGTGTTTTAAGAGTTTATCTTTCCATTGATTCCTTTTACATATTTTATGCATATTTCTCCCCCTTTTACATATTTCTCCCCCTTTTTGTCATCATATCAAAAAGGAGGTAATCAGAACACACAATCAAACATAGATCAAAAGGCACAGTATTGAAGAAAAATGCGGCTACTCATTGTATTAATTTGTATGTAAGTACATTTCAGAATACAATAAGTAAAGCAAAACAATACATGTCAAAACAAAACACAAAAAGTAGCTATGGTCTCCTCGAGGATGTAGCTCCTCCTCTCGAGGATGTGGCTCCTCCTCTCGAGGATGTGGCTCCTCCTCTCGAGGATGTGTCTCCTCGAGGCATGCGCTCCACGAGTGATTGGACCGCATTGGTGACGTTCTCGAGCTGGCGAATGATGGCCTGGATGGCCCTGCTCTGTGTCGTATCCAGCTCGAGCACCGACTTCTGCAGTTCGTCCAGTTTGTAGATGAACACATTCGACAAGCGCTCGGCCCCTGCGGTGGTGGTGGACATGTCACGGCCGATGTCATCCCGCATCTGTCGAGTGGTGCTCGTGACCTCACTCATGCTGTGGAACTGGGCCTGTATCAAGGTCCTCATGTTGTATATCTCTTGCCGCACCTCAGCCGTCATGTCTGTCACGGCTGTCAGGGAAGGGACCAATGCGGAAGATGTGGGCGCAGGAGAGGGAGTAGGCACCGAACCTCGGAGCTCCCGAAGCAACTCATCCCTCAGATCTCGGACTATCTCCTGCCGCAGCTCCCGGAGCTGCTCAGGATCAATGCGGACCTCCATGGGTGGTGGAGCCGAGGAGGAAGGTCCAGCGGAGGTGGTAGGAGCAAGAGTGGATGGAAGATCTGGTAAGTCTGGAAAGTCAGAGTCTGGCTCAGGACTGGGGGAAGGTCTGGTGGTCTGTGTGGTGAGGGTAGACTTCCTAACCCAAATCCCCTCTCTCTTCCGAAACCCCATCCTGTGTAGGGTCCCCGGACACATGCGATCAGTCCATCGCAATGCGCGAAAGGGTTCCCCCTCAGGGATAGGAATCTCGTACTCCCTAAATAATAATGTGAAGACCATGCCGTAGGGTAGGGTGAGCCTAGGTCTGTCTAGTGGCTCACACATGTATCGATATATGAGTTTGGGGAAGTTGATTGGGGTGTCATGAAGCATATAGAACATCAGAGCTAGGTCTCTCTCATTTACAAAATCAAATCTCCCTGTCTTAGGGAAGATGGACCTAGACAATATACTCAAGAGGATCCGCACCTCAATCGGTAGTGAGCTAGCGGATACCTCGTCTAGAGGTGACTGGGGTGGATGTCCTAGAACGGCCGTAAGGGCCTCAACCCTATCCTCAGGGTGTGCGGGAGCCACCCCTGCTAATGGAATGTGGAGGATGTGGGCAATAAGATCCTCCGTGACACGCAAAGGGACACCGGCTACTGTGCCCTCGATACCCCCATCTCCCCGATGGACGGTACCGTAAAACTCTCTAACAAGGCCAGGGTAAGTGGGGAGATCTAAGGTGAGGAAGTACTCTAAGCCCTGGGCCCTGAGTCTATCACCTATAGTGAACCCTTTCCGGGAGAGATAGTCGAAGTCGACATATCTCCCGGTGGTGACGGCCTTCCCGGCTAATGGCCTCGCGGGAACCGCCCTAGGCGGGGAACGAGCCGGAGGTGGTTGCCTCGCGGGATCGTGCCGCGCCTTGGAGCGCCGCTCGGGACCGGCCTCGGGTCGGGACCTCTTCCTAACTACGGTCTTACGCGGCATTTTGACCTAAACAGAGAGGAAAAAACCTAGAGGACGGTGAAAGACCGACGGAAAAGACTCGGAACCGACCGGGAATGACCTAGGAAGGGAGGAGAACTCAATGTCCGGCGAAGAATCGACGGGAAAATGGCTTGGAGACGATCGGGGACGACCTAGGAGTCGGCTCTAGGGTTTTTTGAACAGTGGCGGCTTGAAAGAAAAGTGTTTTCGAAACGACAAATCTAGGGTTAAAAAGTCGGATCCCGACTGCGAGTCGACTCCACTGAGTCGCGAGTCGACTCGACCTCGAGTCGACTCCAGAATATGCGCGAGTTGACTCTCCTTATGCGCCTGTGGACCTCGAGTCGACTCCCGACAGTATGCGAGTCGACTCCCCCTCTGCTGCCATCTTTGCGAGTCGACTCCCGCCAATGCGCGAGTCGACTCCCCCTTAGGAGCCGGCTCTGAAACTTACTCGAGTCGTCTCTAACTTTGGCACGCACCTAAAAATCATGCTACATTCGTGCCAAATGAGGGAAAAACACTAAAGTATGATCTGATTTGATGATCAGGGAAAAGAAACTCTATTTTAACCACAATCTAATCATCAAAATCAATGAATCTAGTGGAAACTACCACTAGGATGGATCAATCACTCCTAATCCCCTCCTAAGCACACTAAACCTCTCTTCACTTAGAGGTTTTGTAAAAATATCTGCTAATTGATCATCAGTACAAACAAATTGGAGTGTCACATCACCATTCAATACATGGTCTCTTATGAAGTGATGTCTTATCTCAATGTGTTTAGTTCTTGAATGCTGAATTGGATTTTTAGTTAGATTAATGGCACTTGTATTATCACAATTAATGGGAATTTTATCTTGCTTAATGCCATAATCTTCTAGTTGTTGTTTAATCCACAAGATTTGAGCACAACAACTCCCGGCTGCAACATATTCAGCTTCAGCAGTAGATAATGCAACCGAATTTTGTTTCTTGCTAAACCATGAGATTAAGTTTTCTCCTAGAAATTGACATGACCCGCTGGTGCTTTTTCTATCAAGTTTACATCCAGCAAAGTCTGAATCTGTGTATCCTATTAAGTTTAGGCTAGATTCTTTAGAGTACCATAATCCTATATTCTTAGTTCCTATTAAGTATTTAAAAATTCTCTTAACTGCAACTAGATGTGATTCCTTAGGATTAGCCTGATATCTAGCACACATGCAGACACTAAACATAATATCAGGTCTACTTGCAGTAAGATACAATAAAGATCCTATCATACCTCTATACAGTTTCTGATCTACAGATTTACCTGATTCATCTTGGTCTAATTTGCATGATGAGCTCATGGGGGTGCTGATTGACTTGTTTCCCTCCATTTCAAACTTCTTGAGCATCTCCTTGATATATTTGGCTTGATTGATGAAGATGCCTCCTTCAGACTGTTTGATTTGAAGCCCAAGGAAGTAGTTCAGCTCTCCCATCATGCTCATCTCAAATTCACTCTGCATCAAATCAGCAAATTCTTCGCAGAGGCGATTGTTAGTAGCACCGAAAATGATATCATCAACATAAATCTGTACTAGTAGCATATCTTGGTTTTTCTTTTTCAGAAATAGTGTTGTATCTACATTACCCCTAGAGAACTCATGTTCTAGTAGGAATTTGCTAAGCCTCTCATACCATGCTCTAGGTGCTTGTTTTAAACCATAAAGTGCTTTGTTCAGTTTATATACATGATTAGGGTATTGATGATTTTCAAAACCAGGAGGTTGTTCTACATATACCTCCTCATTTATATACCCATTTAAAAATGCACTTTTTACATCCATTTGAAATAGTTTGAAGTCCTTAGAGCATGCATATGCTAATAATAATCTAATAGCCTCAAGTCTAGCTACAGGAGCAAAGGTTTCATCAAAATCTATACCTTCTTCTTGATTATAACCCTTTGCTACTAGTCTAGCCTTATTCCTTATAACAATTCCATTTTCATCAAGTTTATTTTTATAAATCCATTTAGTACCTATAATCGGATATTCAGACGGTCTCTCTACTAGATTCCATACCTTGTTTCTAGTAAATTGGTTTAACTCTTCTTGCATTGCATTTATCCAATTTACATCTTTTTCAGCTTCTTCTATGTGTTTGGGCTCAAAATGAGAAACAAAGGCTAGATGATTATTTAAGTTCCTAAGGGATGCCCTAGTCCTAATAGGTTGAGATGGATCATCTAGAATTAATTCCTTAGGATGCCCGTGAGCATACCTCCAAGCTTTAGTTAGTCCATGATCCACAATAGCCTCTTGGCTTGATGATGCATCTTCAATTAATTTTTGATTATCATCTTGTAATGTCATCTCATCTATCTTTTCTTCAAGAATTTCAGCATCATCATCAAAATTAACTCTCTTGCTAGAAGTGATGTCACTAGAATCATCAAATACAACATGTATAGATTCTTCTATAACTAGGGTTCTTTTATTAAAGACTCTATAGGCTTTGCTAGTTGTAGAGTACCCCAAGAATATAGCCTCATCAGATTTTGAGTCAAATTTTCCTAGATTATCTTTTCCATTATTATGAACAAAACACCTACATCCAAAAACATGAAAGTAGTTTACCTTTGGTTTTCTATTTTTCCAAAGTTCATAAGGTGTTTTCTTTATAATGGGTCTCAATAAAACTCTATTTAATATATGACAAGAAGTATTAATGGCTTCTCCCCAAAAGTACTTAGGGAGGTTACTTTCACATAACATAGTTCTAGCCATTTTCTCTAGAGTTCTATTTTTCCTTTCCACAACTCCATTTTGTTGTGGTGTCCTAGGTGCAGAAAAATTATGAGTTATCCCCTTTTTACTACAAAACTCATCAAATAAATGATTCTCAAATTCGGTTCCATGGTCACTTCTAATAGCTATGACTGAAGTATCTCTAGCATTTGTTACTTCTTTGTGAAATTTCTTGAAGACTGAAAATGCTTGATCCTTATGACTTAAGAACATGACCCAAGTGTATCTAGAATAATCATCTACAATAACTAGACCATATTTATTTCCACCTAGACTTGTGGTTCTAGTTGGTCCGAATAGGTCCATGTGTAGTAGTTCTAGAGGTCTAGAGGTAGAGATACAATTGATAGATTTAAAGGAGTTCCTTGATTGTTTGCCAAATTGACATGCTTCACATATTTTATTCTTTTCAAACTTTAGTTTTGGCAAACCTATTACGGAATCTCTCTTAACTAGTTTTGATATTGTGTCCATGCTTGTATGACCTAACTTACGGTGCCATAACCAACTAGCATCATTGTCCTTAGTTTCATTAACAACTAAGCATGGGTTGTGTTTGGCAAGATCCTCAAGATCTATAACATACACATTCCCACGTCTTATTCCTTTAGAAACTAAACTATTGTCATTTGAGTTGGTTATGATGCATAGTGATGGTTTGAACAAAACATCAAAACCTCTATCACACAATTGACTAATGCTAAGTAAATTATGCTTAAGACCATCAACATATCTAACATTATCAATAAAAGTAGAAGGGGTGATTTGAACTTTACCAATACCAATGATGTGACCTTGGTTGTTGTCTCCAAAAGTCACAGCACCTCCCTTCTTATCTTCAAGGGTGAAAAATTGATCTTTGTCACCCGTCATGTGCCTTGAGCAGCCACTATCCAAGTACCAGCAGTTTTTGTTGACCTTGGCTGCAAGACACTCCTACACAAGCAAATCATGTCATCTTAGGTACCCAAGTTTTCTTGGGTCCTTCATGGTTAGTCAAGTTGGTTCCTTTTGGAACCCATACCCTTTTAATTTTTCTTTTTGTTTTATTTTTTCTAAAATTACACACATTCGCTTTATGACCTATAGTACCACAGCAAAAGCAAGTTATTTTCTTAGTTTTAGTTTCCCCAGCTTTAACAAAGAAGTTACTAAGAAGTTTTTGTTTATTTCTTGGTTTGTACCCTAAACCCGCTTTATTAAATACGGCTCGTTGACTATTAAGTATCATGTTTAATTTTTCAGAACTATATGTAAATTTTTCAACTAAGGGTTTGTATTTGTTAAGTTCTTTAGTTAGAGTTTGATTTTCTGCTTTTAGGTCATTAAGTTCTTTTGTGAGATCCTTATTTAAGATTTGTTTATGATTTTTAAGTTCTGAAAGTTCCTTAGTTAGTTTTTCATTATCTTTAGTTAAGGTACTAGTCTTTTGAGTTAAAAGTTGGTTGCTTGTCTTAAGTTCTATATTTTCTTTGATGATTAAATCCTTATCCTTAACTAATTTATCGTATTTATGTAGGTATGATTGATTAGCTATTTTTAGTTCTTTATTCTTAAGATTTATGGCCTTATATTCTACCATTAATTCATTAAATGCATCATAAAGTTCATCAAAAGAAAAATCAGGATGCGTATCGGAAGTTACCTCGTTTTCATTGGCCATGAAGCAGAAATTGGCCTTCTCTTCTTGTTCATCATCTGATGAGGAGGATGATGAGTCGGAGTCGGATAGTGTTGTGACAAGAGCCTTCTTCTTCTTGTACTTACTCCCCTTCTTCAGAAAGGGGCACTCAGCTCTTATGTGACCCGGCTTCTTGCACTCGTAACACCCAATCCCCTCATTTTCCCTTTCCTTACCTTTGTCCTTGCGGTAGGAATTTGAGGGGCCTCTCCTTTGATGATAGGACTTCTTGTGGTTGATGAATTTCTTGAACTTGCGCACAAGAAGAGCCTCACCATCATCTTCCTCATTCTCTTCTTCGTCACTGCTGCTACTGCAAGACAAGTCCTTGTTAGATGAAGTAGACTTAAGAGCTATTACCTTTTTCTTGTGGGAGGACTCCTCCTCGTTGTGTTGCTTCATGGTTAGCTCGTGCGTCATTAGGGATCCAAGAAGCTCCTCAAGTGGTAACTTGTTCAAGTCCTTGGCTTCTTGGATTGCCGTCACTTTAGCTTCCCATGACCTTGGTAGACAACGAAGGATTTTCCTGACAAGCTCACTGTTAGTATAGTTCTTGCCAAGGCTTTTTAGGCCATTGACAATGTCAGTAAACCTAGTGAACATGCATGTGATTGTTTCATTAGAATCCATTTTAAATAGTTCATACTTATGAACCAAAATATTTATTTTGGATTCTTTGACTTGATTCGTGCCCTCATGGGTCACTTCAAGTCTGTCCCAAATCTCTTTTGCAGAATTGCAAGTTGAGATCCTATTGAATTCATTTCTATCTAAGGCACAATAAAGCACATTCATAGCTTTAGAGTTTAGTTGTGCCTTTCTCATATCATGTTCATCCCAATCCTTTTCTAGTTTGGGTACCGTGACATCCTCTACATATATGGATGGGATGTATGGCCCATTTACTACAATGGTCCACATCTCATAGTCTTGGGCTTGGATGAATATTCTCATCCTAGCCTTCCAATATGAGTAGTCGGATCCATTAAAGAATGGGGGTCTTTGGGTGGACTGACCCTCAATGTGGGAAGATCCAAATGGGGTTGTCATTTCGATCTTTTACTCTTGGGTAGAAGAGTTTAGGCTCTGATACCACTTGTTGCCCAGATAGACAACCCAAGAGGGGGGGGTGAATTGGGTTTTAAAATAATTTGAATAATTAAAACGATGTGGTTGACTAATTAAAAACTATTGCAAGTTATCTAATTAATGCTAAGTGCTGTGAGTAATGTGAGGGGAAGAAGAATAGAGACAATCCAACACAAACACAAGGTTTTATAGTGGTTCGGAGCTAACCCTAGCTCCTACGTCCACTCCCCAAGTCTCACTTGGGAATTCACTATAACCCCCTTGGATTACAGCCGGTTGTTTTCCAAGCTCACAACCAAACTTGTTGTTTTACGAGCTCACAACGAACTCGGTCGGTTTTCCCAGGCTCACCGACTAGAACCGCCCCGATTGTTTTTCCGGGATCACAATCAAACCCTTACACACGTTGGTTTTAACTCGGCTTACCAACCAATCTCAATCCCCTTGATTCAATCCCCGATTGAACTAAGTAAATACAAGTTGTAGAAAGAAAACAGAAAATGAGCTTCTCAAAAAGCAGATGAAAACAATATGAACAATGAATGAAGTTAAGAAGCCTCAAACGCTTTTAGATTGGAGATGAGGAATGGCTTCTTAAACTTCTGGTCTCCTCTTGAAAGAGTAGTCGACTTGAATGCAGGAGAAGGAGGCTTTAATTGCTGGGAAGATGTAGTTGGAAGCAGTAAATGTAGATCTTCCTCTTTTTCGTTGAAGAGCACGTTGCAGAGCTTGAGTGCTTGATTAATTGGAGTGGAATGGTTGTTCTCTTTTTTGCTACAGTCTTCTGTGGCTATTTAAACCAACCCCCACGGAAACTAGCCGTTAGACACCTTTTTCTGCCCGTTCTGCACACTCTGCACAGCCTGACAATGTGTCCGTTGGTGGGTTGGAGTCAACTCGCGCGATCAGGAGTCGACTCGTCTGTAGCGGGAGTCGACTCATACTTTTCCGGAGTCGACTCGGCAACTGTTCCAGATTTGAATTAAAGTTGCCTTCACGACTGAGAGTCGACTCGTCTTGACCTGGAGTCGACTCGTCAACTTCTGGAGCTGACTTGGCAATTTTGGAGTCGGCTCATCCACTGAAGTCCGTGGATCCAATTTTGAATTTTGTCCACTCGAGTCGACTCGACTGTCCTGGGAGTCGACTCGAATCTCAGAGCCCGAACTCCCGATCCTCTGTCTTTTGGCTCGTCCAGTCTTGGAGTCGACTCGAACTTCCTTGGAGTCGACTCGGCTCTTAGTTTCCGAAAGATGGTCTTCTGCCTTTTGACGTGAAGCTGTTTTGGAGTCGACTCGAGCTGTCTGGGAGTCGACTCGAATCTCAGAGGCAGTAACTTGGTTTTCTGTCTGTCTTGGGGTCGCGGTGTCTTGGAGTCGACTCGCGTATTGCGGGAGTCGACTCGAATCTCAGAGTCCATAAAATGCTCTCTGACTTTTTCTTTGTGTACCGCTGAGAGTCGACTCTTGCTTTCTCTGGAGTCGACTTGCTACCTATCGGAGTCGACTCGCGTTCCACTGGAGTCGACTCGAATCTCAGACCCGAAAACTGTTCTCTGACTTTTCTGCCTGTGACTGCTTGGAGTCGACTCTTACTTCCTTGGAGTCGACTCGGTGAACATCGGAGTCGACTCGCGCACTTCGGGAGTCGACTCGCTGACAGGTTCTGAGTTAAAGCTTTCTGTTCTTCTGTCTGTTCTCAGTCGGAGTCGACTCGTACTTATCTGGAGTCGACTCGAGCTCGTGCCAGTGAACTTGATACGCTTGGAGTCGACTCGTGATACTCGGGAGTCGACTCGAGTCTCAGACATTGGTTCAAACAGACTCCTTAACTTATCCAAAAATTATGAACCAAGTCTTGGGACACTTAGACAGGATTTTCACTGAAACACTCAATTGAATTCATTAGTAATCAAAAGATATACTCAAATGCTTTGAGCTCATCAAAATCAAATGGGGTTTTAATCAATCACTCCACATATACGCTTTTCAAGAAGCTATCCTTGTACTCTTTTCAAACTGCTTTTCTTACTTGATTCAATCAGGGGATTGAATCAAGGATGTTAAGGTTGGTTGGTGAGCTGAGGATAAAACCAACGTGTAAGGGTTCGATTGTGATCCCGGAAAAACAATCGGGTGGTTCTAGTCGGTGAGCCTGTGAAAACCGACCGAGTTCGTTGTGATCTCGTAAAACAACAAGTTGGGTTGTGAGCTTGTAAAACAACTGGCTGTAATCTGAGAGATTATAGTGAACTCCCAAGTGAAGCTTGGGAAGTGGACGTAGGAGCAAGGGTTAGCTCCGAACCACTATAAAATCTCGTGTTTGTGATTGCTTCATTGTCTCTTCCATTCCCTTCATTCACTGCATATAGTAAACTAATTAATTAACTTGCAATAAGTTTTAATTAGTTACTCACAAGATTTTTTAATTGCAATAATTACTTAAAATCCAATTCACCCCCCCCCCCTCTTGGGTTGTCTTTTTGGGCAACAGACACCTTGGGCAACAAGTGGTATCAGAGCAGATGCTCTCTTGTCATTTATAGTCTTAACCGACTAGAGCCAAAGATCATGGCAGCCCTGCATAATGTGTTATTTACCGAGAGACTTTCCATAAACAGACCTGCACTGTTGGATGAAAATAACTATATCCAATGGAAAGCTAGATTGAAAATCTTTGTTCAATCACAAATCTATGAGTTATGGAATATTATAACAAATGGCCCTCACTCACTCTCTCACACTATTAATGAAAAAGACTTAGCACAATTGAATGCTAATGCTATGAACATACTATATTGTGCTATCCATAAAACTGAATTTAATGAAATCTCTGCATACTTATCTGCTAAGGAGATCTGGGATACTTTAGAAAATATTTATGAGAAAATTCAGATTAGCTCACATGTGCTTCAATTACATACTAATAGTGAGCATGCAGAAAAAGATGTTGAATCTCCCAATCAGGAAGAAAGGACAACAAATGAAGAATTTGGTGATGAAAACAAGGATCCATACCCAAACACCGAAAAATTCAAAAGCTTCCTAAAGACAAAGAAGAAGAGGAAGCAAGAAGAAAGGAAGAAAAAGGTAAAAAGCAAGAAAGCCTTGACCAAGAAAGAGTCAAGCAAGAAAATGAAAGTAAGGAGCAACAATGATGATACTAGCTCCAAAGAACTACAAGAGGTAACTAACTTATGCTTTATAGCACAAGAAGATAAGGTAAAATCTGAATCTGATTTTACACCTAATGAATTTCAAGAAGAATTCTCTTATGATGAATAATTAAATGTTTTTCATGATTTGTATGGTGAATGTAGAAAATTAGCTATGAAAAATAAAAATCTTAAAAAGCTAAATCTGAAAATGTCAGAAGAAAGAAATTCTTCCGCTGAAATGAAAGACAAATTAAATTCTGAGAATGAACGCTTAAGATTAAATTCAAAAGAATTGATTCAGAAAAATCAGAATTTAATTAAAGAAAATCAAAACTTAAGTGAAGAAGTTAACCAACTGAAATCTTTTATTAGCAAATTCACTGTAAGTTCAGAAAGATTAAAAACGATGTTTGAAAGCCAACATGTTGTTTTTGATAAATCAAGACTTGGCTGGATTTCTTTGCTCAATAATAAACCCCTAAAGAAAAAGGTTATCAATTCGCCAAGCAAACTATCAAATAAGATAACTTATTTCAAACATAAAAAGATTGGGCATAAAAACTTTACCTATGGTTCTAATACGAATAAATCAAATGGTAAAGTTATTACTATTAAATAGATTTGGGTTCCAAAAGTAACCATATGCACTAACCCTCAAGGACCCAAGCAAGCTTGGGTACCCAAAATAAAAATATGAGGGTGTAGATGTAGGTGTGCCAAGCTACCCATGGAATAAATGAAACTTTCATACAAATGGGTGCGTTGACACATAATTAAAGATAAGTCTCAATTTATTCATTAAATCTAGTATAAAGTTTAACATTCTACATCGTGTACCGAAATTATCTTTTTATGAAATTACGATACTCTCTGCATCAAAGTTTTTAAATGCCTCATATGTTAAATTTTATCTCAACGATTTTAGCATGAAACTTTCAAGTGCTTGCATCATGATAAGAAAACAATGAATGGATATATATAACCTTCTTCTTCAAGTTTACAAAATCTAAATTCCCTCTTTAGTATAAACGTTTGATGCTGATTTCATGCCTTCATGTTAAAACTTTATTGAGCATAATACTTATGAAATCTTATTTCATCTTTTGTGAAGGTATGAATATAATCTATCATTATATCATTCATTCCTTATATGATTATTCGAAATATACTATAAGTCGCATGTGTGCATCATATGTTAAATCATCATCATCTCAAATTGGTTCAATCATAAATGATTAATATGTTATGATCATAACGAAAAACTCACTTAAAAGTCTTACAATAACGAATTATTTTTTCTTTTACAAGTAATTTTCAAGACTATTCTAAAACTAAAGTCAAAAAATCTGATCTTTAAAGTGTTTCATTGAGCATAATCATTGTATCCTTGATTGAATGATTAACACCCTCTCCTAAAATGATCTCAAATTCCACTGATTAATTTTAACTCATCATGTTTAATCTGAGCATAAAAATCTATTAAAGTATGAATATTACTTTTCTTGAACTATCTCTCATAAGTCAAAAATATTTCTTATTTGCTCTAAAAGAAGATTGCTTGTCTTCCTGAAACAAGAGTATCTGTGTTGAAAGCTAAATCATAATCAAAATTTTGATAGAAACAACTATTTAAGATAATCTGATTAAAATTCAACTTGTATATTTTATTGATAATTATCTTAAGCAAATAGAATCTAAGTTAAATTGATTCTGAAAACAAAAAATTGATTTAACTTTAATGAATCTTTCTATTGCCTCACATGCTTGTCCTTGAATCATTTTACTTAATGAAGTTATCTCTTTAGTACAAGTGACTTGTGCTTGCTTATATTTAGGCAATCTCTTGAGTAAAATGACTCAAATTTAATTATTGTCATGTCTCATATTGAGTCATCTAGTTAAGAAATATGTTGTATGAATTTTTTTGTATCCTAGAGAACCTAATGAATTGCCTTCAAGAAAAGAAAAAGATTTTGCTAATGATACAGGATTTATGAGCAAGAAATTTCAACTTGAAGGACACCTCGATGAAAGATACATTAAACATTCCCTTGCAAACAAAAAAAAGAGAGATTTTCTTCAGCTAAGGGTGTAAAGAATCTAAAAGGTATTTGGCTTGAAGAATGCTAAATGCACTGGTAATCTAAACCCTTCTCTTGTGAGTTATTTGAGCTAAATCAATAGTCTGAAATTATATAGTAGCATGATTAAATCTTTAATTGCTGATCATCTTGATATCATGCTTCATTCTCATGCTAATGATAATTGTTTCATGGTATGATTAAATTGAAGTTTACTTTTGCCTGTATAATGCATAACCATGAAATACACAAGTTTATGCCTCAAATATCTAATTCAAAATAACTTGTGATAAGCTATGAATCATTGGGCATAATGAAAATGTTGTTTGCATGATATATATTTATATACAACGTATTAGATTAATTCTTTATTCTGCTCTTTCATGTAATTACTTGAAAATAACAAAGAGAGAGAGATAAAGAAAAAGAAAATGAACATTGTTGGAAAGAAGTAAAAGCTAAGTAAATACTCCAATTTTAAGTAAAAGCAGAGCAAGCATAATATATTCAGCACATTTGTGAGACTTGTGTGAGCATTCTTTTGGAAGGGATAAAATCCGTAATTAATTATGTTTAAATAGGGAGAGTTTGGGGTGAATATCTTGTTGTTGAAGAGAACAATTTAACCTTTCTATATTGCTCATCATAGGGATGGTGCCAATGGAGAGGCTAGTGGTAGTACCCGGTACTATTTGACCCAACTATTCGGTGTAGGGTATATTAGGGACGGCACAAGAGGAAGGCTAGTGGTAGTACCTCATGCCCCTTCCAACTTCACCGGATAGGGAGCAAATAGAATATAGAGCATAGAAAAATAAAACCGAAAAACAAATGAAGATAATCAAAATGTTCATTGAGTGGTTAAAGAAAGAAATTTAAAAAAAAATTAGGAAATGAATGAAAAATAAATGAAAATATATAAGAAGGTTGTGAAAAACCAAATGAAGTTTCAATCACTTGAAAACACACCTTAAGGATAAAATCAGTGCTAAATTATATTTAAATAGAGGAAATTTTATTTGAAAAGAATTAATTTTGATCCTTGAAATACTTGTTCTTAATACTTTAATGGTATGCATACTATGTTTTGCATGTGGCATAATATTTTGAATTGTGAGTTTTCGATATTCAGATAAATTGAGGATCTTATTCAAATATAATTTGTAATGCTCTATGCCTACATAATTTAATTGAAACATGTTTCTACCAACAACAACAACATTTTATTTTAGTAAATATCTTCTGAAAAATAAAAGAAAAGAACAATCTGAATTGCAAATTAGGCAGAATGAATTAATTCTGATTTATCTTTCATCTTGCCTAACATTGGGACATAATGTTCTGATACATGTTAAATATCCTCCAATTTGTACCAAAACTCAATATTAAAAATAAAGATTCTGAATGTGCTCTGATGTGCTTGAAATATGTATTTTCAATCTTAATGACTTAAGATGAGCTACAATGTAGAAGATACATATCTCAAATTATAAATTTTGTAAGCCTCCTTGAAAATTCTTATGAAATTCAGAATATGACCTAGTATAAAAGTTTAAACTCCATATAAAATGTTTATATCTTTGCATTTTTGTAATTTTCATTATATGCTTCAAGGATTGCATCATGCTGGAGAATGATTTACTGTGATTCTTAGATAAAAACTACAGCTTAAGAAAAATAGAATTAATTTTGATATCTTGATTGTTTGCTCCGATACGCATCTGAAACATATCATTTTTTATCTTATAAGTGTACTAAAATTGGTCTAAATGATGTATTTTTCAATGATCTTGATTGCAAACAAATGTTTCTAAACATATGATGTTATTTTGATATTAAAAAGATTTATCGTGCTTCATATGTACATTGCTAAAAAACTATGACTAAGAAATTAATATTTTAAATATGCACTCCTGTATAATTAAATGCTTCTATCATTAAAAAGAAAAGCTATTCTTATGAAGAGAGTTAATGATCCTAAAGCTTAAAATATTTCAACTCACTCCAATAATTCTTATAGAAAAGAAAATGTAATTACTTTTGAAAGAAATTTGAGCTTCAAAAGAATTATTTTCTGATTAATATTTCCATACATATTCAAAAAAAATTAAGAGAAAACATAATTTACTCCTGAAATATTAAAAAGAGTGATTGCTATAAATTTTGAAAAATTCTGGATCACTCTACATTCTTGATATTATAGAATTTCACGCTTCTCATTAAAATCTGAAATTCATAAAAGAAAAGAGAGTTTGAAGAAAAATACATCTTTTGAGGGGGAGCTTTAAATACTCAATCTTTTTATTGAAAATTATCTTCAAACTCTAAACTCTCAAATGGAATGATTAATTAAGAGGGAGAAAGAAAATTTCGGAGGGAGAGATCATATAGAACTTAATCGTATAAATTCACAACTAAAGATAAGAGAAAGAATACTAAATGTAAAGTGGTATTAAATTTTGTGCTTCATTGAATATCTTTTGAAAGTTGTATTTCCATCTATATTCATCGGTAAATCATTTGTTTCTGAAAATTAATTGAAAAGGACTCCATTTGTCTTAGTATCGAAAATTTATCTTGAAATCTACTTATGAGTTCTTATTGGGTTGCACTTTAGTATTTCAATCTTGAACCAATTTATTTTAATTGATTTTGATGCTATGTCTTTAAAGGAGTAAAAGAAATTCTTTAAAAGCGCTCTAAAAGAACTTTCAAAGTTTTGGATTTTATATATGATCTAAGATGTATCATAAATTGCATGAAATTCATGTTTTGATATCTGTGCCCCAATTGTTTTTCGAAGTTATTAAGAATTAATGATTTAACATGACTTTATGTTTTTCAAGAATATAAGTTTTGATCTTTATCTGCTCTTATACTATACTCTGAAAATTAATTAGATTGCTCTCATGTTGCTATATACTTAATATATTGGGAAAAAAAATTTAAATAAAAAAGCTTTCATATGTTATTAAAGATCTTTTAAAAAAAAAGAAAAAGAGGTTGGATTTTCATTCGTGCTTTCATTGAATATCATTCTTGATACTCCTTGAAATAACTTTAAAAAAAAGATTCTATTTACACTTAATTTAAAAACTATTTTTGGAATATATATTTAAAGATTTCTTCTAGATCGTATCTCAAATGTCTCATTCTTAAAGCCAAACTTTTCATCCTTAATTTTGATGATATTTGTTGCCCCCGAAATTATTTCAGGTTTACTCTATTTGAAAGAGAGGTAAAAAAACTTTAAAAGAATGTTAAAATCATCAAATTTGTTTTGATCTCATCATAATTTGAAACTATCTTAATTAGCTCTGATCTATACTCATTATCTGAGTATATGCTCATAATGCTTTATGTTTTGAATTGAATATAAATTAGCTTAGATTGAAATATATTGATTATGTCAAAGCTGATTAACTCTAAAGCATTATCATGAAGTATGTTATTAAAGTATCTCTTAGATTTTGTATTTATTTTGACTAGCGTTTACTCTCTGTTATTGTTTGTATTTCTTCTCTAAAATATTGTACTTTTGGTTTGGATGAAAATCAATGTTTTTCTTTAAGTCATGATCTTTGTGATTGTCACTGTTATATTACTCATTTCATTGATATTCATTCTTTTTGATGATGACAAAAAGGGGGAGAAAATATAAATCCTATAAGCAAAGTTAAATAAAAAAAAATAAGAGATGAATTGTTTACTTAAAGGGGAGACATGTGCTACAAAGAAAAATCTGCACTTTGATAAATAAAAACTTTAAATTTTGACATATGAAAATCTGAATTTTGATTAATAAAAATCTGAATTTGGCATATACTCTTCTTGCCTCGATACATAACTTGAAACACTTGCGTTGGCACAAAATATTGGAATCCCATCTTTAATAAAGCACAAGAGTAAGGGGGAGCAAAACTAAAGTTCGAATTGGTATCCATTTGGATGAGATAGGGGAGCTTTCACTCTAAAATTTAGAAGATGCTGAAATTTCAGCACCTAAAGCATTTTCTAAACTTTAAACCTCAATTCTCATATAAACATCAATTTGCTTATACTCAATGTTTTGTAATCATCAAAAAGGAGAAGATTGAGGATGATAATGTTATTTTGATGATTAACATAACCATTGAGGCCATATCAAATTATAAATGCAAATTAACTCGATACATCATTAATAAATGACATACCCTCGATACATTCACGATATATTATGAATATACGGTCAAAACAACTCTCAAGAATTAATAACGAGATAAAATTTGTAATAGAGAATGGTAGAAAGAGAAATTCATTTTGACCAAGTTTCAAGTTAAGAATACCTAAAAGGGCAATTCTGTAATTTTACTGTTAAGAATATGAAACATTATTGTGCCATGCATTTTATTTTACTTGAAATTATTTCTCTGTGGATCTCTTGTGCATGTCTAACTTTTAGATGCAGAGAATCATAGCTAGAGTCGACCCCAAGAGGTTTGGAGCCGACCCTGATACGTTTGGCACGAAATGGCACGAAGTGGGACACTTGGCACGAAGCTTGAACTTGAGTCAAAAATACTTGGGATAGAGTTGAAGTCGACCCCAGGAGGAGTGGAGTCAATCCCGAAACATTCAAAGCATCATGACACTCAAATGGTACATTTTGAGTCATTGGCATAGGTTTTGGGTCGACCCCAAGAATGTTGGAGCCAACCCCAATGGAGCCGACCCCAAAAAAGTCAGAGCCGACCCCAAGCTTGCAATGCAGAAAATGTATTCCCTGAAAACACTGTAGCGGGGTCGACCCGAGAAAAGCTGGGGTCGACCCGAGACACTGTAGCTGCAATGCAAAAAAATATACTCTCTGAATTTTCTATCAGGGCTGACCCCAGAAGTATTGGGGTCGACCCGAGCACGACTAACAGCATAACGGCTAGTTGTGCAGAAGTACTTTTTGGACTTCCAACGGCTATAAACAGCTAGTTTCTTCAATCCAACGGTCAGGAAGGTCTATTTGGAGGTTGGAGCAGTATTTAAGAGGGAGTATTCATCAGAGGAAGCAATTTTTTGAAAATCATCAAGTCCACTCAAGAGAAAATCCTAGCAAGGCAAGCTTCATTCAAGAGCCAAAAAAAAGTGGTTGAGCAGATTTCAAGAGACATTAAGAGCTCCACCAATCCTTGAAGAGTGAAGCAATCTTGACAAAGAAGAGTAGAGCCTTATTAAAGCGATAACTATATTCTAAACTCTTCTTTGTAGCTTATAATTATTTTATTTGCTCATTTAGGAGCTTCAGATTCTTGTTCTTTATTCTTGTTGTAACGTTTGTTGGTAAGCCCATAAAACCAATATTGTAGGTTGTTGGTAAGCCCGTAAAACCAATGTAGGTTATTGGTAAGCTCGTAAAACCAACATAGGTTGTTGGTCAACCCGTAAAACCAACGTTGGTTGTTGGTGAGCCCGTAAAACCAACAGTTAGGTTTATTGGTGATCCCAAAAAACCAATTGTAAAGGTTTTGGATTGTGAGCCCGAAAAACAATCCTACTGTAATCCGAGGGGTTATAGTAAAATTTTCAAGAAAACGCTTGGAGAGTGGACGTAGGTGCTTTGGGGTGCACCGAACCACTATATATCGTTATGTTTGTGTTGTACTTGTTCTTATACTTATTCTTGCATTATTTTTCATCTTTGCTCTAGTTTAATTCATTAAAATAATTTAAGAAAGCATCCACTGCACTTAACTAAGAAAACTTTTAAAGCACCAAAAATTTAGAAAAACCCAATTCACCCCCCCTCTTGGGTTGTCACCTTGGGCAACAGGCTATCATCACAATTTGCCATGAAGAATTTGGGAGAAGCATCTTACATCCTAGGGATGAAGATTTATAGAGATAGATCTAGAAAATTGCTTGGATTATCCCAATCCACATACATTGATACTATACTGAAGAGGTTCAGTATGATTAATTCCAACAAAGGCTATCTTCCGATGGGCCATGGAATTAACCTCTTTAAGAGGGATTGTCCGACAACCCCTCAAGAAAGAGAGAGTATGGATAGAATTTCATATGCTTCGGTAGTGGGATCTATAATGTATGCCATGACATGTACTAGACCAGACGTGGCATACTCACTAGGAGTAGTGAGCAGATACCAGTCTGATCCAGATAGCAACCACTAGAAGGTTGTAAAAACCATCCTTAAGTATTTGAGAAATACTAAAGACCAGTGGCTTGTCTACGGTGATTCTGACTTAAAACTTGAGGGATATACCGATTCAAGTTTTCAGTCAGATCAAGATGATAGCAAGAGCGTGTCGGGATATATCTTTACTCTTAAGGGTGGGGCCATCTGCTGGAAGAGTTCCAAGCAACATACAGTGGCAGATTCTACATATGAAGCAGAATACATCACAGCATCTGATGCCGCCAAGGAAGCTGTATGGTTGCGGAAGTTCATCACCGAGCTCAGAGTGACACCCTCCATTGATGGTCCAGTGCCTGTATTTTGTGACAACACTGGAGCCATAGCTCAAGCAAGAGAACCTAAAGCACATCAGCAGACCAAGCATATTCTACGTTGCTACCACCTGGTTCGATAGATCGTCGAACGAGGTGATATTGATCTTCAGAAGATTGATACAAAAGAAAATCCGGCTGACCCATTTACCAAAGTCCTCGGCATTAAAGAGTTCAACGAACACAAGTCGAAGATGGGTATTAGATACTGTGCCGATTGGCTTTAGGCTAAGTGGGAGTTGCTGGGAATTGTATCCTAAGAGTCAATCGTCAGTGCGCTGATGATTAAATTTTATAAATAAATTAATAAATTAATAAAATGTTATTTGGCATTGTTCATCATTTCATTGTACATCTTCAAATGAACTCTTATATGATGAAGTCCATAGGACTTGTTTTATGATAAAGGAGGATTTATCTTCAAGTCCTTAAAATTGTTCGCGATCAAATGATATGCTGTTACTAGGACGACAGCATTATCGAGATTAGGTCGTTGTGTGACATATACGTTGGTTGTCCTCTTAACCAAGGAGTGTGGAGACACTGATATGTCACAAAAGTGACGTGTAGGAGTACATTTCACTGAACGTGATCAATTTCGGAACGCTCTACTGTCAAGAGATGTTTCGAGTGGATATGGGTATAAGTTTGGCCCTCTGACTTAAGACCGCAACCTGTGACTAGCAAGCAACTCACTGTACTTTGGTATCGGACTACCTGAATTTCTAATTCAGTGACGGAAGATCACTGGGTATAGTCACGTACTTGCGTAGTCAGTTGTGAGTCAAGATGGAATTGACCCCTCCTGGAAACAGGAGATAATGCCATGTGTTCAATTTAGCAAAACCTTGGCCAAGGTAATCCTTGTGAGAAGTCACAGGATTTCTAAAGTTGAATCACATCATGGATGCACTTATTACAGAGTTGACAGAACTTTGAAGTCATCCTGGCATTTAGGAGTCATAGAGATAAATTATACGGTAACCATAGTCCAAGGGTTCTTGAATGTTGCTTTGCGATCATTTGGCCTATCCGGACGTCGGGTACCATTGCTAGATGATCATTTCGATTAGTACAAGAAGTTGTTCTTGTGCTACCGGCTTAGGTTCGAACCTATGGGGTCACACGTATAGAAGTTTCTAGGTTGATCAAATGGCTGATTAATGATTAAGAATCATTCAGGGGTAATTTGGTCAATTTGATTGACAAAATTATACTAAGCAAAACTTGCATTAAAATAATTATTGAAATATTGGAGGGTTGATAAGTGCTAAATAATGCATAAATTAATATCTTATTTATAGCACTTATCATTATTTTAATTCACATGTTTTGTAAATTTAACTAAAAATTGTATTACCTTCATGATTGCATTTTAATAAATTATCCAAGGTAATTCAAGTTTGATTTGATTATTTATTGATTAAGCTTAATGCATGTAGGTCGAGTCGAGCTCAATTAGGTAAAGCCTAAACGGACACTACATCATTTTACAATTTCACATTCTCCGGAGTCAACTTCAAGAACTCTTCTCCAAAATCCAGTGCTTTCTAAGTTCACCTAAATTTCTCCCCACTCATTCCAACTCTTTTTCCACATGATCTAATTTTAATCTCAAAAACAATAAAATACCTTCAATTATTTGTTTCTCAAATCTCAAAACATACCATCTTATTTGCATGGATCTCAAAGCCTCATTGATGAGAGCACAAAAGTGCGACCTACATGTTACCTAAATTAGTATTATTGCTAACCGATAATGATAAATTCACTGGATTAATATTATATTTGGGTTTGGCACAGATTTTCATAAATTAGAGATAAAATACACATTAAGTACAAATTTGACTAAAAAAGGATCCCTTCCCAGATCTGACCCGGTTGAAGATCGGGTCGGGTCCGAGTCGGGTTTGGGTCCGAATCGGGTCCATTTCTTTTGTGCTTTTTGAACATAATTTTGGGCAAATCTAAATTGGCTATATCATAACTATAAGGTGCTGGGTGACCCATGACTTAAAAGATTTGCAATTGACCTTCAGTGAGAATAGATGACCCGTGACGAATCCGTCTACAACCCAAATTTCATATCACATTATTTATTTTATCTATATGACTGATTGGACGGAACTTGGTGATTCCCACTCACTTCATCACAAAGAAAAAGAACTTTTTAACCTCCAATCCCATGAACAAAAGCTGAATTTACTATTTATTCCCAAAATTTCTATTCATGGCTGAAAACACTGTTCATATGAACAGTGTTCGAGATGATACTGTTCATATGAACAGTGTTACGTGAAAACACTGTTTATATGAACAGTGTTACGTGAAAACACTGTTCATATGAACAGTGTTACGAGAAAACACTGTTCATATGAACAGTGTTACGAAAAATATACTAATGTTCTTCTTCCTCCCGCAGTGTTCCCGCCGGATCAGCCTTCACGCGTCCCTGCTTCGTCCGCAACGCCCGCGTCTCCTTCCTTCCCGTGATCCAAGCAAGGCCACATCCTTCCTCTTCAGCCCGCATCCCCACCTTCCATCCGCGTCGCTGCCAGCTCGTCCCCAACGCGCAATCAGCGCACCTCAACGGCACAGCACCCAGCTTCATCCCGTGCGAAAGAAGGGGAGAAGAAAGGATTCATCCCATCCGTGTTCCTCTTCCGGATTCCCAACTCCTTCCAATCCTGTCCGCTTGCACCTTCCAAAGCCGTGATCTCCTTCCTCTATGCCATCAAAATCCCAGCACCTCCTCCGTCGATCACCCGCCCGTGATGCTAGCGGTGGTCCCACGGCAGCCTCCGCCTCTGCACCCACGGATCCACGTCCTCCCGTTGATTCCGTGCCAGCCACCGTGCCAGCTCCCGTCGGATCCCCAGCATCACGCAGCCATCTTCCTCTTCCGCTTCATCATCAGCTATCCCACGCCATCAACGCGTTCACAGCCAGCAAATCTCAGCTCCCAACATCGCGGCCGAGCCGGATTCGAGATCCCAGCGCCTCCTTCCTTCCGCATCAGCCCCTCCACCGCGTCCATGATCGGCTCCTCCCGAAGATCATGCTCCCAGCTCTTCCGTGATCTTCTCCTCCGCATCCTCCGCGTTCTCCTTCTCGTCCCAGCACCGCGTCTCCAAGTGCTATAAGAAGGGGGGAAGAAGGCAGGCAGAGGTGTGCTCAGGTGGGGGGTGGGAACCAAGAGAGGAGAGCTCTCGGGTGGTGCTGTGTTGAGCCAAAGAAACAGAGGAGGAACAGGGGGTGCTCGGCTCGGTTGGAGGAAGAAGAAGTGTTGATGCTCTGTTTTCAAACAGAGCCAGTGCTTTGTTTTGTTTTTTTTTATTCTTTTTCTTTTTCTTTTCATGTTTAGTTTTATTTTTAAGGGCAATGTTTTATGTTTATTGTTATTTTAATTAAGAGCAATGTGTTTTGAGTTTGAGTTTTAATTGAGAACAATGTTTTAAGTTTTAACTTTAGAGAATTTTATTTTGGTGGAGTGTTTTACTTTTAAGATTTTATTTATGCTGAAATTTTAATTTCTTTTATGCAATACATTAAATCTTCTTTTATGAAATTTATGTTTGCTTCAATCTCTTAGTTTCATCCATTTTAATTTTATGCCAGAGCTTTATTTTTTATTAAAAATGCTTTTTGAATCTGAGTACATGTCGTCTAGTTAATTTCAATTAAAAATTATTCTCCGGTAGACTAGAGATTCCATCATCATCCCCGATATAATGTTTTTCTTCTATTATTTAAAAATCGATTTCAAATCCGAGTGAACGTTCTAATTTTTAAGCAACTCCAATCGCCTCCCTGTGGATCGACCTCTTACAACCACTATTCTTCGAGTAGAACAGGTAAGAGTAAATTAAATTTAACTTTTGTTCGTCGGTTCTAACAACGATCTGTCTAGCATATTTTTAGGTAGACAGGAATCGGACGAACAAAATTTTGGCGCCGTTGCCGGGGAGGCAAATCGAGAAGCAAGAACGATCATGAAGATCAAATCAGATTTTGGATACCCGGAGTGAACGCACTCCGGTAGTAAGTTTTTATTTTTATTAATTTTTCTTATTTTGATTATTTTTAGTTAAGTAATTTTGTAGTTATTATTAGTTATTATAAGTTTTTTTTTATTAGTTATTCTGAAATTTGAAATTCGAAATTTAAAGTTTTCTAAAAAAGTAAAAAAAAATTGAAAAATTTCCAAAATTCAAAAATTCAAAAAATTTAAATTCAAAATTTGAATTCTGTGATTCGAAATTTGAAATTAAAAAAAAAAATTTAAAAAAAAGTTAAGTAAATTAAAAATAAAAATTAAAAAAAAAACAAAAAAAATATATATTATTTTTGCTAGTAATTGATAGGGTGCAATCCCCCGAGGTGATCATACCTCTATTGGGGCTCCTCACGGAGTAATCTCCAGAGCTTATTCAACGGGCATTCGGAGATTGACTGACGCATAAGGATTAGTTTTAGTTTACATTCAAGTTATTCCTATATTAAAAATTAAAAAAAAAAAACAACATAAAATTAAAAAATTAAGAAAAATAAAAATAAAAAAATTGCTTGCTCATTTAATCAGTACAACCTAATGACATTGCATAAACTTTAAAAAAATATTGATTATTTGCTGCATTTAGTATTAAGCATTTGCATAAAGTAATTAAGGGCAAAACCCATTAAAAAGATGAGGTCGGGAAGTCATTACCTGTCCTTAGCCCAAAAATCACCACCTTGCATACTTATCCTAAGCCAAATTAAATTAAAATCAAATTAGACGTTGGCCTTAGGGTTTTCGAGCTCAATTAGGCTCTTGGAAAGAAGCGGCTGAAAGCCACTCCAGTGAGAATTTAGTAATTGGTGATGTCTAGAAAAGTTTTACAACAGTAAGAACTGTTACGGGTATTGTGGTATCGGTATATCCCTTCTGGCACCACCACACACCCCGGGACTTTCCTGGTCACTGGTTACTGGATTGCTTAACTGGTAAGCTCAAGCTTAATCTGAAAGGGAGATTAGGAGCTGTCTAATCTAGGAGAGAATTTCAGGAATTTTTTTAACCTGATAAATCTCTGTGCAACTAGATTTAAGAAGCTACTAAACCTCACTTAATTCTAAGACTAATAGGGTCAAATTGTTGTGTGGTGTTGATTGTGGTCATCTGTGTCTAGCCCTTCTCTTCTCTTTTAGGATTTCGTTTAGGAGTCGAGTCTAATTAAGTTATTGATAATGTATGCATGGTAGAAGGTCATTAAGGGATAAATTAATCCCATTTGATCCTGAGATTGACAGAACTTTTCATCACAACTTGCGAACTGTAAACCAACCGTCGATCTCTACAATGGGTGAACATATTAGAACCCTAAATGAATTGTTTGCACCCGCATCCGCTAGTCCCCCTACTTGCATAGTATTACCAATCAATAATGCAGCCTAATTTGAAATTCGGGCTGCAACAATAAACATGTTACCCAAGTTTCATGGGTTCGAGAGTGAACAACCCTATATTCATCTAAACAAATTTTTGACAATCTGTCAAACGTTTAGAAATCAAAACTTAGATGAAGAGGGTATTAAATTAAGGTTGTTTCCCATGACTTTAGAGGATCGTGCTGCTGCATGGCTGTATTCCCTTGCTTCAAATTCCATCACATCATGGGAACAACTATCTAAGAAGTTCATGGCTAAGTTCTATCCTATGGTAAAGACTGAAAAAATTAAGGATGCCATAAGAACTTTTAGAGGAAAATCTGAGGAGGAATTTTCCCAACTTTGGAAAAGATTCCATGACTTGTTGGTCAAATGCCCACACCATGGGCTTGATAAGGCTGATCTGGTCCACTTCTTTTATAAAGGACTACCTCCAGCACATAGAAACATGATTGAGTCCATGCACAAGGGTAGGTTCATGAACCAAACTCCGGATCAAGCCTATGAATTTCTTGTTGACTTAGCTGAAAATGCCCAAAATTGGAGTAGCTATGGTGAGGAAGTAATTAGAGATGAGTTTGGGTCTAGAAAACCAGGTAATTATAAAATGAAAGCAGACCCAGAACTCAAAAATATCATGTCCAATCTGGTGGCTGGAATGAACAACTTGAGTAAAAAGTTTGATGCTTTCACTGTTTCCACTAGTTCGAGTTCATACAAAGAGTCAAATCCCGTCATGAAAGTGGATCACGAGTCATATAGTTTGTGTGTTTTGTGTAACAGTCCTGAGCATCTAGTGGAGTGCTGCCCTAGTCTGCCTAACATAAAGGCCGAGCAAGCAAATGCTCTAAATTCATATAGTGCCTTTAAGAAGCCCACTCCCAACTCGTTCAGCCCAGTTTACCACCCTGATAATAGGTTCCATCCAAATTTCTCATACAAGCAAAATGAACCTATTCAGCATCAAGGTGGTCCACCAGGTTTTCAGAACAACTTTCCCAGGATAGGTCCACCACAAATGAACCAACCTTTGGTTCCATCTGTACCGCCTTATAATACCCCTATCCCACAACAACCTTCACAATTAGAAACCATGATGGCTAATATGATGAAACAACAACAAGATTTTATCAAGCAACAACAACAGACCAATACAGCCCAAGCCCAGACTAACCAATTCCATGTGCAAGCAATTGCAAAACTTGAGGTTAGTCTGAGCCAAATAGCTAACTCTCTAGGGGATAGGAAGAAAGGTGAACTACCTAGTCAACCAGTGCCTAACCCTAGTAGACAACAAAATCAAGGTCAGATAGGTCAGTATCAAATCAATTCTAATGGAAATCCGACCTATGAAGTCCAGGCAATTACCACTTTAAGGTCTGGCAAGCAAGTGGACAATAAAGTCCAACTTCCTGAAAATGAAAAAAAAAATAAAATTGAATCCGATAAGAACCCTATTCAGAAGAGGGGTCAAGAACAGGACAAACCGGAAAAGAGGGAAGAACCCATAGAAACATACAAACCCAAGGTTCCCTTTCCCAGTAGACTTCAGGACTCCAAGAAACAATCTAACTTTGATGAAATCATGGAAGTCTTTAAAACTGTTCAAATAAATATACCTTTTCTCGATGCCATAAGACAAATTCCCTCCTATACAAAATTCTTGAAAGACCTCACCACGGTCAAAAGAAAAACCAGTATTCCTAGGCAAGCTGTTATGGCTGCACAAGCCTCATCTCTCATTCAACAACAGATTGCCCCGAAATTCAAAGACCCTGGTTGCCCAACTATTGAAATAAAAATAGGAGAGACGATCATCCAGAGAGCTCTATTAGATTTAGGAGCCAGTGTAAACCTACTTCCCTACTATGTGTACCAAAAATTAGGTTTGGGGGAATTAAAGCCTACAAATATTACCCTTTCCTTAGCAGATAGGACAGTGAAGTACCCCAAGGGGATTGTAGAGGATGTAATAGTGAAAGTAAATGAGTTTTACTATCCTGTGGACTTCGTTATCCTTGAGACTGAACCTGCAATACATCCAGACAGTCACACACCTATAATTTTAGGTAGACCTTTCTTAGCCACAGCAAATGCTGTGATCAACTGTCGAAATGGGATGCTGAAGTTATCTTTTGGCAACATGAAAGTCGAGCTTAATGTCTTCAACATAAGTAAACAACCACCAGACGACAAAGAAATCAATGAAGTTGACATGATTGAAAGTCTGGTTCAGGAGACTTTCTTACAAACTTATAATAAGGACCCTTTAGAAGCTTACCTTGCCCATTCCGAGGAAAGGGTCAAGCATGCGCCTCTTAGTTCCGTTCCCCTTATGAGCATAGATCGTCATCAGCCGACTGTTCTTCATCGGACTCTTCCAAAACCATTCTTAGATAATGGTTGAAAAAAGGAGGATTTACATTTTGTCTGGCTGAAGACATAAAACTTAGCGCTCTTTGGGAGGCAACCCAACATGTAAGTTTTTTTTATTAAAAAAAAAAATCATCAATAAATTACTAACATGCAGGTTTGGGGGATTTTGCCCCAACTTTCAATTTACCCACCCATATCAGGTACTTCTCCTCTGTCCTCTTACTGCTTTACATTTTCTTTAACATTGAGGACAATGTTAGATTTAGGTTTGGGGGTATTTTTAAGCATTTGAAATTTTATAAAAATTAAAAAAAAAGAGTTTTTATAAAAATTAAAAAAAAGAGTTTTCAGGTAAAATTTTTGAAAAAAAAAAAAATTTACAACACACAAGGTATATAAAATCTAAGAGCCCAATGACTAGTTGGAAGTAGTGCAAAGTGAGTTCTTTTTATTAAGTTCCTTTTAGTGAGTTGTAAGCTAATTAGTGCTTTGAATTTCACAACACATCTGGCCTGCACTTTCTAAGGTATAGGTTCGACATTGTGTTGAGAATATGGTAGCAATCTCGAATCCTGATGAACCATCTTTTTCTGATCCAAAAAAAAAAAAAACAAAGAAAAAAAAGGATTTAGTCAGGTACATCGAAAAGGGCTACCTATTGTCAAAGGTCAGCGGGCTTGTGATGAGGAACCCGAGCATAGGTCCGTAGGGGAGTCTTGATGCCCGACACCTCATGCCAACTGGTGTGAGAATTGTCGACTAATTGCTCGCTACATGGAGGAATCATCACAGGAGTAAAAGTGCACAATATATACATTATCATTTCTCTTTCAAAAAAAAAAAAAAGAGAGAGAAGAAAAAAAAAATGAAAAACAAAAAAATGTATATTGACCTTAAAAAAGACAATAGTGTGAAAGCCGTCGTTGTAAAAATTCGAGTAAACTGGAATATTACATATAAAGCCCATGAGGTATTAAAGTAAACATCCACAGCTCTCGAAATCCTGTAGAAAAGATGATTTTGAATCAGCAAATAGGTCTTGTCCGACCAATTCTTGGAAACTACTAATATTAGCGATATTTTGGAGATCCAAAACTTTAGCTTGTGCATGGTCCAAACTTCACTGAGCACTCAAGTATAAATAAGTTTTACAACTCCCTAACGGAAAACTTAATGACTTCAACTTAAATTGCATACTAACCTAGAATTTGGGCTACTTAGTAATTAAAACCTTGTGTGCTTTTGAAATTCTTATCAGTTATGTACTTGAAATTAGACTTTCATTTCATAAAATAAATTTTATTTTGGGATTGAAGTTTGTGGGTAACTTCACTGCAAACCCTCACGAGACAACACTCGTCCACTAGGGTAACCTAGGGGTTTAAAGGCTTGTTGCACGTGCTAAGTGCAATCGTAATGCTCTACGAAAATGAGTATTTATCTTACTATTTTTAAATAATAAATTACACTTTTGCACTCTCATTTTATCATTTTCACACTAAATTGCTAGAGACTAGCAATAAGCTAGTTGGGGGGTGTGATGAGAGCACAAAAGTGCGACCTACATGTTACCTAAATTAGTATTATTGCTAACCGATAATGATAAATTCACTGGATTAATATTATATTTGGGTTTGGCACAGATTTTCATAAATTAGAGATAAAATACACATTAAGTACAAATTTGACTAAAAAAGGATCCCTTCCCAGATCTGACCCGGTTGAAGATCGGGTCGGGTCCGAGTCGGGTTTGGGTCCGAATCGGGTCCATTTCTTTTGTGCTTTTTGAACATAATTTTGGGCAAATCTAAATTGGCTATATCATAACTATAAGGTGCTGGGTGACCCATGACTTAAAAGATTTGCAATTGACCTCCAGTGAGAATAGATGACCCGTGACGAATCCGTCTACAACCCAAATTTCATATCACATTATTTATTTTATCTATATGACTGATTGGACGGAACTTGGTGATTCCCACTCACTTCATCACAAAGAAAAAGAACTTTTTAACCTCCAATCCCATGAACAAAAGCTGAATTTACTATTTATTCCCAAAATTTCTATTCATGGCTGAAAACACTGTTCATATGAACAGTGTTCGAGATGATACTGTTCATATGAACAGTGTTACGTGAAAACACTGTTTATATGAACAGTGTTACGTGAAAACACTGTTCATATGAACAGTGTTACGAGAAAACACTGTTCATATGAACAGTGTTACGAAAAATATACTAATGTTCTTCTTCCTCCCGCAGTGTTCCCGCCGGATCAGCCTTCACGCGTCCCTGCTTCGTCCGCAACGCCCGCGTCTCCTTCCTTCCCGTGATCCAAGCAAGGCCACATCCTTCCTCTTCAGCCCGCATCCCCACCTTCCATCCGCGTCGCTGCCAGCTCGTCCCCAACGCGCAATCAGCGCACCTCAACGGCACAGCACCCAGCTTCATCCCGTGCGAAAGAAGGGGAGAAGAAAGGATTCATCCCATCCGTGTTCCTCTTCCGGATTCCCAACTCCTTCCAATCCTGTCCGCTTGCACCTTCCAAAGCCGTGATCTCCTTCCTCTATGCCATCAAAATCCCAGCACCTCCTCCGTCGATCACCCGCCCGTGATGCTAGCGGTGGTCCCACGGCAGCCTCCGCCTCTGCACCCACGGATCCACGTCCTCCCGTTGATTCCGTGCCAGCCACCGTGCCAGCTCCCGTCGGATCCCCAGCATCACGCAGCCATCTTCCTCTTCCGCTTCATCATCAGCTATCCCACGCCATCAACGCGTTCACAGCCAGCAAATCTCAGCTCCCAACATCGCGGCCGAGCCGGATTCGAGATCCCAGCGCCTCCTTCCTTCCGCATCAGCCCCTCCACCGCGTCCATGATCGGCTCCTCCCGAAGATCATGCTCCCAGCTCTTTCGTGATCTTCTCCTCCGCATCCTCCGCGTTCTCCTTCTCGTCCCAGCACCGCGTCTCCAAGTGCTATAAGAAGGGGGGAAGAAGGCAGGCAGAGGTGTGCTCAGGTGGGGGGTGGGAACCAAGAGAGGAGAGCTCTCGGGTGGTGCTGTGTTGAGCCAAAGAAACAGAGGAGGAACAGGGGGTGCTCGGCTCGGTTGGAGGAAGAAGAAGTGTTGATGCTCTGTTTTCAAACAGAGCCAGTGCTTTGTTTTGTTTTTTTTTATTCTTTTTCTTTTTCTTTTCATGTTTAGTTTTATTTTTAAGGGCAATGTTTTATGTTTATTGTTATTTTAATTAAGAGCAATGTGTTTTGAGTTTGAGTTTTAATTGAGAACAATGTTTTAAGTTTTAACTTTAGAGAATTTTATTTTGGTGGAGTGTTTTACTTTTAAGATTTTATTTATGCTGAAATTTTAATTTCTTTTATGCAATACATTAAATCTTCTTTTATGAAATTTATGTTTGCTTCAATCTCTTAGTTTCATCCATTTTAATTTTATGCCAGAGCTTTATTTTTTATTAAAAATGCTTTTTGAATCTGAGTACATGTCGTCTAGTTAATTTCAATTAAAAATTATTCTCCGGTAGACTAGAGATTCCATCATCATCCCCGATATAATGTTTTTCTTCTATTATTTAAAAATCGATTTCAAATCCGAGTGAACGTTCTAATTTTTAAGCAACTCCAATCGCCTCCCTGTGGATCGACCTCTTACAACCACTATTCTTCGAGTAGAACAGGTAAGAGTAAATTAAATTTAACTTTTGTTCGTCGGTTCTAACAACGATCTGTCTAGCATATTTTTAGGTAGACAGGAAAGGATGAACACTCATCCCATCTCAGCCATTCATCATGCATCACCCAACTCCACGCCTCTCAAACCCATTGTTTTTTCCATGCATTGAAACAAAGAACAGAGCATCCATGGATCATTCCCCTTCACGTGATTCTCCCACTTCCCAGCCATCCACTAGTCATTTTTTTTCCATATCAATTCCATTTAAATATTCAATATCATCATCTCCCACGGATAAGAATCCTAACTCACCTCCCCTGTGTGCATGCTATTCGGACCAGGATTAGAGCCGTTCATCCCATTTCATCCAAACCCCCAGCCACGTTCTCCTCTTCCGAACCAAGCTAACCTTCTTTTGGATTAACCCCAACGTCCCATACTCCTCTCCGAATCTCCTGTTTCACGTTCAATCTGTTCCGACTTCATCCTTATCTCATGCCCATCTCCCGGATTTCCAGCCAATGGCAGCACAACCAAATGATCCCAACGTCATCGTCAACTTCTCATCCGAACTTTACTTCCCCTGTTTCGGAACCAATCCAAATCTTATCCCGTTGTGATCCATCTTCATCCAAACGCCCCAACTCCCCTTCTTCGGAACAGAGGATCATCCTTATCCTCTTCCGAATCAGCCTGAACTTCATCTCAGCAGCATCATCACCAAACTCCCAGCCGGATGAGCATCCGTATCCCACGAACAACACCAAACCAACATCCGGATTAACTTCATGCTACAAATCCAGGAAAATTTCAGCTTCCCGAGCTTCACGGCAACCAAATGAATCTCCCCTATTTCGGAAACAGAACAGGCCAATCTTCCCTTTGCGATTAACCTTCCAACCGTTCCAAGTACCTGAATGCATTCTTATCCACAGAATAATCTCAGCATCCCTTGCATCTTGGTCCACATTCTCGCCATCCCCTGCAGTCGAAGATCAAGCAACCTCCCATGGATCCCGGATCATCAACCTCTTCCCAACGGCGGAGCAGTTCAATCAACCTTATCCTTCCACCCAGGTGAAGGCTATAAAAAGAGAAGGAATGCATGAGAATGGAGGTATTCAGGAAGGAGGGAGCCGGCTGGTCCCAATCTCTTCTCGGGTGGAAGTCCCACAGGAAACAGAGGAGGGAGAGAGGTTTGGCTATTTTGGGAATATTTCAAAGGAGAAAGAGAAGGAAGGAATGGGAGCCCGCTGCTGTGCTGCTGCTGCCGTCCACCACTCTATGAAAGGCTGATCTTCTCTCTAGGGCTGGATGCAGCCCTAACAAAGGGACACGGGTTTTATATTCGATTTTATATTCTTGGGATTGTATGAACTTATTGTTTTTAATGGATATATTCTTTTGAATCATATTTAATTTTTGTGATTTTAAGTATGATGTTCGTACAACTGTTCTTTATGATCACTAGGTAAATATAAGATAGTCCATGCTTAGGGAAGATGCGATGTGCTGCCACCTTAGATTAGGATAGACATTTCATGCCAACTGAAGATGGATTATGCCCAAATTACTTTTGTGAAATTTTATTCGAATACTTTTTAGGCTTGTAGCCAATTTGCATGTTAATACAAGAATAAATTAAAATATAAATAACCCTTGTTCTGATGTTAGTGGTGAATTCCTTGCCCTAGGTTCTCTCAAATTGATATCATTTTAATTGCATTTTCTTTATTAAATTCCTTAGTTTAATTTTTTTCACAAACTCTTCTTTTTAAATATTTTTATTTTTAAGAAAACAACTATACCCCAATCCCTGTGGATCGATACCCGTAATCACTATCCTACTAGATACGTGCTATTGCGTAGTCTTTAAAGTTGACTATCAATTTTTGGCGCCGTTGCCGGGGATTGCTAGCATAGTTGTTTTTCTTTTCATAAAAAAAAATTTTGAAAAAAAAAAATAAATTAAAATAAAATAATAATAATTATATATATATATCTAAAAAAATAATAAAAATGTTTTCTATTTTTGTTACTTTACTTATCCCTTTTTTTTCTCTCTTACTAATTTTTGGGTTTTTCTTTTTGTATGATTTGATCAGGAATCAAAGAGAGCATTTGGGACAATCAAAAAGAGAACTGCTGGAAAAGGGAGGTTGTAGAGGTTTGCTTTAAAATAAAAAAAAATTGCTGGGAAAATTTCCTTTGGTAACATCTAAACCTTTCTTATTTAAATTTCCTTTTGTGGTGATTGTTTGATTTTAAATTCAGCAAAAGTGTGAATGCATGCCTGATACACATACACAAATTAATCCGCACATAGTAAGGGCAATCACCCCAACAAGATAAGAACTAGATTTCATCACCAGATTCTTGCCCAAATTAGGTGAATCAATTCTCACATAGCCATCATTTTAAATTAAAATCAATTAGACGATGGCCCCTAGGGACATTCGAGCTCAATAGGACGAAGATCACCGAAAGTTGCACCAATTTTGCTCTGTGGCTCAGTTGATGTCTAGGCAAGCTTTATCCCAAGGAAGACAGTTCATCTGTTCGACGCAAGTGGTTTTTAAGTGGGACCTTTGCAACGCATCGTGACCCCCCCACTTACCTGGGAGCTTACCTGGTCAACTCAGTTCATTAGACCGGATTGGAGGCTTAGGTGCCCTCTTCAAACCAGTTAGGAGCTGTCTAGTGATTTTAGGGTAAACACAAGGATTTGATTTGTTTTTCCTTTAGTGCATGCTTGACTGTACTTGACTGATCCAACAAGCTTTAGTGTATGCTAGGGTGTCGTTCCAGATCTTCTGAATTAGTACCTTTTGATTCTGAAATAGAGCGTTCTATTAGGGCCCTTCGAGCCGAAATCTGTACCTATAGAACCATAGGACCTACACCACCTGTTGAGATGGCTGAAGAACAACCCAAACTGCTAAAGGAGTACTTTACTCCTTCCATTTATACCTCTCCATCTTGTATTCGACTACCTGATACCACTGTTGCGGTGCATTTTGAAATTAAGTCTAGTGTCATCCAAATGCTTCCCTCTTTTTATGGACTTAACAATGAAGACCCATATAAACATTTGGATGAGTTCCTTGAGATCTGCACTACTGTAAAAATTCAGAACTTCACTGATGATGCTCTGAAACTTAGGCTGTTTCCTTTTTCCCTTAAGGATAGAGCTAAACAATGGCTCCATTCATTAGAAGCCAATTCTATTCTCTCTTGGGCTCAAATGCAACATGAATTTCTAAAAAAATATTTTCCCATAGGAAGAACAAACCAATTTAGGCGTGCTATCACGAGCTTCCCCAATCTGACGGGAAAGAATTTCATGAAACGTGGGAGAAATTTAGAGATTTACTCCGAAAATGCCCGCATCATCAAATACCCAAATGGCAATTAGTGCAATGTTTTTATGACGGATTGTCTGAACAAAACCGTCAAATGGTTGATGCCTCTTGTGGGGGTACTTTCATGCTTAAAAGTGAACATGAGGCATGGCAATTATTTGAGAACCTTAATGAAAATTTCCTCCACCATGCCTCCTCCGCTCGTCAAGCACCCCCGAGTTCTCAAAGAAAAGGGACCATATATGAAGTTAGCCAGTCCATAGGTCTATCTGACAAAGTAGATGCACTGTCCCGCAAGTTGGACCAGCTAATGTCTAGAGAACAGCTTCCAAATTTTTCCCAAGCACAAGTTTGTGCTCTTTGCTCTAGCCCGTCTCACCCAATTCATGAATGTCCTTCGGCAGCTCAATTCCCTGAATTTGTGCAAGAACAAGTGAATGCTGCCCAAACACAGTCTAGACCGGATAATGATCCGTATTCTAACACTTATAACCTGGGATGGCGCAACCATCCAATTTTTTCTTGGAAGCAACAGACTCCCAATACTTCCCAACCTTATTCCCAAAACTTTCAACCATTCCAGAATATTAATCCCTACCGTCCTTCGACTCAATTTCAACACACTCCTCCTCTACCCCATAGAAACACAGCCTTTGAGGAGAAAGTGTTGACCTCCCTTCAAGGTTTGGAAACCATTACACAATTGGTGCACTCTCATACGCAATCCATCGCCAAGCTAGAATCCCAAATGGGGCAACTAGCTAATGCACTGAACAAGCGAGAGGAAGGAAAGCTTCCAAGCCAACCAGTGAGTAATCCTAGGGGACAATACATGGCTCAAGAAAATCAACCAAATACAATTCATCATGAACAAGCCAATGCTTTGACTACCCTAAGGAGTGGACGTGTAGTAGACAATACGATTGGGGAGGGAAACAATAAGGAAGGTAAAGAGGAGGAGAGAAATGTATCACATGAAAATCCAAAACCTTCTTCTTCCTCAGTTAGTCCAGCTTCTGCCCAAACTCATATCCCAAAGGCCCCATTTCCTGAAGCTCTTAATTCACCCTCTCCCTTTGGCAAAAAGGGAACTTCACCAGAGGAGATGATGGAGGTTTTCAAACAAGTCAAAATCAACCTCCCGCTTCTTGATGCTATTAGACAAGTTCCCTCCTATGCCAAATTTCTCAAAGACCTTTGTACCCAAAAGCGAAAATCTAGGACACATGTACCTAAAAAGGTCTTCCTAACTGAGCAAGTGAGTTCTATTCTCCAACACAACACCCCACCGAAATTCAAAGATCCTGGTGCTCCCACCATCTCCTGTGTCTTAGGAAATAATTTCATTGATCGAGCACTCTTAGATCTAGGGGCAAGTGTCAATCTTTTACCTTACTCAGTTTATGAGAAACTTGGGTTAGGTGAGTTAAAACCAACCTCGGTATCCCTTCAGTTGGCTGATCGATCTATAAAAATACCACGAGGAATAATTGAAGATGTTCTTATCAAGGTAGACAAATTCTATTTTCCAGTAGATTTTATCGTCCTTGATATGGAACATGAGCCTAATCCTAAGAAACAAATCCCCGTGATCCTTGGATGCCCCTTTTTAGCTACAGCCAATGCGAGTATAAATTGTAGAACTGGGGTGATGAATATATCCTTTGGGAATATGAAGGTCAAGTTAAATATATTTCGTGCCTCTGATCAACCTGCAAAGGGAGTTGAATGCCTCCTAATAGACAAAATGGACGATCTTGTAGAAGAAACCCTTTCCTATATTTTGGTAGATAACCCTCTGAAAACATACTTGGCCCATTTTGACTTTGATATAGACAAGGCCATAGAAGCAGTCAACTTCCTGCCCAACAATCAGTCTTCCACAAATTTTCTTCCTTGGAGAACCCCGCATGAACCCGGTATGATTTGATAAGGATGCACTGCGTCTGGCTGAAGACGTTAAACTTAGCGCTTGTTGGGAGGCAACCCAATTCTCGTAGGTTATTTTTGCATATTTTCTTGTCGCATTTTTTTTTATTTTCTTAACAGGATCCCTCATATTACTGATGCAACTACGGTAAAATGCTTCTATCCTCCATATGCATCATATTTTCGTCCAAAATAAAAAAATATATTAAACAATAAAAATAATAATATAATATTCAAAAAAAAAACATTGAGGACAATGTCTGATCTAGGTTGGGGGGTATAGGATTCGAATTTTTAAAGAAATTTTTCGCATTTTCACATTTTTAAGTGAATTTCAAAAAAAAAAGTGAATTTCAAAAAAAAAAACCTAATTTCTATGCCTTAGTGCTGAAATGATAATTACACAAAGTATATAAAATCTAAAAAGCCCAATGATTAGTCAGGAATAAGTCAATTTGAGTTATTTTCATTAAAAATTCTTTTAGCGAGTTGTAAGATAATTTTTACTTTGAAATTTCACAACACGTATGGCCTGCACTTCTAAGGGTTAGGTTTAACATGATGTTGTTAAGTCTGGTAGCAACCTTGAGTCCTGATGAATCATACCTATCTAATTCGCTATTAAAAAAAAAAAGAAGCGAATTTAGTCAGGTACATCGAAAAGGGCTACCTATTGTCAAAGGTCAGCGGGCTTGCAATGATGCATCCGAGCATAGGTCCGTAGGGGAGTCTTGATGCCTAACACCTTATGCCATCTGGTGTGGGAGTGTTGACTGAATGCTCGTTACATGAAGGAATCATTACAAGAGTAAAAGTGCGTAATAAATATAAAATAAAAAAATAAAAAAAAAAAATAAAAAAAAATAAAAAAAAAGAAAAAGAGAAAAAGAGAAAATAATATTGACCTTGAAAAAGATGATAGTGTGAAAGCCGTCGTTGTAAAAATTCGAGTAAACTGGAATATTACAGATAAAGCCCATGAGGTATTAAAGTAAACATCCACAACTCTCGAAATCCTGCAAGGTAGGATAATTTTGAATCAGTGATTAGGTCTTATCTGACCAATTCTTGGAAACTACTAGTTTTAGCAGTATTTTGGAAAATCTAAAGCCTTAGCTTGTGTATGGTCCAGATATCACCGAGCGCCTAAGTATAAATTAGCCTTACAAATCTCTAATAGAAACTTAATAACTTCAACTTAAATTGCATACTGACATAGGATTTGGGCTGACTTAGTAATTAAAACTTTGTGTGCTTTTGAAATTCTTGGCATTTATGCATTTGAAATTAGATTTTATAAAACAATAACTCTTTGAGTAGAGACAAACAGTTTGTGGGTATCTGAGCCGGAAACCCTCACGAGACAAAACTCGTCCACTAGGGCCACCTAGGGGTTTAAAGCCTTATTGCATACGGTAAATGCAATCGCGATTCCTGCGAAAGTGAGTTAGTTTTTATTTTTGCTCGAGGACTAGCAAAATGTAGGTTGGGGGGTGTGATAAGTGCTAAATAATGCATAAATTAATATCTTATTTATAGCACTTATCATTATTTTAATTCACATGTTTTGTAAATTTAACTAAAAATTGTATTACCTTCATGATTGCATTTTAATAAATTATCCAAGGTAATTCAAGTTTGATTTGATTATTTATTGATTAAGCTTAATGCATGCAGGTCGAGTCGAGCTCAATTAGGTAAAGCCTAAACGGACACTACATCATTTTACAATTTCACATTCTCCGGAGTCGACTTCAAGAACTCTTCTCCAAAATCTAGTGCTTTCTAAGTTCACCTAAATTTCTCCCCACTCGTTCCAACTCTTTTTCCACATGATCTAATTTTAATCTCAAAAACAATAAAATCCCTTCAATTATTTGTTTCTCAAATCTCAAAGCATACCATCTTAGTTGCACGGATCTCAAAGCCTCATCCCATCTCAGCCATTCATCATGCATCACCCAACTCCACGCCTCTCAAACCCATTGTTTTTCCCATGCATTGAAACAAATAACAGAGCATCCATGGATCATTCCCCTTCACGTGATTCTCCCACTTCCCAGCCATCCACTAGTCATTTTTTTCCATATCAATTCCATTTAAATATTCAATATCATCATCTCCCACGGATAAGAATCCTAACTCACCTCCCCTGTGTGCATGCTATTCGGACCAGGATTAGAAACGTTCATCCCATTTCCTCCAAACCCCCAGCCACGTTCTCCTCTTCCGAACCAAGCTAACCTTCTTTTGGATTAACTCCAACGTCCCATGCTCCTCTCCGAATCCCCTGTTTCACGTCAATCTGTTCCGACTTCATCCTTATCTCATGCCCATCTCCCGGATTTCCAGCCAATGGCAGCACAACCAAATGATCCCAACGTCATCGTCAACTTCTCATCCGAACTTTACTTCCCCTGTTTCGGAACCAATCCAAATCTTATCCCGTTGTGATCCATCTTCATCCAAACGCCCCAACTCCCCTTCTTCGGAACAGAGGATCATCCTTATCCTCTTCCGAATCAGGCCGAACTTCATCTCAGCAGCATCATCACCAAACTCCCAGCCGGATGAGCATCCGTATCCCACGAACAACACCAAACCAACATTCTGGATTAACTTCATGCTACAAATCCAGGAAAATTTCAGCTTCCCGAGCTTCACGGCAACCAAATGAATCTCCCCTGTTTCGGAAACAGAACAGGCCAATCTTCCCTTTGCGATTAACCTTCCAGCCGTTCCAAGTACCTGAATGCATTCTTATCCACAGAATAATCTCAGCATTCCTTGCATCTTGGTCCACATTCTCGCCATCCCCTGCAGTCGAAGATCAAGCAACCTCCCATGGATCACGGATCATCAACCTCTTCCCAACGGCGGAGCAGTTCAATCAACCTTATCCTTCCACCCAGGTGAAGGCTATAAAAAGAGAAGGAATGCGTGAGAATGGAGGTATTCGGGAAGGAGGGAGCCGGCTGGTCCCAATCTCTTCTCGGGTGGAAGTCCCACAGGAAACAGAGGAGGGAGAGAGGTTTGGCTATTTTGGGAATATTTCAAAGGAGAAAGAGAAGGAAGGAATGGGAGCCCGCTGCTGTGCTGCTGCTGCCGTCCACCACTCTATGAAAGGCTGATCTTCTCTCTAGGGCTGGATGCAGCCCTAACAAAGGGACACGGGTTTTATATTCGATTTTATATTCTTGGGGTTGTATGAACTTATTGTTTTTAATGGATATATTCTTTTGAATCATATTTAATTTCTGTGATTTTAAGTATGATGTTCGTACAACTGTTCTTCATGATCACTAGGTAAATATAAGATAGTCCATGCTTAGGGAAGATGCGATGTGCTGCCACCTTAGATTAGGGTAGACATTTCATGCCAACTGAAGATTGTTGGGGTATGTGGAGACCTTTGGTGATGAAGAGAATTGAAGGAAAATCAATTCTGCATAGTTTTCTGTCTGGCGGACTGTCGGAGTCGACTCGAGCTTCAGTCGAGTCGACTCGGGAACAGTCGAGTCGACTCGAGGTCTGTCGAGTCGACCCGAGAGGAGAAAGCCGCAAAAACCATGTTTCTGTCTGGACTGTCAGAGTCGACTCGAACTACAGTCGAGTCGACTCGGAGCATCGTCGAGTCGACTCGAGATACAGTGGAGTCGACTCGAGATCGTGCCAGTTAAACTGGAAGTTGTTCAGACGTGCCAGAGTCGACTCGGACTTCAGCCGAGTCGACTCGGGCTCGCGAAAAATCGTACGGACGATTTTCTTTTGGTGTTTTTGGTGGCGTTTCGACGGCTATGATCATCTGAAGGTCTTGAGACTATATATAGGACTCATGAGAGCCCTAGGGTAAGATTATTGGCCGTATATTTGAGAGAGACTCTTGTTTGTGAGGCTAGGGTTCTAGAGAAGAAGAGGATTGGGATCCTACTTCTTGTGCAAAGGGAATTTTGTGTGAATCTCTTGTAGATCGATCGCTTGTGATCGTTCGGGTGTGTGCTATCTCTGTAATCAGTTCATCCTTATTGAGATTTGGAGCGGTGGAGGACGTAGGCTATTTGTAGCCGAACCTCGTTACATTTTTGTGTTTGCTTTGCTATTTTCTTCCTTCTTCTTCCTTTGATCTTTGATAATCCGTTGCGGTGCTCAAGTGTTTTATCCTACTGATACCACGGGGTAATCTTTTGCCCTTCGTAGGCGGAGCGAAGAGGTGATCCTTGAGTCCGGAGTCGAGGGAGCGAGAGAGTGCTTATCCGTTTGTATCTCTCTTGCTTGTCCGACGTCGGTGGCGGCGCTGGTGTGAGTGGGTTCCGGTGCGGGCGCCGACAACAATTGGTATCAGAGCTATTGGTTATTCTGCAATGGCGGATGAAGGGAAGTTGCGAATTGAGAAGTTCAATGGCACGAACTTCGGGTTTTGGAAGATGCAAATAGAAGATTACCTTTACCAGAAGGATCTCTATTTACCTCTTGGAGGTAGAGCAAAGAAACCAGAGAAGATGTCCGATGAAGACTGGGAGGTCCTCGATCGGAAGACGCTCGGCACCATCAGATTGTCACTTGCATCCCAAGTGGCATTCAACATCAAAAACGAGAAGACGACGATGGAGTTGATGGCAACATTGTCGCGGATGTACGAGAAATCCTCAGCATCAAACAAGGTATTTCTCATGAAGAGGTTGTTTAGCTGGTGTGATTTTAAGTATGATGTTCGTACAACTGTTCTTCATGATCACTAGGTAAATATAAGATAGTCCATGCTTAGGGAAGATGTGATGTGCTGCCACCTTAGATTAGGGTAGACATTTCATGCCAACTGAAGATGGATTATGCCCAAATTACTTTTGTGAAATTTTATTCGAATGCTTTTTAGGCTTGTAGCCAATTTGCATGTTAATCCAAGAATAAATTAAAATATAAATAACCCTTGTTCTGATGTTAGTAGTGAATTCCTTGCCCTAGGTTCCTTCAAATTGATATCATTTTAATTGCATTTTCTTTATTAAATTCCTTAGTTTAATTTTCTTCACAAACTCTTCTTTTTAAATATTTTTATTTTTAAGAAAACAACTATACCCCAATCCCTGTAGATCGATACCCGTAATCACTATCCTACTAGATACGTGCTATTGCGTGGTCTTTAAAGTTGACTATCAAGGGTTAATTAGTAATTGGATTACTAATAAATTCAATTTGATTGAATTATTGGACTTTAATTAAGCCAAATTGAATTAGATTCAATTTGGGCTAAATTAGGGTTTGACTTAATTCAATTGGGTTCGATCCGAGCCGATTGGGCATAACCTAATTGATCTGATTTGACCCAATTGGATTAGGATTGACTCTAGTCAATTAAGAGTCATTATTATGAAGAATTAAGTGGAATTAATTACAATTGATTTGCAATTGGGCTGATTTAATGAGCCAAATCAAATTGGATTCGATCCAAATTAATTTGGGTTCATGATTGGGCCAATTTGATTAAACTAAGGTTTGTGCGGATTTTAAAGACCACATGTCATCGTAGGATGAATATGACTTAAGTCATGTTCACACTATGCGGACTTTAAAGTCCACATGGCGTCGTAGGATGCATGCTCCCAAATCAATTAATTCTCCTAATGAGATTAGGAATCCTAATGTGATTAGAAAATTAATCAACTGATTAAGTGGACACATGTCATGCATCTATGAGCACAAGGATTGGACACTTGGCATTAATCCAGGGTGGGTTATAGTCCCATACTCCTAATAAGATTAGGAGAAGCCCTAAATCCAATCTATAAAAGGGTAGCAAGAAAGACATTATGAATTAATTCTCTCCTCTTCCTCTCCAAACCAAGGGTTTAGTGATTATGATTTTTTTTTTGGAATTTAAAGTTCTAAAAAATTCAGAAAAGGATCACTTCATTACTTCTCCTCTTCTCCTTCTTCATCTTCTTCCTTCATCTCATAAGATCAATCAAAGGTTGATTGATTTTAGGAAGAACAAAATCAGCCACAGCAGGGTTCCGCGCAAGCTAGCACTTCCACGGGATCAGATCAACCCGGAGCTTCGCATGGATCATCTATAGAGGCCAGACACGTGTGTGGCTATGAGGCTCGACTTTCAGATCTTCAAATCCAACCTCTTCATCATAAGGTATGAGATTTATTTTATCTTAGTTAGGTTTAGAACTTAACAAGGATTGCTGATTTTCTAATTCTATGATTAATCATGCTTATAGTTATTTTTACATAAATAGTTTAAACGTTTCTGTAATTTATTTTTGAGATATGATCTCCCTTGCATGCTTGGAATTAAAGAGTTTAATTCTATCTTTCCTTTGCATTTTTTTGAAAATTTTTAAAATTACATGCATGCAAAAACCGGCTTTTTCCTTTCACCAAGATAAAAGAAAAGAATAACGAAGAAACCGAAGCACCAACATCTGGTGAAAAAATCAAATGTCGTTTTCTAGCACCATTTCCACAAAGATTAAAGCTGTTGCAAAAGCTTGAACCAAACTCTGAAATTCTTGAGCTCTTTAAGCAAGTAAAAATCAATGTACCTCTTCTTGATGCAATCAAACAAGTGCCTTCATATGCAAAATTTTTGAAAGATTTGTGCACTGTCAAGCGTCGGTTAAATGTCAAGAAGAAGACATTTATGGCTGAAAATGTGAGTGCGATTTTACAGCATAACATTCTCCCTAAATATAAGGATTCAGGTTTCCCAACTATCTCGTGCATCATTGGCAATTTTAGAATTGAGCGAGCATTGCTAGATTTAGGAGCGAGTGTGAACTTGTTGCCATATACGGTATATGAGCAACTCGGTTTGGGTGAGTTGAAACCAACAACTATCACCTTACAATTAGCTGATAGGTCAGTGAAGGTCCCTAGAGGGATTATTGAAGATGTGTTGGTCCAAGTAGACAAGTTATATTTTCCTATCGACTTTATCGTACTGGACACACATCCGGCTTCCAATTCACCATCTCAGATTTTGGTCATCTTAGGACGTCCATTCCTTGCAACTTCTAATGCATTGATCAATTGTAGGAATGGTGTCATGAAGCTTTCTTTTGGCAATATGACCTTGGAACTGAACGTCTTTAGTATAGGCAAACAACCCAGTGATCATGAAGAAAGTAAATAAGTTAAATGGGTTGAAACCATTACGGAAGAATATCTGTTAAAAGTAACATTTACTGAATCGGCCGACAATGGTTTGATAGAATGGTGTTTTGAAGGTACTGCTGATGATGTGGTCCCACCTATTTTAGATAATTCGAATGTCATGATGGTCAATGGGTGGAGACCGAGAATAGAGGAATTCGAGCAGTTGCCTTCACAAGGAACAAAAATTGTACAATCTTGAAAACAAGCACCCATACTTGAGCTGAAACCCTTACCAAGGGAACTCAAGTATGCCTTTCTTGGATCCGATAACACTTTTTCCGTAATTATCTCGACTGAGCTCGATAATGATCAAGAAGGAAAATTACTTACGGTCCTAAAGAGTCATAAAGAAGCACTTGGATGGTCGATTGCAGACTTAAAGGGGATTAACCCTTTGATTTGCATGCATCGGATATATTTGGAGGATAATGCGAAAACTACAAGGCAAATGCAGCGTAGGCTGAATCCGACAATGAGAGACGTGGTTAAAACAGAAGTCCTTAAGTTGCTTGATGTGGGTATTATTTACCCGATTTCGACAGCAAGTGGGTGAGTCCTACTCAAGTCGTGCCCAAGAAAGCAGCTCTGACGGTAGTCAAAAATGAGCAGGGAGAGTTATTACCGACTCGCATTCCAACGAGTTGGCGCGTGTGTGTTGACTACCGAAAATTGAATTTGGTCACTAGAAAAAATTACTTTCCCCTACCCTTTCTAAACCAAATTTTGGAAAGAGTTGCAGGACACCATTTCTATTATTTTCTCGATGGCTATTCCGGATATTACCAAATCGAAATTTCACCTGAGGATCAAGAAAAAACTACTTTCACTTGTTTTTTTGGCACATTCGCTTTCCGTCGGATGCCATTCGGGTTGTGTAATGTACCTGCAATATTCCAAAGATGCATGCTCAGTATTTTTGAAGACATGAACGAGAAATTTTTGGAAGTGTTTATGGATGATTTTTTTTGTTTTTGATGATTCTTTTGATGATTGTTTATTACATTTACAAGCTATCTTAGTTCGGTGTATAGAAAAGAATCTGATACTGAATTAGGAGAAATGCCACTTCATGGTGCCAAAGGAAATTGTCCTAGGACATATTGTTTCATCGAAGGGCATGGAAGTTGATAGAGCTAAGATTGACTTAATCGCCAAGCTACCTGCATCCAAGACAGTTAGAGATGTTAGATCATTTTTGGGTCATGCCGGATTTTATAGGAGGTTCATCAAGGACTTTAGTGTCATAGCTCGACCATTATGTAACCTCCTATCCCTTGATACACCGTTCAATTAGACTGAAACCGATCAAGAGGCATTCGAAAAGTTGAAGTCTATGCTTAGCACTGCACCCATCGTGCGACCACCCGATTGGTCATTACCTTTTGAGATCATGTGCGATGCTAGCGACTATGCGATAGGAGCTGTCCTAAGACAACGCAAGGATAAAAAGCCATATGTCATTTACTATGCAAGCAAAACCTTAAACGATGCACAAATGAATTACACCACTACCGAGAAGAAATTGCTTGCAGTAGTATTTGCATTAGACAAATTTGGCTCTTATATCCTTGGTGCTCCTATTGTTATCTTCATGGACCATGCAGCGCTAAAATATTTACTGGATAAGAAAGAAGCCAAACCACGCTTAATACGATGGATACTTCTACTCCAAGAATTTGACATCACTATCAAAGATAAAAAGGGAGTAGAGAATGTGGTTGCTGACCATTTATCACGGTTAGTTTTTAATGATTCGGTGCCACAGTTTTCCATCAAGGACTCATTCTCCGAAGAGCAGTTGTTTGCACTTTCTACTATGCCATGGTATGCTAATATTGTAAACTTTCTTGTCACGAACTGGATGCCGGAGCATTGGGGATCGAATGATAAGAATAATTTCTTGCGTGAAGTAAGGAGTTATTATTATGATGCCCCCTATTTGTTCAAGTATTGTAATGATCAAATCTTTAGACGATGCACACCGGATCATGAGATGCAAAGTGTACTCTCTTTTTGTCATGCCAGTGCTTGCGGAGGACACTTTGCATCTAAGAAAACGGCTGCTAAGGTGTTGCAATGTAGTTTTTATTGGCCTGCACTATTTAAAAGATGCCCACAAGTTCTATAGGATATGTGACCAATGTCAATGTGTTGGGAGTCTAACTCGCAGGCAAATGATACCTCTTCAATCCATTACTGCTATTGAAATTTTTGACATGTGGGGCATTGATTTCATGGGTCCGTTTCCGCCATCTTTTGGATATGAGTACATTTTAGTTGGTGTTGAGTATGTGTCCAAATGGGTAGAAGCTGTATCTTGTCGAACAAATGACCATAAACCAGTTTTAAAATTTCTTAAAGAAAACATATTTTCTAGGTTTGTGATGCCCAAGGTTATAATTAGTGATGGGGAAAACATTTCTGTAATAAACCTTTTGAGATCCTATTACGAAAGTACGGTATCACCCATAGAATTGCAACTCCTTATCACCCGCAGAGTAGTGGCCAAATAGAGTTAGCCAATCGGGAGATTAAACAAATTTTAGAGAAAACGGTGAATCCATCATGCAAAGACTGGTCTTTAAAACTTTCTGACGCATTGTGGGCTTACCGTACTGCTTATAAAACTATTCTTGGTATGTCCCCATATCGGCTAGTCTATGGAAAAGCATGTCATCTACCTGTTGAAATAGAGCATAAATCGTATTGGGCCATTAGAAAATTAAACTTTGAATTGCAAGATGCTGGTTTAGCTAGAAAATTACAATTAAGTGAGTTGAATGAAATTCGTCGGGATGCGTATGACAATGCTAGACTTTGTAAAGAACGAATGAAAATTAAGCATGATAAATCAATTCTAAGAAAATCTTTTGAACCTGCACAAAAAGTTCTTTGTTATGACTCTCGCTTACATCTATTTCCTAGAAAGTTACGATCAAGATGGACAGGTCCTTTCATTGTAAAAACTGTTTTTCCATACGGGGCAGTTGAGATTGAGAATCCATAGGATGGCAAAATTTTTAAGGTAAATGGACACAGATTAAAACCTTTTCTTGAGAATTTTGCAGATAAAGAGGACTCTTTTTCCTTGGGGGAGCCTTCTTATGATTGAGCATGATGACAAAGATATGTGTATATTAGTTAGAATTATTTTCTTTTATTTCTAGTTTTCTTCTTATTTTGTAGGTCTTCTTTTCTGCATATCAACAGCTCAAGGTATTACTCTTCTCTCCAATATTATTTTCTCTATTGTCTCTCATATATAGTTTTCTTACATCTTTTACATTGAGGACAATGCAATGTTTAAGTTGGGGGGAGGGAAGTATTTTGCAAAAACAAAAAAAAAAGATTTTGTTTTTGCATTGGATTACTTTCTTTTCTGAGCAAATGCACATGTATTTTCATATTGAGTTTGTGCAACTATTAAGGCAAGGAACACATGCATACTATGATAGATCAGAGACCTATTATTAGATCCCCACACGTGTATTTAATGACAATAGGAAGGCCTCAAGAGTTTACATTTATTAACTACATTTTTGTTAGCCTTATCCGTAAAAGAAGTACGAGTATCCTTGTTCGTACCATAAGGTTCATGATTTGGTTTTCACATAAAGATAGAGGTTGAATATCCCAGTTAGATTACTTAGGTGCTTTATGATCCAACCTTGGTTGACCTATAGTCACGATGCAGTCACATATATAATAAAAAATATCTATATGGTTCAGTCTACCTTCTCTTTTCTTGCATAATTATTATAAAAATAATAATAATAATAATAATAATAAAAATCCTTATGATGGTAAGTCTGGCCTCGTGGCGTAGTCTGGTTCAAGTAATTAAGTCCGAGGGGTGTTTCACCTAATGTCTTGAGCCAACTAGATCGGGGATCATTGGTTGAAAGCTCGCTACATGGACCTTACTAGAGCCTAATGGGGTTGGACAGCTATAGTCGTCATATGTGTTGAAAAAAAAAAGAAATAAAAATAAGCATGAATGAGTTGGTCAGACTGAACCCAGTGACATGTTGTAATGGCTGGTTTGACTCCATTGTATTGGACCTCTGTGTACCCGGATTGTTTAGTTGGGATTGATAGCTCTTTCTTTACATGCAAACCATTCTTAACAAATTTAGACAACATGTGATATTCTGAAAATTTGATAGATCAGGTTCTAACAAATTGTAGAAAATACTTGTGAACTTGAGTAGTACATCTAAAACTCAGGCGGTGCCCGATTGTGGTGGAGGTATTAGTACTCTGAGAAAGTCATGCGATTTCATGCAAACTACATAATCATATTTTTCTTGTTTTGATAGTTGCCATGCTTGAAAATATATATCAATTAATTATATGTGTATTAGCTTAGAATTTATTTCACATTTTTATTATGATCTCATGTCATGTCATTCATGATGTTTGTGGGTAACATTCCTGAAAATCCTTACGAGACAACACTCGTCCACTAGGGTAATCTAGGGGTTTAACGGCATGTTGCACGTGCTAAGTGCAACCGTGATACCCTACGAAAGTGGGTACATATCTTAGTTTTATGTCTTTAGCTTCAATAAAAAGTCATAGGTTAAATCACACATTTTGCACTCTCATTTTATTATTTGCTCGTTAATTGCTAGAGACTAGCAATAAGCTAGTTGGGGGGTGTGATGAGAGCACAAAAGTACGGCCTACACATCACTTAAATTAGCATTATTGATAACAAATAATGATAACAGTGCTGCATTAATATTATGTTTTTGTGGGGTGCAGGGGATCGTAAATCAAAGTTAAAATACGCATCGGGTCCAAAAATATGCATCACCGCAGGTGACCAGCCAACCGCATGGGTCGACCCCAGTTGCACACTAGAAGGAGGCCAAGTTCAGCCGTCCACTTCGTCGCAGCTTCAGTCTTCTGTGAGCCCAAGCATCTGAGCCGCGTGCAGCCCATCCACCCGCATGGAAGAATCGCCATCCTCCGCGTCTGCTTCTCTCGAGCGTCCCAGCTTCCTTCAAGCATCCAACCGTGATCCCAGGACCGGTGAAGCGTTGCAGCCGTCTGCAAGTATCTTCAGCCGAGCCCGCCACACGCGTCCACCCGAAGCATCCGTGTCTCAGCTCCCATGCTTCAGGATCCACGATCAGATCCCCCAGGCGATGGTAGTTTTTCGGATTCGTGATCCACCCAGCATCCCGCATCTTCCTCCTTCCTCGTTTCAAAGGCTTCTGGAGTTCATAATTCATTCATCCCAGCTGTCCTTGGCGCTTCTTCCACGAGTCCAAAGCCCTGCTACCAACTCTCGTCCGAGTTCAATTCTCCCGCGAGCCCACGCATCCCAGATTCCGGATCATGATCGTCCCAGCATCCCGTATCTCAGCATCCAACGCGTCCAAGCCCCAAACTCGTCCGCATTTCCAGCCTTCTCCCTGCGTCCCGACTTCATCCAGTGATCACATCCAAGATTCCAGCATCCCCACGATCTTCAGCCTTCCCCAGATCCTGCAGGCATCCGTGATCTACCTTCTAGATCTTAGATTCCCGCATCCAAGGCACTGGGATCGTTTCGTGCGTCCACCTCTTCAGGATTCGCAATCATCCGAGTCCCAGATCTCAGGTTTCCGCATCCGATTCTCCCGCATCCACAGCCTCATCCAGCCGTCCAGAAAAAACAAACTAACGATTGATTCCGACGATCTTCAGTCAGGAATGACTTGGAAAGGGCAGTAGAAGCTAAGCTAAGCGCGTCCATCGTCTTCTCCAGAGGATTCATCTCAGCCGATGGTGGTCCCCACCACGTGCGAGAAGGGGGGAGAAGGCTAGCTTGATATACCTCTCGGCTGAGAAGGGTTTAGGGGAGTGCTCAGTTGAAAAACAGAGAGGGGATACTCTGTTTGGGGGCCAAAGAAAAGAAAAAAAAAGAAAGGGAAACAGGGGATGCCCTATTTCCGAAAAGAAAAAGAAAAAAAAAAGGAAAGGGGGACTAATATTTGAAATGAGTGGCTGATATTTTAGGAAGGGTGATGGAGGATCCTTTGATGTGTTGCTCTTTGAAGTAAACTCTAAACTTTTGCTTTGAATGATTTATATTTACTGATATGTTCTTGATCCATGCGTAGTTATTTCATAGATAGCTCTTTAATGGATTATGACTATTGATATATAAATTACTTTAGTATTTGTATCGTCGTAGACGTAGTAAGCATGATGAATGCTTAGAAATTGAGTTTATATGTTCATGAAATATATACCATGATTAGATCTATCCTACCGTTAATCTTTAATCAAGAACTATAGAGTTTATTTCTTGGATGCAATATCATCAAGGAGGATTCCAGATTCCTACCATATTTATTTCATTGAACTTTGTTTATTGATATATTATTCTCAGCTTTTAATTTTTGGAAATCAAAACATCATCTTAATCCACAAACTCAACTGAAAATTACATCTAAAAATTACGCTAATAATCCATAGATCGTTCCCTGAGGAATCGACCTCGGACTTCCGAGTTATACTACTTATGCGATTCTCCTGCACTTGGGAGAGCATTTCTGTGACGCATCAGAGCCCTAGAAAATATTTCTCATGGGAGATAGGGAACATGTACAAAATCCCAACACCTACAATGAGACGATATCAGATATCAATTTCGAGAAATGGCTAGAAGCTATGAAGTCAGAGATAGACTCCATGCATTCCAACCAAGTCTGGACCTTAGTAGATCCACTAGAAGGTATAGTACCTATTGGATATAAATGGATCTACAAAAGAAAGATGGGTTCATATGGAAAGGTAGAGACCTATAAGGCAAGGCTAGTGGCGAAAGGGTATAGTCAGCGCGAAGGCATTGACTATCAGGAGACCTTTTCATCTATAGCCATGCTGAAATCCATTCGAACATTACTTGCCATTGCAGTATTTCATGATTATGAAATTTGGCAGATGGATGTAAAAACTGCTTTTCTAAATGGATATCTTGATGAAGATATCTATATGGAGCAGCCTTTGGGTTTTACTTCCAGTTATGGAGATCACAAAGTCTTCAAGCTGCAAAGGTCCATTTACGGACTAAAGCAAGCATCTCGGAGTTGGAACACTCGTTTCAATGATGCAATCAAAACGTTTGATTTCATCAAGAACGAAGAGGAACTGTATGTTTACAAGAAGGTTAGTGGGAGTGCTGTCGTGTTTCTCATATTGTACGTGGACGACATTCTCCTGGTAGGGAATGATATTCCCATGCTAACCTCGGTCAAGGTCTGGTTGTCAAAAGAGTTTCCCATAAAAGACCTTGGGGAAGTATCCTATATTTTGGGGATTAAGGTCTGTAGAGATAGATCTAAGAGGGTGCTTGGCCTATCATAGAAGATGTATATAGAGGAGGTGCTGAAGAGGTTCAGCATGAAAAACTCCAAAAGGGGTCTTTTACCCCTTAGGCATGGGATTCATCTTTCCAAAAACATGTACCCCAACACATCTGAAGAGATTCAACGCATGAGCAAGATTCCTTATGCTTCGGCAATAGGGAGCCTCATATATGCCATGCTAAGAACACGATCTGATATAGTCCTTACTGTGAGTGTCACTAGCAGATATCAGTCAAATTCAGGCGAAGAGCACTGGACAACTGTGAAGAACATTCTTAAGTACTTGAGAAGAACTAAAGATTTATTCTTGGTCTTTGGAGGAGCATCAGAGTTAAAGGTAGAAGGATACACAGATTCAGACTTCATGACTGATATTGATGATAGAAAGTCTACATATGGATATGTGTGTTAGATGTATTCCCTAGGAGCCAATCTGGCTGACACATTATTAATTCTAGAGACATAATTTTGTACTTGACTATTTATTATTGAATAAATAAAAGGCATCTTTTCATTCATATTATTTATGTGTCTATGAATCGTCCAAGAAATTAATAAAATGATGATACATATTCTCAAGAGTTGAGAATTTGAGCCATGTATCATTGGTGATTAATTTCTAAATGCTCCTGATCAATGGATCATCACGAGGACGGTGATCGATCCGATCAGTGCACAGATCACTTTCCTTCTGGATGGACGAGACTTGAGTCCACAGTGTAGGGACACTGAAGTGATAGTGCAGGTGCTTGTTAGAGAACAAGGGTACTGAGCGTGACCAATACAAGAAGTCACTTGGATGTCTATCCACTCGTCAGTGACTTGCTTGATGTTGCAGTAGTGTGACTGGTCCTTTGACCTGCGGTGCTTCGGCTACTCACAGTGAGGTTATTGTAGTTTGACTGCACACATACATGGTCTCTAGCCATATGGGTCCATGTAGTGTAGATTGGCTGCAGTAAGTTCACTGTAGGAGTAGGGTATGCACCTATAAGGAATCTATTGACCTTGATAGATAAGGAGAGATCCTATGTGATTTATAAGACTGAGTTCGTAAGACCTCGGCCGGGGTAGTATGCACAGTGGAGAAAGAGTTTTCCACTCTCGAACTTAAGTCGAATAAATCTTCACATATGACAGACAATGGGGTTTGACGAGTTGTCCATGACCTCCGTCCTGTAGGGATCCACGATAGAAGGACTGTATCACATGATAACTGCACCTAGAGGTTCATCATTCTATTCTATTGGGTAGCCACTACATGCTGCTAGGTGTCACTGGTGGATGGTGGGACTCACAGGGATTATCTCGATAATCGATAAACCCTAATGAGTAGAGTTGGAATCGTTCCAATCCATTGAAAGGAGTTTTCAATGATATCATGATAGAGATCATGATATATCTCACTATCAGTCAGAGTAGAACCTATGGGGTCACACACACTAGAAGTATTGACCGATCCGATGGTTGAATCGTGATTAGGAATCACAAGTAATCAATTCGATTGATATTCAGTTGAAGAAGGAACAAAGGGAATTAATTAATGGGACTTAAAATAAGAGTCCTACTCGAGTAGGATTCCTATAGTCCTAATTGGATTAGGACTGGGAATCCTAGTTGGAGTAGGACTGGGATTCCTATTTGGAATAGGATTCCTACAATCCTAATAAGATTTGGAGTTTTGAATTAAAATTGGATTCCTACTTGGAATAGGATTCCTAGAGTCCTAATCGGATTAGGACTTCGGATTCAAATAAGAGTCCTAATTAGATTAGGACTAAAATCAAATATGTCCTAATTTGGATTAGGATTTCTTAAGTCCTAATTAATTATTAATCTAATAAATCAATATGACTCCTAATTGGATTAGGATTGAAGAGTTCAATTGAGTCATAGTTCATTCAAGTTCTAATTGGATTAGGACTAGCATAGATTGAACCCGATTGATTCATTATTTGGTTAATCCTAATTAGATTAGGACTAAACCATGAGAAGGGCACCTAATCCTCCTTGGAAGAGGATTGGGTTAACCAAGTAAGAGGGGCATAAGCCCCTCTCATCTTGATTAGGTGCGGCATGAAGAGAGGGGGCCGGCGCCCCCTCTTGGAAAGAAGTCAAGGGCTCCTAACTTGTAGGAGCCCTTCATGCTTATAAAAGAGGAACTAGGGCCGGCGCCCTAGATGAACATCTCCTCCTCTTCAAGCCGTGGCCTCCCTCTCTTCCACCTTGAGTTTCAGCCGCAAGCAAAGGAAGAGCAAAGGTCCAAGAGTTGGCGGCCTCCTCCCCTTCCCTTCCTTCATCCAACGCAAGGAAGAAAAGAAGGCTGCGTGGGGATTCTTCTTCTTCCTCTTCTTCATCCTTCTTCCTCTTCCTCCTCTCAAGCACAATCAAGGGTTGATTGAAAGAGAGGAGATCAGCCATCAAAACATATCTCTGCAAGGGAGCTAGCATCCCGGGGAGATTAGAGCGATTGGATCGGTCCTCTACTTTGTGTGGATACCCGTAGAGGCCGGGCACTTGAACGGCTTCAAGCGAACCTTCATCCTAAATCACGAACTTCAGTTTGCGGTGATCATCTACCCGCACAAAGTGAAGATCTAATCTTTCTAAAGTTATTAAAAGTTTTAATCCTTACCCATCTACGAACGGTTCATGAAACAACGTTCATGAGATGAACGTCGATCCTGCTTATATCGATTCCGCTGCCATCTGAATTTTTTGAATTTTCTGCGGCATGGGCGGGTTCCTAACAGTGGTATCAGAGCCTAGGCTTCGTAGATTAAGGTAAGAATTAATTATCTAAAGGCTTATTAGATCTGAAAATTGAATGATCATGCATGCTGAAAGTTTCTGCATGCAGATTTTTCAGGGGTGCTGATTTTTGTATGCTGATTTTTATGTGATAAGATGATGATTCTAATTGCATTGTTAATGAGATTACAAAGTTTAGAATCATGATTAGCATGATCAGCAACCTATGTCATGATATAATCAGTTAGTTTTCAGATCTGAAAATTATAATTGTTGCATATGGTGATGATCATAGGATTCAAACCCTTTTGGTATCAAATGTAATGACCTGCGATGTGATCTGTGATGTCATGTAATTTTTCAGATGCTTGCATGCATCTTATTTGATGTTTTGAGAGGCCTGCGTGCCTCCTAAAAGGGAGATGTAATTTATTTTTATTTTATTTTATATCTGGTTGTATTTCTGTGATGTGAAGTACGTCAACGATCAAGTCAAAGATGATGCATGAGATGAGCAGGGGTCTAAGCGGTTGATGGCGATTGGATCAAGAGTTGGTCAAGGATCGAATCAAGGAGGCTTGGAACCAATTCAAGAGTTGAAGACCAATTGATCGATTGACGTGCATGTGCTTGTAATACGACCTAACTAGAATCCATGATCATCACCTATTTAAAGTTTAGCTTTAATTATTGCTGCGATTATAACTGCCTGCAATGTGCCGTTTGCATGTGATGTGAATGAGAGTCGGGTAGATAGGTTTACATGTGATGTAGCAAATCCAATTGAGACCTAAATTAAAACCTCCTCAATCAAGTCGAGAGTGAACCGACATGAGCAAGTCATATTAGATTAATTGATCTAATTGGTGTCTAGAAAAGCATGAAGGTGGTTACTTAATTAGAACCTTACTCTCTGAGTAAGGGGTGCCTCCCACCTGCTTACCTGGCCAATTGTTCGATTACCTCTTATGAAGAGCTCAAGTTGCAAACACTAAGACCTGATTAACCAATATTAAGTCAATAGGTCTTCCACTGTAGTAGAGCTGCTAAGGTCTTTTTGATGTTGATTTGTCTCGGCTGGACACAGTGGTCAAGTTGCATCGGAGGGCTGGACCTCTCTATAGACATGAGATGTTGTAGGGTAAAGGTGGGGTTGGGCACCAATAACTGTTAGGTGAGGACCCAATGACGACTTTATTCCTACGGTTATACGGTGGGTCTGACTTAACTAAGAAATGGGACCAATAACTGTTAGGTGAGGTTTTCATGGCTTAGAGACCAAGTTGCACTGCAACATGCTTGAGAAGCATTGTACAAGAGTTGTACACTCATCCATCTATGTGTCACCAATAACTGTTAGGTGAGGTGCCATGTAAATTGGTGAGACCGCAGTACCCACTAGAAACTCTAGTCGCGTAGGATTTCCATTTACTTACCAGGGGAGTGTAAGGGATTCGAGAAAATAGTGGGAGGTACATTTGTTCTAAAAGACCTTAGAATAGATTAATGATCAAGTACAAAAGTCTAACTAGAATCTTTACTCTCTGCAGATATAATGTCAGCTTCAAACCCTTTGACCCGTATTCTTGAGACCAACCGACTGACCGGAACCAATTACAAGGACTGGCTTAGAAACCTCAAAATTGTTTTGGACTGTTAGAAAATAGGCTACATACTCGATTCAGATATCCCCACACTACCAACACGTCCTACTGATGTTCAGCGACAGATGCATCAAAAGTGGATGGATGATGACATTAGAGTTAAATGCTATATGATGGCATCTATGTCAAATGAACTCCAATGCCAACATGAAAATATGAAGACTGATTGGGACATACTGGCACACCTGCAAGAGTTGTATGGTGAGGAGAGTCGCACAGCTCGTTTTGAAGTGTCCAAGAGGCTCTTCAAGACAAAGATGCGCGAAGGGCAGTCTGTCCATGATCACGGTCTGACTATGATCAAGGACCAAGAGGAGCTTGAGAAGCTCGGAATAAACATGCACAAGGAATTGCAAGTGGATTTGATCCTACAGTCACTTCCTGATTTATTCGGTCAGTTTATAGTAAACTACCACATGAATAAGATTGAATGCACTAAGACTGAACTGATAAACATGTTGGTAACTGTTGAGGGAGCCTTGAAAGGTTCAAGGGCAATATCCTTGCTGTTGAGTTGACTTCTGGTTCCAAGAGAAAGTCTACTTGGAAGAAAAAGAAGCCTGCTAAGAAGCAGAAGAAAGACAAGAAGCCAAAGAAGGAAGTTCAAAAGAAAAAGGCTAATGACAAAGGAAAATGTTTTCACTGCAATGTCGACGGCCACTGGAAGAGAAACTGTCCTTCATACCTTGAGAGCCTAAAGAACAAGAAAGGTGACACACCTTCAGAAGGTATAGACTTGCTCATAATTGAAACTAATCTAACGATTTCTTCTACTTCTAGTTGGGTTATAGATTCTGGTTCTAGTGCTCATCTATGCACTACCATGCAGGGTCTAAAGGAAAGTAGAAGGCTGGCGGAAGGTGCGGTAACCCTTCGGGTTGGCAACGGGGCAAAAGTTGCTGCTGTGGCTGTGGGCACCTACCATCAGCGACTACCGTCTGATTTTAGTTTATTACTTAGAGACTGCTATTATGTACCTGCTGCTAGCAGAAATTTGATTTCTGTTTCATGTCTAGCACAGGAAGGTCATATTTTTACTTTTGACAAGGACTGCTGTTCTATTTATTTCAGAAATAAAATAGTTGCACGTGGTTTTATGATTGACAGTCTCTATCATTTACATATGGATGTATCTGTGAATGTTACCGAGCAAGAAGTGAGTGCCAAAGGATCCAAAAGATCCAGAGATGAGATAAACCAAAAATATTTGTGGCACCTCAGACTTGGCCATATTGGAGAAGATAGGATGAACAAAATAGATAAAGATGGGCTTCTCGGCTCATTGACTTCCGAGTCATATCCAGTTTGCGAGTCTTGTCTTCAAGGAAAAATGGCTAGATTGCCCTTTATAGGACAAGGGGAGAGGACCACTGAAATACTTACCCTAGTACATACAGATGTATGTGGCCCATTCGATGTGCTAGCTAGGGGACGTTATTCATACTTCATTACCTTTACCGATGATTATTCACGGTATGGGTATATGTATCTTATGAGACACAAGTCTGAATCTTTTGAAAAGTTCAAAGAGTTCAAGAATGAAGTAGAAAAACAAACTGGAAAACCTCTTAAGGCTCTTCGATCAGATCGAGGAGGAGAATACCTTAGTGGAAAATTCCGGGACTATCTCAAGAAAAACGGCATAGTCTCACAGTGGACACCTCCGGGTACATCTCAACTCAACGGGGTGTCAGAGAGGAGGAAACGGACCCTATTGGATATGGTCAGGTCCATGATGAGCTTCACTGATTTACCTATGTTTCTTTGGGGAGATGCCTTACTTACCGCAGTATATCTACTGAATAAAGTTTCCTCTAAATCCGTTCCTACCACACCGTATGAGATATGGCATGGTAAGAAACCAAGTCTTGGTCATCTCAAGATTTGGGGATGTCCGGCCCACGTCAAGAGACTACAGGCGGACAAACTAGAGGCTAGGACCATAAGTGCTCGTTTTATAGGATATCCTAAAGAGTCATTAGGATACAATTTTTACGTCTCAGAGGATCACAATGTGTTTGTGAGCCGTCACGCCATCTTCTTGGAAAACCAGTTTATCCTTGATAGAGGCAGTGGGAGGAAAATTGAGCTTGAAGAGAAAGTCTCTGAAAAGCAACGAGTCACGGATCCTATTGAACCCATTCATAAAGATCCAGTACACGATGTCCCTCGACCACCTCGTAGATCTAGTAGGGTCTCCCATCCTTCCGATAGATACTTAGGTATACTAGAAGAGGATACCGAGGAAATGTTCCTAGTGGGAGATAGGGATCACATACAGGATCCCGAAACCTACAACGAGGCGATATCTGATGTCGATTCTAAGAAATGGTTGGAAGCTATGAAGTCAGAGTTAGACTCCATGCATTCCAACCAAGTCTGGACCTTAGTAGACCCACCAGAAGGTATTGTACCTATTGGATGCAAATGGATCTACAAAAGAAAGATAGGTTCGGATGGAGAGGTAGAGACCTATAAGGCAAGGCTTGTGGCGAAAGGGTATAGTCAGCGCGAAGGCATTGACTATCAGGAGACCTTTTCACCTGTAGCCATGCTAAAATCCATCCGAACATTGCTTACCATTGCAGCATTTCATGATTATGAAATCTGGCAGATGGATGTAAAAACTGCTTTCCTGAATGGATATCTTGATGAAGATATCTATATGGAACAGCCTTTGGGTTTCACTTCCAGTGATGGAGATCACAAGGTCTGTAAGCTGCAAAGGTCCATCTATGGACTAAAGCAAGCATCTCGGAGTTGGAACACTCGTTTCAATGACGCAATCAAAACGTTTGATTTCATCAAAAACGAAGAGGAACCGTGTGTTTACAAAAAGGTTAATGGGAGCGCTGTCGTATTTCTCGTACTGTACGTGGACGACATCCTACTGATAGGGAATGATATTCCTATGCTAACCTCGGTCAAGGTCTGGTTGTCAAAAGAATTCTCCAAGAAAGACCTTGAGGAAGCATCCTATATTTTGGGAATAAAAGTCTATAGAGATAGATCTAAAAGGATGCTTGGCCTTTCACAGAAGATGTACATAGAGTAGGTGCTGAAGAGGTTCAGCATGGAAAACTCCAAGAGGGGTCTCTTACCCCTTAGGCATGGAATTCATCTCTCCAAGAAGATGTGCCCCAACACATCTGAAGAGAATCAACGCATGAGCAAGATTTCCTATGCATCGGCAATAGGAAGCCTCATGTATGCCATGCTATGTACACGACCTGATATAGCTCTTGCTGTGAGTGTCACAAGCAGATATCAGTCGAATCCAGGTGAAGAACACTGGACAGCTGTGAAGAATATTCTTAAGTACTTGAGAAGAACTAAAGATTTATTCTTGGTTTTTGGAGGATCATCAGAGTTAAAGGTAGAAGGATACACAGATTCAGACTTCATGACTGATGTCGATGATAGGAAGTCAACATCTGGATATGTGTTCTTGTGCAATGGTGGTACGGTAAATTGGAAGAGTTCTAAACAACCGATCATTGCTGATTCTACTATGGAAGCTGAATACATCGCCGCCTCCGAAGCTGCTAAGGAAGGCTTCTGGTTCAAGAAATTCATTGCGGAATTGGATGTAATGTCATCAGATGCCATAACACTCTACTGCGATAATAATGGCGCCATAGCTCTTGCTAAGGAGCCAAGGTCTCCTCAGAAGTCCAAGCACATAGAGCGGCGCTTCCACCTCATATGCGACTATGTTGAGAAGAAATATGTAGAGGTGCAGAGAGTAGACTCCGCGGATAACGTGGCAGACCCGTTCACTAAGCAGCTAAGTCAGCAAAAGACTGAAGCCCACCTTGAGAAGATGGGGCTTAAATATATGACTGATTGGCTTTAGTGCAAGTGGGAGATTGTTAGATGTATGCCCGAGAAGCCAATCTGGCTGACACATTATTAATTCTAGGGACATAATTTTGTACTTGACTATTTATTATTGAATAAATAAAAGGCATCTTTTCATTCATATTATTTATGTGTCTATGAATCGTCCAAGAAATTAATAAGATGATGAGACATATTCTCAAGAGTTGAGAATTTGAGCCATGTATCATTGGTGATTAATTTCTAAATGGTCCTGATCAATGGATCATCACGAGGACGGTGATCGATCCGATCAGTGCACAGATCACTTTCCTTCTGGATGGACGAGACTTGAGTCCACAGTGTAGGGACACTGAAGTGATAGTGTAGGTGCTTGTTAGAAAACAAGGGTACTGAGCGTGACCAATACAAGAAGTCACTTGGATGTCTATCCAATCGTCAGTGACTTGCTTGATGTTGCAGTAGTGTGACTGGTCCTTTGACCTGCGGTGCTTCGGCTACTCACAGTGAGGTTATTGTAGTTTGACTGCACACATACATGGTCTCTAGCCATATGAGTCCATGCAGTGTAGATTGGCTGCAGTAAGTTCACTGTAGGAGTAGGGTATGCACCTATAAGGAATCTATCGACCTTGATAGATAAGGAGAGATCCTATGTGATTTATAAGACTGAGTTCGTAAGACCTCGGCCGGGGCAGTATGCACAGTGGAGAAAGAGTTTTCCACTCTCGAACTTAAGTCGAATAAATCTTCACATATGACAGACGATGGGGTTTGACGAGTTGTCCATGACTTCCGTCCTGTAGGGATCCACGATAGAAGGACTGTATCACATAATAACTGCACCTAGAGGTTCATCATTCTATTCTACTGGGTAGCCACTACATGCTGCTGTTGGGAACCCGCCCATGCCGCTGATATTTCAAAAAAATTCAGATGGCAGCGGAATCGGCATAAGCGGGATCGACGTTCATCGCATGAATGTTGTTTCATGAATTGTTCGTAGTTAGATAAGAATTAAAACTTTTTAAATCTTTAGGAAGATCAGATCTTCACCTTGTGCGGGTAGATGATCACCGCAAACTGAAGTTCGTGGTCTAGGATGAAGGTTTGCTTGAAGCCGTTCAAGTGTCCGGCCTCTACGGGTATCCACACGAAGCAGTGATCCGATCAAAGCTCTCTTGTCTTCCCGGGGTGCTAGCTCCCTTGCAAAGACTTCTTTTGATGGCTGATTTCCTCTCTTTCAATCAACCCTTGATTGTGCTTGAGAGGAAAAAGAAGAAGGATGAAGAAGAGGAAGAAGAAGAATCCCCACGCAGCCTTCTTTCTTTTCCCTGCGTTGGAAGGAAGAAGGGAGGAAGAGGATGCCGCCAACACCTTTGGCTTTTATCTTCCTTGCTTGCGGCTGAACTAAGAGGAGAGGAGAGGCAGGCGTACGGCAAGGAGGAAGAGGATTTCTTCTATGCCCTAGGTGCCGCCCACAAGTCCCTTTTTATAGACATGTGGAGCTCCTAACATTTAGGAGTTCTTGATGTCTTTCCTAAGAGGAGGCGCCGTCTCTTCTCCCTTCTCCACGTGGAAAGGGGAGGGGCTTATCCCCTTCCTCATGGTAAACCCTAATCCATATTAGGTAGGGATTGGAATGCCCTAATGTGGTCAAGCCCTAATCCAATTAGGCTTAGCCCAAGGGTGAACCAATTTGGATTCAATCTAGGTAAGTCCTAATCCAATTAGAACTTAAATCAATTTTGACTCAATTGAACTCTTCAATCCTAATCCAATTAGGAGTCTTATTGATTCATTAGATTAATAATTAATTGTGACTTAAGAAACCCTAATCCAAATTAGGACATATATAATTTTAGTCCTAATCCAATTAGGACTCTATTTGAATCCGAAGTCCTAATCCGATTAGGACTCTAGGAATCCTACTCCAAGTAGGAATCCAATTTTGATTCAAAACTCCTAATCTCATTAGGATTGCAGGAATCCTATTCCAAGTAGGAATCCCAGTCCTACTCCAACTAGGATTCCCAGTCCTAATCCAATTAGGACTCTAGGAATCCTACTCGAAGTAGGACTCTTGTTTCAAGTCCAATTAATTAATTTCCTTTGTTCCTTCTTCAACTGAATATCAATCGAATTGATTACTTGTGATTCATAATCACTTTTCAACCATCGGATCGGTCAATACTTCTAGTGTGTGTGACCCCATAGGTTCTACTCTGACTGGTAGTGAGATATATTGTGATCTCTATCACTATATCATTGAAAACTCCTTTCAATGGGTTGGAACGATTCCAACTCAACTCATTAGGGTTTATCGATCATCGAGATAATTCCTGTGAGTCCCACCATCCACCAGTGACACCTAGTAGCATGTAGTGGCTACCCAGTAGAATAGAAAGATGAACCTCTAGGTGCAGTTACCATGTGATACAGTCCTACTATCGTGGATCCCTACAGGACGGAGGTCATGGACAACTCGTCAAACCCCATCGTCTGTCATATGTCAAGATTTATTCGACTCGAGTTCGATAGTGGAAAACTCTTTCTCCACTTTATATTACTGCCCTGGCCAAGGTCTTAGAACTCAGTCTAACAAATCACATAGGATCACTCCTCTTCTATCAAGGTCGATAGATTCCTTATAGGTGCATACCCTACTCCTACAGTAAACTTACTGCAGCCAATCTACACTGCATGGACCCATATGGCTAGAGACCATGTATGTGTGCAGTCAAACTGCAATAACCTCACTGTGAGTAGCCGAAGCACCGCAGGTCAAAGGACCAGTCACACTACTGCAACATCAAGCAAGTCACTGACGAGTGGATAGACATCCAAGTGACTTCTTGTCTTGGTTACGCTCAGTACCCTTGTTCTCTAACAAGCACCTGCACTATCACTTCAGTGTCCCTACACTGTGGACTCAAGTCTCGTCCATCCAGAAGGAAAGTGATCTGTGCACTGATTGGATCGATCACCGTCCTCGTGATGATCCATTGATCAGGAGCATTTAGAAATTAATCACCAATGATACATGGCTCAAATTCTCAACTCTTGAGAATATGTATCATCATCTTATTAATTTCTTGGATGATTCATAGATACATAAATAATATGAATGAAAAGATGCCTTTTATTTATTCAATAATAAATAGTCAAGTACAAAATTATGTCCTTAGAATTAACAATGTGTCAGCCAGATTGGCTTCTAGGGCATACATCTAACAGCTGCTAGGTGTCACTGGTGGATGGTGGGACTCACAGAGATTATCTCGATGATCGATAAACCCTAATGAGTAGAGTTGGAATCGTTCCAATCCATTGATAGGAGTTTTCAATGATATCATGATAGAGATCATGATATATCTCACTACCAGTCAGAGTAGAACCTATGGGGTCACACACACTAGAAGTATTGACCGATCCGATGGTTGAATCGTGATTAGGAATCACAAGTAATCAATTCGATTGATATTCAGTTGAAGAAGGAACAAAGGAAATTAATTAATTGGACTTAAAACAAGAGTCCTACTTCGAGTAGGATTTCTAGAGTCCTAATTGGATTAGGACGGGGAATCCTAGTTGGAGTAGGACTGGGATTTCTATTTGGAATAGGATTCCTACAATCCTAATAAGATTAAAAGTTTTGAATTAAAATTAGATTCCTACTTGGAATAGGATTCCTAGAGTCCTAATCGGATTAGGACTTCGGATTCAAATAAGAGTCCTAATTAGATTAGGACTAAAATCAAATATGTCCTAATTTGGATTAGGATTTTTTAAGTCTTAATTAATTATTAATCTAATAAATCAATATGACTCCTAATTGGATTAGGATTGAAGAGTTCAATTGAGTCATAGTTCATTCAAGTTCTAATTGGATTAGGACTAGGATAGATTGAACCCGATTGATTCATGATTTGGTTAATCCTAATTAGATTAGGACTAAACCATGAGAAGGGCACCTAATCCTCCTTGGAAGAGGATTGGGTTAACCAAGTAAGAGGGGCATAAGCCCCTCTCATCTTGATTAGGTGCGGCATGAAGAGAGGGGGCCGGCGCCCCCTCTTGGAAAGAAGTCAAGGGCTCCTAACTTGTAGGAGCCCTTCATGCTTATAAAAGAGGAACTAGGGCCGGCGCCCTAGATGAACATCTCCTCCTCTTCAAGCCGTGGCCTCCCTCTCTTCCACCTTGAGTTTCAGCCGCAAGCAAAGGAAGAGCAAAGGTCCAAGAGTTGGCGGCCTCCTCCCCTTCCCTTCCTTCATCCAATGCAAGGAAGAAAAGAAGGCTGCGTGGGGATTCTTCTTCTTCCTCTTCTTCATCCTTCTTCCTCTTCCTCCTCTCAAGCACAATCAAGGGTTGATTGAAAGAGAGGAGATCAGCCATCAAAACATATCTCTGCAAGGGAGCTAGCACCCCGGGGAGATTAGAGCAATTGGATCGGTCCTCTACTTCGTGTGGATACCCGTAGAGGCCGGGCACTTGAACGGCTTCAAGCGAACCTTCATCCTAAACCACGAACTTCAGTTTGCGATGATCATCTACCCGCACAAGGTGAAGATCTGATTTTCCTAAAGTTATTAAAAGTTTTAAGCCTTACCCATCTACGAACGGTTCATGAAACAACGTTCATGAGATGAACGTCGATCCCGCTTATGTCGATTCCGCTGCCATCTAAATTTTTTGAATTTTCTGCGGCATGGGCGGGTTCCTAACAATGTGTCCTTCTGTAATGGTGGAACGATAAATTGGAAGAGTTCCAAACAACCGATCATTGCTGATTCTACTATGGAAGCTGCAAAGGAAGCCTTCTGGTTCAAGAAATTTATTGCAGTGTTGGATGTAATATCATCAGATGCCATAACACTCTCCTGCGATAATAATGGTGCCATAGCTCTTGCTAAGGAGGCAAAGTTTCATCAGAAGTCCAAGCACATATGTTGACCCCCTAATGGATTTTGATGAATACAAAACACTAGAGTATAATTTCCTTTATCTTAACAATTTAATTGAGGATTTCATGTGCTTAATTAAGAATATTGTTAAGAAATGTCTAGGCAAGTTTCCATATTTTTCAAGGATTTATTGAAGAATTTTTGAAATGAAGAAAACAGATCAGGGACAGCCGAGACGTCTCCGGGTTGTCTCAGAGACGTCTCTGGCACGAACAAGCAGAATTGGCACATCTGGAGACGTCCCCGGCACCTGGCGAGGCGTCTCGCAGGGTCGTAGTCGACTCCCGACACTGCGGAGTCGACTCTCTCAGAGGCGGCAGAAAGGCCGATTTCAAGGGATGCGCGCGAGTCGTCTCCAAAGGACGCGGAGTCGTCCCCACAAGTAAAAAGCAGACTTCCGGAGTCGTCCCCGAGGTAGCGGAGTCGACTCTCTCAGGATATTCCAGAGGATATATTTTTCGTTGACAGAACTGCCGAGACGTCCCCGAAGTAGCGGAGTTGACTCTCTCAGAGAATTCCAGAAGACTTGTTTTTCGGAGATAAATCAGCGGAGTCATCCCCAAGGCAGCGGAGTCGTCCCCATGCAAAAAGCATAAACATCCCGAGACGTCCCCGTAAAGTGCCGAGGCGACTCTCTTAGAAAAACAGAAAAACAAGGATTCAAACTGTTCATCCTCAGAGTCATCCCCGTAAAGCACCGAGTCGACTCCCAACAACGTCAAAAGTAATTTCATACAGCCGAGACATCTCGCGTTGAAGCGGAGACGTCTCCGGAGTGCCTGGGACGCGACTGACACACTTTTACAGGTTTGTTTGAATTTCAAACTTCCATATCTTTGTGTCTAACGGATCTATTTGCTTTTTGGGCTATAAAAGGGAGCTCTTAAGTGCCTTCCAACAACTTCTCACCAACCCAACACAAGATCATTCAAGAGAGAAGAAAGAAAAAGAGGTTTAAAGGAGTTAGAGCTTTCAAGAGAAGAAATCAAGTGCATCCAAGCTTTCCCATCTGATTTCGTGCTCAAGTACTCTCTCCCACTCGGCATTCAAAGCTCACGTTCAAGCCAACGCGATCCACATCGGAAGAACCACCATTTCCCACGCTTCCAACGGCTCAAAGGGTTCTTCCGGATTTTATTATTTCTCATTGTTATATTTGCTTCTTAAGAGCTTTCAAATCTTTTGTAAAACATTGATTATTGTGCTTGTTCCGGTCAAGGAACTTGGAACAAGGGATAGGCATCCCAAGCCTAGGTTAAATTGGGGGTTGTAGGGTTCGTTGTTAGCCCGGTGTAAAACAACGAGTTGGGTAGTGCACTCGCAAAACTACCGGACTGTAATCGCAGATTATAGTGAAATTCCCAAAGGTATTTGGGGAGTGGATGTAGGAGCAGTGGAAGCTTTGAACCACTATAAATTGTTGTGTTTGCGATTGACTGTGCGTATAGCTTTAACTTTACTTTAGCACATACACTTGTGTGTGCTTGTTTTAATTAGTCAAAAAGTTTTAAAACACCCAATTCACCCCCCTCTTGGGTGACCATCTCTGGGCAACAAGTGGTATCAGAGCAGGTGCTCTGTGTATTTCTTGAAGAACTAACCGTCTTAGCCAAAGATCTAGATGGCAACACCCTTCAATAATATTCCTGCTGAGGGGCAGGCAACCAATAGACCTCCACTCTTCAATGGGACAAATTATACCTATTGGAAGACTAGAATGAGGATTTTTATTCAAGCACAAGATTATGCCTTGTGGAGGATTATAATCAAGGGACCACACGAACCATCTCACATAGTTAATAGCATTCAAGTTCCCAAACCTGAGGAGGATTGGGATGAGAATGATAATAGGATGGTTCAACTCAACGCTAGAGCCATGAACTCATTATTCTGTGCTCTAGATGTGAATGAGTTCAATAGAGTTTCCACCTGTAATTCCGCCAAGGAAATATGGGATAGGCTTGAAGTTACCCACGAGGGTACAAATCAAGTCAAAGAGTCTAAAGTGAACATTCTAGTTCACAAATATGAGTTATTTAAGATGGAACCCAATGAAACCATTTCATGCATGTTCACACGCTTCACGGATATAATAAATGGTCTAAAGAATTTAGGTAAATCTTACACTAACCCAGAACTTGTGAGTAAAATTTTCAGGTCTTTGCCAAAAGCATGGGAAGCGAAGGTCACGGCGATCGTAGAAGCCAAAGACCTCAACACATTGGGGCTTGAACAACTATTGGGCTCATTGATGACGCATGAGCTCACAATGAAGCAACATGAAGAAGATTTGCCAAAGAAGAAGACAATCGCACTCAAGACTACTTCGAGTGTGTGTGAAGAAGAAAGTAGTGGGAGTGAAGAAGAAAGCGAAGATGAGGATTTGGGTTTAATAGTAAGGAAGTTTAAGAAATTTATGAGAAGAAAGAAACCCTTCCCAAGAAAGAAGTTTGGAGGGAGAAATGATTGGAAAAAGAAAAAAAAAAAGGAAAGAGACCCAATCATATGTTATGATTGCAAGAGACCGGGACACATCCGTTCCGAATGCCCTCAATAGAAGAAGCACTTTGGAAAGAAGAAGAAGAAGGCGTTGAAAGCAACGTGGGATGATAGTGACACATCCTCCTCCGAGGAAGAGAAGGAGGAGACCGCCAACTTGTGCTTCATGGCATTCGAAGACGATGAGGTATGTCAAAGCTCAACTAAAAATTTTACATTAGAAGAATTATATGAAGCTTTTCAAGAACTCATGAGTGATTGTAGTATGCTAGGAGCAAAGAATAAAGAATTAAAGGCCTCCAATCAAAAACTAAAGGATGATATTAAAAACCTATTGATTGAGAAGGAGAGCGTTAAAAATGTTAACACCATTGACCTAGAAAATAAAAATTCAAAACTTAGCATTGAAAATGAAACGGCAAAAACACTAATTAAGGAATTAAATCTAAAAGTTAAATCCCTACTGAATAGTAATAACTCACTTGCGCAAAATGTTGAATCCCTTAAAAATGATAAGGAAGAATTGGCTAAAGAAAATTTTATTCTTAAAAATGAGGTACATAAGTACAAACCAATTGTGGAGAAATTTATACAAAGCTCTGAAAAATTAAATCTTATTCTATCCAATCAAAGAGCTGTTTTTAATAACGCCGGATTAGGATATAAAACTAGCAAACAACAAAAGTATCTAAAGAATTTCTTTGTGAAAGCAAAAGATGCAAAACTGAAAAACCTACATGCTTTCATTGTGGAAAAAGTGGACATAAAGTCTATTCTTGCATTCAAAGAAAGATTCAAACTAACAAGAATACATTTGTAAAGGGTAAAAACACAACTAAAGTATGGGTGCCTAAGGAAACCAACTACACTAACCAAGAAGGACCCAAGAAAACTTGGGTACTTAAGAGCTTCACATGATTATTTTGCAGGTATGCCTTGCAGCCGGAAGTAAAAAGAGAATGTGGTATCTTGATAGCGGTTGCTCAAGGCATATGACCGGTGACAAGAGCCTTTTGGTCACCTTGAAATCGAAAGAAGGAGGAGTAGTCACATTTGGAGACAATGCTAAAGGACAAATCATTGGCGTTGGTAAAATCTCCATATCACCCTCCTCATTTATTGACAATGTATTGTTAGTTTGTTGCCCAGTAGATACAACCCAAGAGGGGGGGGGGGGTGAATTGGGTCTTTTAAAACTTTTAAGCTACTTCTAGCACTTTTTGATTAATTATGCTAAGTTGTATATATGCGCAGTGAAAGTTAAACTTAGCGACAGTTTGATGTATAGAATGTGACTTGATTGAGTATGCTTGCAACTAAAGAATTCGGGGATAATAGTTAAGCAAGCAATTTATCTAAGTGAGTAAGTGTGTGGGTTAGATAATGACAAAAAGCATTACAAACACAGCAAACATATAGTGGTTCGGTGGACCCCAGCACCTACATCCACTCCCCAAGACTTCTTGGGAATTTCACTATAATCCTACAGATTACAGTCGGTTGTTTTACAAGCTCACAACCCAACTTGTTGTTTTACGAGGTCACAACGAACTCGGTCGGTTTTCCCAGGCTCACTGACTAGAACCACTCCGATTGTTTTCCCGGAATCACAATCAAACCCTTACACGTTGGTTTTACCCTCGGCTCACCAACAAACCTAAAATCCCGTTGGTTTTTCCTTTGGCTCACCAACAAACCTTACACCGTTGGTTTTCCCTTTGGCTCACCAACAAACCTTTAACCCCTTGATTCAATCCCTTGATTGAATCAAGTTACAAGATATTAAAACAAAGAATAAAAACAAATCAAAGCTTCTTAAGCAAGCAGATATGACAATATAAACAAATAGAGTAAAGAGAAGCCCTCAAACGAGTTTTGAAGATGGAGGAGCTCGGCTTCTTCTTTACTTGATCCTCCTCTGATTTGGCATGAAGTAGAGGATCCCCGAGGCAGCACACGGATGGAGAGGAAGCTTTCGGATTCACTTGGATGCTCTTCTTCTCTCTATTTCGTTTTGGATGGCCCTTTTGTGCCTGTGGGAGATTTCCTTTGCAATCTCTTTGAGATCTCTTTCCTAGATGATCTCTCCCACTTCCATGAGTTCTCCCCTAGCTCTCTTCTTGTTTTTATAGCTTTAGATGGCGTGGAAACAAGAATATAGCCGTTAGAGACAAGAAAAAGAGCCGTTGGACACAGTCTGCATTTCCTGACAATGTTACCGTTGGGATCGGAGTCGACTCGCGCGATCAGGAGTCGGCTCGCCTGTTGCAGGAGTCGGCTCGTGTTTTACCGGAGACGACTCGGCCACTGTTCCAAATTTGAATTAATGTGCTTGCCTCGACTGGGAGTCGACTCGTCTTAACCTGGAGTCGACTCGCCAACTTCTGGAGCTGACTTGGCAATTTCGGAGTCGGCTCATCCACTGAAGTCCGTGGATCTAATTTTGAATTTTGTCCTCTCGAGTCGACTCGACTGTCCTGAGAGTCGACTCGAATCTCAGAGCCCGAACTCCCGATCCTCTGTCTTTTGGCTCGTCCAGTCTTGGAGTCGACTCGAACTTCCTTGGAGTCGACTCGGCTCTCAGTTTGCGAAACACAGCCTTCTGCCATCTTGGTGTAGCGCTGCCTTGGAGTCGACTCGAGCTGTCTGAGAGTCGACTCGAATCTCAGAGGCAGTAACTTGGTTTTCTGTCTGTTGATGGTCGCGGAGTCTCGGAGTCGACTCGTGCAATGCGGGAGTCGACTCGAATCTCAGAGTCCCAAAAATGCTCTCTGACTTTTTTTCTTGTGTTCCGCTGAGAGTCGACTCTTGCTTTCTTTGGAGTCGACCTACCAACCATCGGAGTCAACTCGCGTTCCACTGGAGTCGACTCGAATCTCAGACCCGAAAACTGCTCTCTGACTTTTCTGCCTGTGACTCCTAGGAGTCGACTCATACTTCTCCGGAGTCGACTCATACTTCTCCGGAGTCGACTTGAATTCCACTGGAGTCGACTCGAAGACTGTTCTTTTGAATTTTTCTTTTGATTTTACTCCTCCAATTTGAATCCTTTGAACTTTAAACTTGGGCCAATAAATTGTAGCTTTCTTCCAACTTGAGAGCTTTGGAGGCCTTCTTGTGTTCTTCCAACTTGCTATGTTCCTTGCAAAATAAATATCTTTCTCCTTGCAACATAAACATTAGTATCTATACTTCAAGGTTTTGTGATCATCAAAATCAATCTATGAATCAATCTTTGGGTCATCAATCTCCCCCTTTTTGATGATGACAAAACTTGGAGTATATGCAATATAAAAGATATTGATTTCTAGAAGTAATACATAGCAAAGTTGCATGAAGTAGAAAACATATATTTTTAAAACATACTTCATGATAATGCTTTAGATTTAATCAGCTTAACACAATCTTAAGCTGATTTGTATTCAATTCAAAGCATAAAGGCATTATGAGCATATACTTAGATATTTGCATATACTTAGATATTTCTCTCCCTTTTTGACAACATCAAAAAGATAGGGAAACATTAAGCACAAAGATAAGAACACTCAAATATTTCTTTCCCTTATTGTACTCTGATTTGAATGTTAAATTATTGCAAGGATATGAATCATATAACTTAAAGCAATAATATTGGAATCAGATTAGTGAGCACAGATCAGAGCCAATTAAGATAGTTTTCAAGAAGTTTTCTAAGTTGATACCACAGATAGTTTTCTAATCAAGTGTAGGTGGAATCTTCCTTAGGTTAATTCAAGAAGTACCACAAATGATATTCAAGAAAAAATATGAGTGGAAATCTAACCTCTCTTCACTAAGTATGAAAGCTTGTTCATTTAAGACCTTTTGCCCAATCTATTAAGTATTTTATCAACATGAGAGCAATTTAATTAATTTTCAGAGTAAAAGATCAAAACTTATATATTTGGAAAAACATATCATCATGTTGGATCATTAATTCTTAATGACTTCAAAGTTCTTATATGATAATAAGAGCATTGGGGCACAAATACCAAAATATGAGTTTATGCAATTTTTGATACATCTTTGAGCTCTTTTAAAGACTTTCTTTTATTCCTTTAGAAAATAAGCATAATTTGATACATAAAATAATGAATTGGCACAAAATAGAAGTTCTAAAGAGTAAGCCAATTAGGACTCATTAGTGAAGTTCAAAATAGATTTTCTAAGAGATACTCAAGAAAATTTAATACATTGTTCTCCCCCTGTTTCATTAAATTAGAGGCTCTCAAGATTTGTAATTTGGTTCATGAGTGATGCATAAGATATACTAACCAAATAACACGCCTCAAGGTGTATCATAAAGATTTTCAGATTTAAGTTTCAGATGATACATATTGGAGAGTATTAGGATTACTTTTCATTTAGTATTCTTTCTCTCTCCTTTAGCTATAGATTTATGCAATTAAGTCCAATAAGACCTCTCCTTCTGAAATTTTCTTTCTCCCCCTCAATTGATCATTCCATTTAAGAGTTTAGAATCCTAAGATAATGTTCAACAAAATTGTCAATCTCAAAAATGTATTTTCTATAAGTTTCAGCTTATTTTCATAAGACTCAAGGTTTGAGATAAGACAACCTTTATAGAACTCATCTCAAGGTAATTAAAGCATGTCTTGCAATATAAGGAGGTTCATCAAAATCAATCCATAAAATTCAAAGTATGCATCAAAATAAAGTGTCTTTGGGATAGGATACTGAATATCTAAAGCTCCCCCTCAAAAGATGCATTCTTCTTTAATCATTTTAATTGTTGAATTTCAGATTTTAGTGATAAACATGAATAACACTGAAATTCTGTAATATCAAGAATGTAGAGTAATCTAGTATTATTCCAAAATTTGTAGTAATTACTCTTTCTAATCCTTTACGAACAAGTTATGCTTTCTCATAATCTTAGAGAAAATGTATAGAAGTATTAATCAGAAAATGATTCATTTGAAGCTTAGTTTCTTTCAACCGCATTTACATTTTCTTTCTTTTAGAATCATTTGAGTGAGCTGAAATATTTCTAGCTTTAAGATCATTCACTCTATTGATAGAAGTGTTTAATAATGTAGGAGAGAAAAACATATAGATGATTATTGAAATATATATATTTTTAGAACTCAATTTCTTAATCATAGTTTTTCAGCAATGTATACATGAAGCACAATAAATCTTTTTAATATCAAAATAAAATCATATATTTAGAAATTTTTGTTTGCAATTAAGATCATCGAAAGACACATCATTTGAACCAATATTAGTATACTTTGAAGATAAGAAATGATATGTTTCGGATGCGTATCGGAGCAATCACCAAAGGCATCAAAATTAATTCTGTTTTTCTTAAAGTAAGACTTTATTTAAAAAACACATTTAGTTTAAGCTTTTATACAAAATCAGATTCTGAATTACATAGGATTTTCAATAGAGGCTCTCAAACTCATACTTTGAGATATGTATCTTCCACATTATAGCTCATCTTAAATGATTACGATTGAAAATACATATTTCAAACATATAAGAGCATATTCAGAATCTTTGTATTAAATGTTGAGTTTTGGTACGAATTTGAACATTATATACCAAATTTAGGCAAGTTGAAGGATAGAATAAAATTTATTTTCCCTAAATAGAGATATCCTTCTCTTCTTCTTTATTCAACTTTCAGATTTTAGGATTGCTAACAACAAATCTGAAATTTCTTTTCAATAAAACTAAGCAAAAAATGTTATGTAGTATTTCAAACATTCAATCAAGTTGTCTAAGTATGGGGTACTACAAAAGATATTGAGAACCCATAATTTAAAATATCATGCCACATGCAAGATATAGTGTGTGTTAAGTCATACATTAAAATATTAAGAACAAGCATGTCAAGTATCAAAATCAATTCTTTTCAAATAAACTCCCCCTATTTAAATATAATTTTGCACTGATTTCATCCTTAAAGTGTGTTTCCATGTGACTAAAAATTTGAATTGATTCTTTCTTGTATACTTTCATTTACTTTGTCTTTCATTTTTACTTTCTTATGCTCTATACTCTATTTACTCCCTATCCGGTGGAGTTGGGAAGGGGCACGAGGTACTACCACTAGCCTCCCTCTTGAGCCGTCCCTAATATGCCCTACACCGAATAGTTGGATCAAATAGTGCCGGGTACTACCACTAGCCTCCCCATTGGCACCATCCCTATGATGAGCAATATAGAAAGGTTAAAATGTTTACTTCAAAACCTCCCTGTTTAAGTGTAATTAATTATGGATTTTATCCCTTCCAAAAGAATGCTCACACAAGTCTCATAAATGTGTCGAATATATTAGGTTTGTTTTGCTTTTCCTTAAGGTTGAAGTGTTTGCCTCTACTTGGATTTTACTTCTCTTGAATAATATCCATTTTCTTTTCTTTATCTCTCTCTCTTTTTGTTATTCTCAAATAATTTTCATGAGAGAGCAGAATAGAGAATTAATCTTACGTATCATATATATGTATATCATGCAAACAACATTTTCATTATGCTCAAGGATTCATAACTTTTCACAAGTTATTTTACATCAACATTTTAAGCATATACTTGTGTATTTCATGGTTATGACATAGGCAAAGATATATTTTAGTTTGGGCAAACCATGAAATAATTTCTAAAAGTATAAGTCAGTCAATACACATATAGACATGATATCAAAAATTAATAATTAAAGAATTTAATCATGCCATAATAAGATTTAAGTTACTGACTTCGCTCAACTAATTTGTGAGAAAGGTATTTAAATTACCTATTCATTATATGTTCTTCAAGCCAAACTCGATTTCTTATGTGTGAACTTTTGGCTGAAGAAGATCCTCTCTCTTGTTTGCATGTGAATGTTTAGTGTATCTTACATGAAGATATCCTTCAAGTTGAAATTTCTCATTTTTTTTTCTTAAGGAAGGTCATTAGTTTCTTTAAGATACAAAGCATTCATCCAACATATATATTTTTTAACTAGATGACTCAATATAAGATATGATAATAGTTGCATGTTGAGTCACTTTACTCAAGAGATTGCCTAAATATAAGCAAGCACATATCATTTGAACTAAAGAGATAGATTCATTAACCAAGATAGTTCAAGTCAATTTAGTTTAGATTCTATTTGCTTAAGATAATTATCAATAAGATATGTTAACTATGTTTTAATCAATTTATCTTAAACATTTGTTTCTATCAAAATTCAGATTATGATTTATTTGTTATCAATAAAATATGATTAATTAAAGTTAGATTGAAGTCTTGCACAAGGTCACATAATGAGCATACAATCTGGTCTACTAGCTGTATGATAAAATAATTATTCTATCATGCTTCAATACAGCTTTAACACAATAGATCTACTTTGCTCATCCTTTTCAAATTCTACAAGATGGGGTCATAGATATACCTTCTTCATGCCAATCTTCTATAAGAGTTTTCTTGTGGACTAACGTTGGTCAATGAAGATCCCCTTTCCTGTTTGTCTTAATTTGGAGTTTGAGAGAAGATGTTAATTCATTCATCATATTTCAAACTCACTTTGCAATATAATTCTTCATTAGTAGAACCAAAAATGATGTCATCAATGCATACTTTGAGCAAATAAGATATCACAAATTCATCTTTTTGATGCATAGATTTATCACTATTACTTTCTATCAAAAAGGTTGCTTAAGCTTTTATATATCATGCTTTTGATGCTAGTTCTAAATCACATATTGCTTTATCATATATGTAATGTGTATTTTTAAATATGGTGGTTATTTTTCATAGATCTCCTTTTTAATGAAGTAACCACATAGGAGTGAATTCTACACATTCATTTGACAGAATATAAAGCTCATGAAGCAAGCACATGATAATGATGATCTTTACTTCTAATCATGCAAGAATCTTTATCAAGATCTATTTTCTCTTTTCTTGATTTAGTCTTTTAGTAGTCATCAATTTTTCTTCATTAAGTGCATATGTAAAAGATTAACCATATAATTTGATTTTAGTATTTTGATAATAAATCATTAGTCTCATAAAGAATAAAATGACTTGATATTTTTGCAACTAAAATCTTTTCATTGAATATTCTATATGCATTGCTTGATGAATGATATCCAAGGATAGACATATCTCTATCAGATTTGGCATTATTTTCATAGGAGCATATCAAGCATAACATGTACGACTGAAAAATATGAAAGATATGCAATGGTTCATTTTTCAGAAGATCAAAAGAAGTTTTCATCAAAGATAGATCTAATAGAAGTCATATGTATGACAAGCAGTGATGATAGCTTTTAAAAATCATTTTAAGTAGATGACTATCATACAACATTGCCTTTTTCAATTCTTCAAAGATTCTATTAATCCTATTTTACCTATAGTGTTCTTGGTGCAGAAAGAATTGTATTCAATATTATTTTCTGTGCACAACTTAACACAAAAATTGGTTTTCAAACCTATGCCGTGATTCATAGTTTGCAAACCTTTATCATTTGATCGCTTTTTGTGAGTTTGTGCCAATGCAGAAAATATTTCAATTTGAGTGCCAAGAACAAGGCTAATGTAAGCTTTTGAAAAATTAGTGTTGGAAACAACATCTCTAGATTTAGAAATTATTTTTGTTTGTTTCCTTAGTTAGCATGCATAGTAAAACTTTGACCTTTAAGAGGATAATCTAAGTAAGCCTATGCCAAGGTCTTTTGAGATTAAGTACATACTAGCATGAGCTGATTTCATATGCCAAATATGGTTTCTTTAATCTTGGTATTCATAGTGCATATATTCAAAAGCATACCAAGTACACATTATCATATCTATGATCAATAAACAATAATGCCATAGATAAAAACTCTCAATCAAGCATATAGAGAATTCATAGAGTTATTCTTAATAAGTTGATTAATCATTTAGCACCTTATCCAATAGTGAGTAAAATGAAATGATTTGATTATATTTCCAAACGTATTTTCTATATCACAAAATTGATCACTACTAGCAAATCATGTCAAATACTAAAGCACAAATAATAATGAGATGCAAGAATTACTGATTTCATTATTATTTTTTTTGTTAATAACTTTTTAAGTTTCTTTATGTTCCATGGGTACCTTGGTACACCTATGTGTACATCCTCATTTTCTCATTTTGGGTACCCAAGCTTGCTTGAGTCCTTGAGAGTTAGGACATATGGTTCCTTTTGGAACCCATATCTGTTTAATAGTAATAACTTTACCATTTGATTTAATTATACTAGAACGATAGGTAAAGTTGTTATTCCCATCCTTTTCATTTTTGAAATAAGTTATCTTATTTAATGGTTTGCTTGGTAAATTGATAACTTTTTTCTCTAGAGATTTATGGCTAATTGAAGGAGTCAAGCTAAATTTTGATTTATCAAAATCAGCATGTTGGCTTTCAAACATCATTTTTAATCTTTCTGAACTTACAGTAAATTTGTTAATAAAACATCTTAATTGGTTAATTTCTTTACTTAAGTTTTGATTTTCTTTAATTAAGCTATGATTTTTCTGAATCAATTCTTCTGAAAATGACCTTAAGCTTTCATTTTCAGAATTTAGTTTCTCTTGTATTTCATCATTAGAATTTCTTTCTTTTGAAATTTTCAGATTTAGTTTCTTAAGATTTTTATTCTTTACAGCTAATTTTCTACATTCACTATACAAATCGTGAAAAGCATTTAATAATTCATCATAAGAGAATTCGTCTTGAAAATCATTTGAGGTAAAAGTAGATTCAGATTTTACCTTGTCTTCCTGTGCCATAAAGCACAAGTCCGTTACCTCTTGTAGTTTCTTGGAGCTAATATCATCATTGTTGCTCCTAACTTTTATTTTCTGGCTTGACTCTTTCTTGGTCAAGGCTTTCTTCCTTTTTATCTCTTTCTTCCTTTCTTCTTGCTTCCTCTTTTTCTTTGTCTTTAGGAAGCTGATTTGCCTCGGAGTCGACTCGGACCTTATTGGAGTCGACTCGGTTATCTTGAGGGTCGACTCTGAAATACTTGGAGTCGACTCGACTGAGGTGGGAGATTCAACACCTTTTTCTGCAGTCTCATTATTAGAATGTAATTGAAGCACATGAGAGCTAATCTGAGATTTATCATAAATATTTTCTAAAGTATCCCAGATCTCCTTAGCAGATAAGCATGCAGAAATTTCATTAAACTTTGTTTCTTGAATAGCACAATATAATATGTTCATAGCATCAGCATTCAATTGTGCTAAGTCCTTTTCATTAAAAGTTTGAGAGAGTATGTGAAGATCATTTATTATGATTTTCCATAAGTAATAGTTTTGTGATTGAATAAAGATGCGCATGCGTATTTTCCAATGTGTATAGTTTATGCCATTAAATGGTGGAGGTGTATTAATTGATTGTCCTTCTCCTAGAAAACTATCTATTTGAGTTGTCATGATCTTTGGCTCTTGATCGTGAGATCAATAATTAAACTTAGAGCACCTGCTCTGATACCACTTGTTGCCCAGTAGATACAACCCAAGAGGGGGGGGGTGAATTGGGTCTTTTAAAACTTTTAAGCTACTTCTAGCACTTTTTGATTAATTATGCTAAGTTGTATATATGCGCAGTGAAAGTTAAACTTAGCGACAGTTTGATGTATAGAATGTGACTTGATTGAGTATGCTTGCAACTAAAGAATTCGGGGATAATAGTTAAGCAAGTAATTTATCTAAGTGAGTAAGTGTGTGGGTTAGATAATGACAAAAAGCATTACAAACACAGCAAACATATAGTGGTTCGGTGCACCCCAGCACCTACATCCACTCCCCAAGACTTCTTGGGAATTTCACTATAATCCTACAGATTACAGTCGGTTGTTTTACAAGCTCACAACCCAACTTGTTGTTTTACGAGGTCACAACGAACTCGGTCGGTTTTCCCAGGCTCACCGACTAGAACCACTCCGATTGTTTTTCCGGGATCACAATCAAACCCTTACACGTTGGTTTTACCCTCGGCTCACCAACAAACCTAAAATCCCGTTGATTTTCCCTTTGGCTCACCAACAAACCTTACACCGTTGGTTTTCCCTTTGGCTCACCAACAAACCTTTAACCCCTTGATTCAATCCCTTGATTGAATCAAGTTACAAGATATTAAAACAAAGAATAAAAACAAATCAAAGCTTCTTAAGCAAGCAGATATGACAATATAAACAAATAGAGTAAAGAGAAGCCCTCAAACGAGTTTTGAAGATGGAGGAGCTCGGCTTCTTCTTTACTTGATCCTCCTCTGATTTGGCATGAAGTAGAGGATCCCCGAGGCAGCACACGGATGGAGAGGAAGCTTTCGGATTCACTTGGATGCTCTTCTTCTCTCTATTTCGTTTTGGATGGCCCTTTTGTGCCTGTGGGAGATTTCCTTTGCAATCTCTTTGAGATCTCTTTCCTAGATGATCTCTCCCACTTCCATGAGTTCTCCCCTAGCTCTCTTCTTGTTTTTATAGCTTTAGATGGCGTGGAAACAAGAATATAGCCGTTAGAGATAAGAAAAAGAGCCGTTGGACACAGTCTGCATTTCCTGACAATGTTACCGTTGGGATCGGAGTCGACTCGCGCGATCAGGAGTCGGCTCGCCTGTTGCAGGAGTCGGCTCGTGTTTTACCGGAGACGACTTGGCCACTGTTCCAAATTTGAATTAATGTGCTTGCCTCGACTGGGAGTCGACTCGTCTTAACCTGGAGTCGACTCGCCAACTTCTGGAGCTGACTTGGCAATTTCGGAGTCGGCTCATCCACTGAAGTCCGTGGATCTAATTTTGAATTTTGTCCTCTCGAGTCGACTCGACTGTCCTGGGAGTCGACTCGAATCTCAGAGCCCGAACTCCCGATCCTCTGTCTTTTGGCTCGTCCAGTCTTGGAGTCGACTCGAACTTCCTTGGAGTCGACTCGGCTCTCAGTTTGCGAAATACAGCCTTCTGCCATCTTGGTGTAGCGCTGCCTTGGAGTCGACTCGAGCTGTCTGGGAGTCGACTCGAATCTCAGAGGCAGTAACTTGGTTTTCTGTCTGTTGATGGTCGCGGAGTCTCGGAGTCGACTCGTGCAATGCGGGAGTCGACTCGAATCTCAGAGTCCCAAAAATGCTCTCTGACTTTTTTTCTTGTGTTCCGCTGAGAGTCGACTCTTGCTTTCTTTGGAGTCGACCTACCAACCATCGGAGTCGACTCGCGTTCCACTAGAGTCGACTCGAATCTCAGACCCGAAAACTGCTCTCTGACTTTTCTGCCTGTGACTCCTAGGAGTCGACTCATACTTCTCCGGAGTCGACTCATACTTCTCCGGAGTCGACTCGAATTCCACTGGAGTCGACTCGAAGACTGTTCTTTTGAATTTTTCTTTTGATTTTACTCCTCCAATTTGAATCCTTTGAACTTTAAACTTGGGCCAATAAATTGTAGCTTTCTTCCAACTTGAGAGCTTTGGAGGCCTTCTTGTGTTCTTCCAACTTGCTATGTTCCTTGCAAAATAAATATCTTTCTCCTTGCAACATAAACATTAGTATCTATACTTCAAGGTTTTGTGATCATCAAAATCAATCTATGAATCAATCTTTGGGTCATCATAGTTAATGGATTAAAACATAACTTGTTAAGTATAAGTCAATTTTGTGACAAGGGCTTTAAAGTATCTTTTGAATCTTCACTATGCATAATTAGTAGTCCAGTTGACAATGAAATCATACTTACGGGACATAGGCATGGAAATGTTTACATGGTAGATCTTGATGATCTCACCATGAAGGATGGCCAATGTCTTGTAGCCATGGATGCCAAAGTCAATGAGACTAGCTGGTTATGGCATCGTAGATTAGGGCATGCTAGCATGGACTTAATCTCTAAATTGATTACAAAAGATCTAGTCAGAGGACTACCAAAAATAGACTTTGAAAAGAACAAAATTTGTGCTGCATGTCAATTAGGAAAACAAACGAGAAGCTCTTTCAAGTCTAAGAACATAGTCTCAACATCAAAACCCCTAGAACTAATTCACATGGATTTGTTTGGACCCACTAGAACTGCTAGTCTAGGGGGTAAAAAATTTGGTCTTGTAATTGTTGATGATTTTTCATGTTTTACATGGGTTTCATTTCTTGCACACAAAGATGAGTCCTTTTCCGCTTTTATCAAGTTTTATAATAGGGTTTCGAATGAACTCAATCTTAAACTAAAAGCAATTAGGAGTAATCATGGTACCGAGTTTGAAAATCAGCATTTTGAAAAATTTTGTGAAGAAAATGGTATCAATCACAATTTCTCGGCACCTAGGACACCCCAACAAAATGGGGTGGTAGAAAGGAAGAATCACACACTAGCAGATATGGCTCGTACCATGTTGTGCGAATCGGATCTACCAAAGTACTTTTGGGCTGAAGCAATAAATACTTCATGTCATATTCTAAACCGTGCTTTAGTTAGATCCATCTTAAAGAAAACACCTTATGAGTTGATGAAAAGTAAGAAACCAAATATAAGCTATTTTCATGTTTTCGGTTGTCGCTGCTTTATCTTAAACAATGGAAAGGACAATCTAAGTAAATTTAGTGCTAAATCAGATGAGGGGATCTTCTTAGGTTATTCCTCATCTAGTAGAGCATACAGGATCTTCAACAAGAGAACTCTCGTTGTTGAAGAATCCATTCATGTTGTTTTTGATGAAGCTAATGGAGATTCCTTTAGAAAAGAAGAAGATGGTGATGCAGGTATACTTGAAGACAGAATGAAGGAATTCTCCATACAAGACAAACAACATGAGGATGAGATCAAAGAAGATTCAATTCAGCAAGATGAAGAAGATCAACCTCCAACAAGAAATCAAGATCTTCCTAAGGAATGGAGGTATGCACATGGTCATCCAAGGGATCTAATCCTTGGTGATCCTTCACAAGGGATAAGGACAAGATCCTCTTTAAGAAACACTAGTAATTATCTTGCATTCGTTTCACATATAGAACCTAAATCACTAGAAGAAGCCAAAAAAGATGAAAATTGGATAAATGCCATGCAAGAAGAATTAAACCAATTTGAAAGAAATCAAGTTTGGACTCTAATGAAAAGACCCCCTAATGTTTCAATTATAGGCACCAAATGGGTATATAGAAATAAACTAGATGAAGATGGAATAGTAATAAGAAACAAAGCTAGGCTAGTAGCCAAAGGATATAATCAGGAGGAAGGGATAGATTTTGATGAAACTTTTGCTCCTGTTGCTAGGTTAGAGGCTATTAGACTTCTTTTGGCATATGCATGCTTTATGAATTTCAAACTCTATCAAATGGATGTAAAAAGTGCCTTTTTAAATGGTTATATAATGGAGAAAGTTTATGTAGGACAACCTCCAGGTTTTGAGAACCACTTACATCCAGATTATGTTTTTAAATTGCATAAAGCATTGTATGGACTTAAGCAAGCCCCTAGGGCATGGTATGAAAGATTAAGTAATTTTCAATTGAAAATAAGTTTAAGAGAGCAAATGTAGACAAAACCCTCTTCATTAAAAGAAAAGGGAATGACTTATTGCTTGTGCAAATTTATGTGGATGATATAATTTTTGGTGCTACTAATGATAGTCTTTGTCAAGAGTTTGCTAAGCTTATGAAGGGAGAATTTGAAATGAGCATGATGGATGAGCTTAACTTCTTCCTTGGGCTACAAATAAAACAATCAGAGGAAGGCATCTTCATCAGTCAGTCCAAATATATCAAGGAAATGTTGGAAAAATTCAAGATGAAGGATGCAAAGGAAATCAGCACACCCATGGGCTCAAGTTGCAAGCTTGACAAAGATGAAAAAGGTAAAAGTATAGACTGCAAATTGTACAGAGGTATGATAGGCTCTTTACTTTACCTTACTGCTAGTAGACCAGATATATTATTCAGTGTTTGTATGTGTGCTAGATACCAAGCATGTCCTAAGGAATCACACTTGCAAGCTGTTAAAAGAATTTTCAGATATCTAGTAGGGACATCTAATGTAGGCTTATGGTATTCTAAACAATCTGACATAAATTTAATTGCTTATTCCGATGCTGATTTTGCCGGGTGCAAACTCGACAGAAAAAGCACTAGTGGCACATGTCAATTCTTGGGTGCTAATTTGGTTTCTTGGTTTAGCAAGAAACAGAATTCAGTTGCCTTATCCACAGCTGAGGCTGAGTACATTGCAGCTGGAAGTTGTTGTGCCCAAGTTCTTTGGATTAAGCAACAACTTGAAGACTTCGGTATCAAAATGGACAATATACCAATTAGATGTGATAATACAAGTGCAATTAATTTAACAAAAAATCCTGTCCAACACTCAAAATCAAAACATATAGAAATTAGGCATCACTTTATTAGGGATCATGTGCTGAAAAATGATGTGATGATTGAATATGTATGTACTGAAAATCAATTGGCCGATATCTTTACAAAGCCCCTTTGTAAAGATAAGTTCAACTTTTTAAGGAATGCTTTGTGCTTGTATGACCCCAGCAAATAAATTGAACTTGTATTGCAATGCTTTGCTACTCAAACTAGTAATCCACCTCAAAGTCACAAATAGCAAACCTAGTATCTATTAAGTGAAAGCATGAATCTATCCAAGTTAAATGACGAACTGTTTGACTTTCCGGAGGATGGTTACCCTCCCTTGGACTCTTCATGGAGATATTTTCAGAGCCTATTTCATAGGTATTCGAAATTTGGTCAAACATTCCTCATTTCAATATTAATAATTCAAAAATCATTGTCAAACTTTTATAGGGTGTATTATTAAAGGGGAGGATCACAAACAAACTCACTCTATATTCACCAAAAGAAATTATATTGATTAGTGTGGTAAATAAAATAAATTGGGAAAAGATAGAAAGCATTCAGAAAATTTTCAGTGCCGGAGACGTCTCTGGCAAATCACAGAGACGTCCCCCCGGCGAGACGTCTCGCATTAGTCGTGGAGACGTCTCGGGGACCGAACGAAAGTTTTTAAATTAGGTCGAAACAGCTCGAGCCGACCCGAGCTATCCTCTTTCGTCCCCAACAAAAACACAAAACCCTAGCTTCCATTTTCTCTCCACCACAAACCCTAGCCTCTTTCTCTCCATTTCCCTAGGGTTTCCGAACTATGGCACCTAAAAGAGCAAGGAGAACAGGTGGGAGGCATCCTAGGGTAGCGACCGACGATGAGAAACGGAGGGAAGAGCCTTCCGCGCCGTCTCCTCCGGTTGCTCCGCCAACCACGACCCTTTCCTGTGCAAATCGCACAGTAACCACTGGTAGGTACATTGACTTCCAATTTCTAGATAGTGAGGGGTTCTCTATTGGAGAGAGACTCCGTGCCCAAGGTTGGGAATACCTTTGTACCCTCAATACATCAACCTATCCCGGCCTAGTTAGAGAGATGTTTAGCAACATGGGCTAAGGGGACTCGGGGTACACTGGATATGTCCGAGGGACATTGATAGAGATTAATGAGGATATCCTATCTAGTATATTGCAAATCCCTAAATACGGTGAGGCTCCGACCTCACATCCCCAAAGGGAAATTGCCCTAAACCTAGTTTTAGGACGAGAGGACTGCGGCCCTCTTGATGTAGTTAACTCCCAAGACCTAAATGCCGAGATGAGACTGCTTTTGAGTATTGTCAACCGGGTCTTGTTTCCAAAAACCGGTCGCTTCGATTTTGTTTCGGAGCGAGATTTAGTCATCATGCACCACATCCTACTAGGGATTCCCCTAAATCTTCCTAGACTTATGTTGAACTACATTTCCATATGTCATAGGTATTCTAGGTTTAGCATACCATATGGGATGATCTTTACCCTACTGTTCAAACATTTCAAAGTTCCCATTCCAGAAAATGAGCCTGCAAAACCTTTGAGAAACACCGACTACTATAATGAAAGCACAATGCGTAGAATGGAGTTTCACAAGGTAGATGGGTCTTCGGTTAAGGTACCTAAAAGAAAATCTCAAACCCTAGAGCCTGAGATCCCACATCAGGAGCCTGACCACCACTCTCCTCCACATAGTCATATGGCCTTCCCTGATGTACCCTCCAGCTCAGCTGGACCTTCCACCTCTATGCCTCCTCCTCCTCCTCCAGTCAGTGGATCCCTCTCCCTATCAGATGAACAGATGCACACACTAGCATCTGTGATATGCCAGCAGATGAGGGAGGAAATGAGATTGATGATCACTGCTGAGTTGGCCCCCATCCGAACCTCACATGAAGCACTTCTACAAGAATTGAAGGAAGTCAAAACTCAGGTAGAAGCTACAGCATCAGAGTTGGTTCATGTGAGCACCATCCAAACTATAAGATCAATTGAGCTACAGGAGAAATTGAAGATCATATCAGATGGTCTTCAAGAGTTGACAAGCCCTGGAGGCAGTATAGGCACCGTGGCTGCCCAACTTAGAGGAAAAATTGAAAGGGCGAGTCTTGAGTTTGAAGCACTAGTAGCAGCCTTCCATCAATCTCAGGGAGATCAGTTTAAGACTCTACTAGATTCAATAAATGCATTTATAGAGGCAGCGGCTAGGGCTATTGAGCAACGTCGCCGATGAGGGACATTTTGTAAACATCAAGGGTTCTTCTTTTTGTAAACCCTAGGCTCATTTTGAAACTTCTTTTGTATAAGGAATCAATACTTGTAATGATTTCCTTTTTTTTTAACTTTGTAATGACTTCAAATGATTGCAATGATATATGACAATACTTGTCATACAATTTTTTTTGAAACCTTGTGTATGTTTCAAATTCTATGGAATCATACTTTGTGTATGTGATTCTGTGATGTGCCATAAAAATCTCATAACATACCTTAAGTGTTCAAATTTGACACAACTTATCAATGCATATGAAATAGGGGGAGCACAACTACTTTTAAAAAAAAGGTCTGAAATGAATTCATTAATAGAAATAACTTGGACAGAGGGAGCATAACTTGAATATCCTTGAGTGATTCATGGTAACATGCTGAATTCCACTAGGACTTGTGTTTTAAGTACCTAAGGATAATTTGTCCCCTTCATTGTTGATGACAAAAAGGGGGAGTAGATATATAGAACCTATATATGGAGTATATGGAGTAAAACCTAAATATGGAATGCAAAATTTACACTCATACTTAAAAGTTGAATTAGAAAAGATAAAATTGAAGAATATTGGCTTTAAGATAATTGCCCTTCTGGAAAAGAAAGGGAGAGTCAAAAAGTACTTAGCTTTCAATTGTCTTTAGCATCAATATTTCAGTAATTTACAATTTAACTTGATTCAAATTCAGTTGATATACCAAAATTGCTCAAGAGCTACTAAGACCAATACTTATGCATAAGGGAAGAACTGAAAGTTGACTATTTTGAATTATGCACATTGTATCTAGCTCTAACCAAAACACTATACTTGTACATCTGATCAAATACTGTGCATATGTTTAAATTTCGAATTTTGCATATACTCAGTGTTTTGTCATCATCAAAAAGGGAGAGATTGTTGACCCCCTAATGGATTTTGATGAATACAAAATACTAGAGTATAATTCCCTTTATCTTAATAATTTAATTGAGGATTTCATGTGCTTAATTAAGAATATTGTTAAGAAATGTCTAGGCAAGTTCCCATATTTTTCAAGGATTTATTGAAGAATTTTTGAAATGAAGAAAACAGATCAGGGACAGCCGAGACGTCTCCGGGTTGTCTCAGAGACGTTTCTGGCACGAACAGGCAGAATTGGCACGTCTGGAGACGTCCCCGTCACCTGGCGAGGCGTCTCACAGGGTCGGAGTCGACTCCCGACACTGCGGAGTCGACTCTCTCAGAGGCGGCAGAAAGGCCGATTTCAAGGGATGCGCGCGAGTCGTCTCCAAAGGACGCGGAGTCGTCCCCACAAGTAAAAAGCAGACTTCCGGAGTCGTCCCCGAGGTAGCGGAGTCGACTCTCTCAGGGTATTCCAGAGGATATATTTTTCGTTGACAGAACTGCCGAGACGTCCCCGAAGTAGCGGAGTCGACTCTCTCAGAGAACTCCAGAAGACTTGTTTTTCGGAGATAAATCAGCGGAGTCGTCCTCAAGGCAGCGGAGTCGTCCCCATGCAAAAAGCATAAACATCCCGAGACGTCCCCGTAAAGTGCCGAGGCGACTCTCTCAGAAAAACAGAAAAATAAGGATTCAAACTGTTCATCCTCAGAGTCGTCCCCGTAAAGCACCGAGTCGACTCCCAACAACGTCAAAAGTAATTTCATACAGCCGAGACGTCTTGCGTTGAAGCGGAGACGTCTCCGGAGCGCCTGGGACGCGACTGACACACTTTTACAGGTTTGTTTGAATTTCAAACTTCCATATCTTTGTGTCTAACGGATCTATTTGCTTTTTGGGCTATAAAAGGGAGCTCTTAAGTGCCTTCCAACAACTTCTCACCAACCCAACACAAGATCATTCAAGAGAGAAGAAAGAAAAAGAGCTTTAAGGGAGTTAGAGCTTTCAAGAGAAGAAATCAAGTGCATCCAAGCTTTCCCATCTGATTTCGTGCACAACTACTCTCTCCCACTCGGCATTCAAAGCTCACGTTCAAGCCAACGCGATCCACATCGGAAGAACCACCATTTTCCATGCTTCCAACGGCTCAAAGGGTTCTTCCGGGTTTTATTATTTCTCATTGTTATATTTGCTTCTTAAGAGCTTTCAAATCTTTTGTAAAACATTGATTATTGTGCTTGTTCCGGTCAAGGGACTTGGAACAAGGGATAGGCGTCCCAAGCCTAGGTTAAATTGGGGGTTGTAGGGTTCGTTGTTAGCCCGGTGTAAAACAACGAGTTGGGTAGTGCACTCGCAAAACTACCGGACTGTAATCGCGGATTATAGTAAAATTCCCAAAGGTATTTGGGGAGTGGATGTAGGAGCAGTGGAAGCTCCGAACCACTATAAATCGTTGTGTTTGCGATTGACTGTGCGTATAGCTTTAACTTTACTTTAGCACATACACTTGTGTGTGTTTGTTTTAATTAGTCAAAAAGTTTTAAAACACCCAATTCACCCCCTCTTGGGTGACCATCTCTGGGCAACAACATAGAGCGGCGTTTTCATCTCATATGCGACTACCTCGAGAAGAAATATGTCGGGATGCAGAGAGTAGACTCTGCGAATAATGTGGCGGATCCGTTCACTAAGCAGCTAAGTCAGCAGAAGACCGAAGCCCACCTTGAGAAGATGGGACTTAGATATATGACTGATTGACTCTTTAGTGCAAGTGGGAGATTGTTAGATGTATGCCCTAGAAGCCAATCTGGCTGATACATTATTAACTACGGGTCATAATTTTGTACTTGACTTTATTATCATTGAATAATAAATGGGCATCTTTTTCATTCATATTGTTTATGTGTCTATGAATCGTCCAAGAAATTAATAAGATGATGATGCATATTCTCAAGAGTAGAGAATTTGAGCCATGCATCATTGGTGATTACTTTTTAAATGCTCCTGATCGATGGATCATCATGAGGATGGTGATCGATCTGATGAGATCACTGCACGGATCGCTTTTCTTATGGATGGACGAGTCTCGAGTCCATAGTGTAGGGACACTAAAGTGATAGTGCAGGTGCTTGTTAGAGAACAAGGGTACTGAGCGTGACCAAGACAAGAAGTCACTTGGATGTCAATCCACTCGTCAGTGACTTGCTTGATGTTACAGTAGTGTGACTGGTCCTTTGACCTACGGTGCTTCGGCTACTCACAGTGAGGTTATTGTAGTTTGACTGCACGTATACATAGTCTCTAGACATACGGGTCTTTATAGTGTAGATTGGCTGCAGTAGGTTTACTGTAGGAGTAGGGTATGCACATATATGGAATCTATCAACCTTGATAGATGAAGAGTGATCCTATGTGATTTATAAGACTGAGTTCGTAAGACATCGGCCGGGGCAGTATGCACAGTGGAGAAAGAGTTTTTCACTCTCGAACTTAAGTTAAATGAATCTTGACATATGACTGACGATGGAGTTTGACGAGTTGTCCATGACCTCCGTCCTGTAGGGATCCACGATAGAAGGACTGTATCATACGATAACTGCACCTAGAGATTCATCATTTCATTCTGCTGGATAGCCACTACATGCTGCTAGGTGTCTCTGGTGAATGGTAAGACTCACAGGGACTATCTCGATGGTCGATGATTCTTGCTGAGATGAGTTGGAATTGTTCTAACCCATTGAAAGGAGTTTTCAATGATATTATGAAAGAGATCGCAGTATATCTCACTACCTTACAGAATAGAACCTATGGGGTCACATACTTAGAGGTATTGACTGATCCGATGGTTGAATCTTGGTTAGAAATCATAAATAATCAATTTGACTAATATTAGGTTAAACACACTAAGAGTTAGTGAGTTGAAGAAGGAATAATTGTAATTGGATTGCAATTTAATTGAATCAATTGAATTTAATTAATTGGACTTGATCATATTAAATACGAGTCCTACTTGGAGTAGGATTTCTAGAGTTCTAATTGGATTAGAATTTCGAATTCAAATTAGAGTCCTACTTAGAGTAGGATTCTTAGAGTCCTAATTAGATTAGGACTTCGGATTCAAATTAGAGTCCTAATTGGATTAGGACTAAAATTGAACAAGTCCTAATTGGATTAGGATTTCTTAAGTCTTAATTAATTATTAATCTAATGAATTAAGATGACTCCTAATTAGATTAGGATTGAAGAGTTCAATTGAGTTATAATTCATCTGAGTTCTAATTGGATTAGGACTTGCATAGATTAAATCTAAATTGGTTCATACGTTGGTTAAAGCCTAATTAGATTAGGACTTAACCACAAGAGGGCCTCCTAATCCTCCTTAGAAGAGGACTAGGTTAACCAAGAGGGAGAGGCATACACCCCTCCTCTTTTTCTTCCTTGGTGCGGCAAAACAAAGAGGGGCCGGCACCCCTCTTGGAAATTAATTAGGAGCTCCTAAAAGATAGGAGCTCCACATGCCTACAAGAAAGGGGATGGGGCGGCACCCTAGGGTAATTCAAGCTCTTTCATCCTCCAGCCAAGGCCCCCTTCCTCCTTTTGGTTTTCAGCCGCCACCAGCAAGAAGAAAAGAAAGGCTTTGGCGGCCCTCCTTCCTCCCTCTCTTCGGTTCCAATGCCAAGCAAGGGAAAAGGCTGCAAAGTGATTGTGTTCTTCTTCCAAGATGTTAGATGTATGCCCTAGAAGCCAATCTGGCTGACACATTGTTAATTCTAGGGACATAATTTTGTACTTGACTATTTATTATTGAATGAATAGAAGGCATCTTTTCATTCATATTATTTATGTGTCTATGAATCGTCCAGAAAATTAATAAGATGATGATGCATATTCTCAAGAGTTGAGAATTTGAGCCATGTATCATTGGTGATTAATTTCTAAATGCTCCTGATCAATGGATCATCACGAGGACGGTGATCGATCCGATCAGTGCACAGATCAATTTCTTATAGGATGGACGAGACTTGAGTCCATAGTGTAGGGACACTGAAGTGATAGTGCAGGTGCTTGTTAGAGAACAAGGGTACTGAGCGTGACCAAGACAAGAAGTCACTTGGATGTCTATCCACTCGTCAGTGACTTGCTTGATGTTGCAGTAGTATGACTGGTCCTTTGACCTGCGGTGCTTCAGCTACTCACAGTGAGGTTATTGTAGTTTGACTACACGTATACATGGTCTCTAGTCATATGGGTCCTTGTAGTGTAGATTGGCTGCATTAAGTTCACTGTAGGAGTAGGGTATGCACTTACATGGAATCTATCGACCTTGATAGAAGAGGAGTGATCCTATGTGATTTGTTAGACTGAGTTCTAAGACCTTGGCCAGGGCAGTAATATAAAGTGGTGAAAGAGTTTTCCACTATCGAACTCGAGTCAAATAAATCTTGACATATGACAGACGAAGGGGTTTGACGAGTTATCCATGACCTCCGTCCTGTAGGGATCCACGATAGTAGGACTGTATCATATGATAACTGCACCTAGGGGTTCATCATTCTATTCTACTGGGTAGTCACTACATGCTGCTAGGTGTCACTGGTGGATGGTGGGACTCACAGGGATTATCTCGATGATCGATAAACCCTAATGAGTAGAGTTGGAATCGTTCCAATCCATTGAAAGGAGTTTTCAATGATATTGTGATAGAGATCATAATATATCTCACTACCAATCAGAATAGAACCTATGGGGTCACACACACTAGAAGTATTGACCGATCCGATGGTTGAAAAGTGATTATGAATCACGAGTAATCAATTCGATTGATAATAAGTTGAAGAAGGAACAATGGGAATTGATTAATTGGACTTAAAACACAAATCCTACTTAGAGTAGGATTCCTAGAGTCCTAATTGGATTAGGACTGGAAATCCTATTTGGAGTAGGACTGGGATTCCTACTTGGAGTAAGATTCCTACAATCCTAATTAGATTAGGATTTTGAATTCATCTTTAGATTCCTACTTAGAATAGGATTCCTAGAAATCCTAATTGGATTAGGACTTTGGATTCAAATAAAAGTCCTAATTAGATTAGGACTAAAATTAAATAAGTCCTAATTGGATTATGATGACCCAAAGATTGATTCATAGATTGATTTTGATGATCACAACACCTTGAAGTATAGATACTAATGTTTATGTTGCAAGGAGAAAGATATTTATTTTGTAAGGAACATAGCAAGTTGGAAGAGCACAAGAAGGCCTCCAAAAGCACTCAAGAAAAGTTGGAAGAAAGCTACAATTTATTGGCCCAAGTCTCGAGTTCAAAGGATTCAAATTAGAGGAACGAATTCAAAAGAAAATTCAAGAGAATAGTCTTCGAGTCGACTCCTGAGGATTTCGAGTCGACTCCAGAGTGTAACAGGCAGAAAAGTCAGAGAGGGATTTTCGACCCTGAGATTCGAGTCGACTCCTGAGGAATGCGAGTCGACTCCAAAGGTTGCCGGGTCGACTCCAAAGAAAGCGAGAGTCGACTCTCAGTGGAACACAAAGAAAAACTCAGAGAGGCAGTTTTTGGACACTGAGATTCGAGTCGACTCCCACAAAGTCCGAGTCGACTCCAAAGACAGCGCGGGCCCAAAATACAGAGGATCAGTTTTTCGGACTCTGAGATTCGAGTCGACTCCCAGACAGGTCGAGTCGACTCCAAGGCAGCGCTACACCAAGATGGCAGAAGACCAACTTTCGGAAACTGAGAGCCGAGTCGACTCCAAGGAAGTTCGAGTCGACTCCAAGACTGGATGAGCCAAAAGACAGAATCGGGAGTTCGGGCTCTGAGATTCGAGTCGACTCCCAGGACAGTCGAGTCGACTCGAATGGACAAAATTCAAATTTGGATTCACGGACTTCAGAGGATGAGCCGACTCCAAAACTGCCAGGTCAGCACCAGAAGTTGGCGAGTCGACTCCAGGTCAAGACGAGTCGACTCCCAGTTTAGACGGCAACTTTAATTCAAATTTGGAACAGTTGCCGAGTCGACTCCGGAAAAGCTTGAGTCGACTCCCGCTACAGCCGAGTCGACTCCTGATCGCGCGAGTCGACTCCAACCCACCAACGGTCATATTGTCAGGAGCTGCAGACTGGTTCCAACAGCTCTATTTTTGTCTCTAACGGCTATATTCTTGTTTCCACGCCATCTAAAGCTATAAAAACAAGAAGAGAGCTAGGGGAGAACTCATGGAAGTGGGTGAAAACATTTAGGGAAGAGATTCAAAGGGAAATCTCCCAAAAAGCACAAAAGGGCCATTCAAAGTGAAATAGAGAGAAGAAGAGCATCCAAGTGAATCCCGAAGCTACCTCTCCATCCGTGTGCTGCCTCCGTGATCCTCCACTTCATGCCGAATCAGAAGAGGGTCAAGTAAAGAAGAAGTCGAGCTCCTTCATCTTCCAAAATCCGTTTGAGAGCTTCTCTTTACTCCTTTTGTTTATATTGTTATATCTGCTTGTTTAAGAAGCTTTGATTTGTTTCACACTTTCTTTTAATATCTTGTAACTTGATTCAATCAAGGGATTGAATCAAGGGGTTAAAGGTTTGTTGGTGAGCCAAAGGAAAAACCAACGGGATTAAGGTTTGTTGGTGACCCAAAGGGAAAACCAACGGGGTTTAGGTTTGTTGGTGAGCCGAGGGTAAAACCAACGTGTAAGGGTTTGATTGTGAGCCCGGGAAAACAATCGGGGGTGGTTCTAGTCGGTGAGCCTGGAAAAACCGACCGAGTTCGTTGTGACCTCGTAAAACAACAAGTTGGGTTGTGAGCTTGTAAAACAACCGGCTGTAATCTGTAGGATTATAGTGAAATTCCCAAGAAGTCTTGGGGAGTGGATGTAGGTGCTGGGGTGCACCGAACCACTATATATCTGTTGTGTTTGTGATGCATCTTGTCTTTGTCTAACTAACACACTTACTCACTTAGATAAGTTGCTTGCGTTACTATTATCCGCATATCCTTTAGTTGTAAGCATATTCGATCAAGTCAAATTCTATACATCAAACCGTTGCTAAGTTTGACTTTCACTGTGCATCCATACACCTTGGCATAATAAATCAAAAAGTTTTAGAAGTAGCATAAAAGTTTTAAAAAGACCCAATTCACCCCCCCTCTTGGGTTGTATCTACTGGGCAACAAGTGGTATCAGAGCAGGTGCTCAAATATTATTTGTAGTCTTAACCGACTAGAGCCAAAGATCATGACAACTCAAATAGATAGTTTTCTAGGAGAAGGACAAGCAATTGACACACCTCCACTATTTAATGGCATAAACTATGCACATTGAAAAATACGCATGCGCATCTTTATTCAATCACAAAACTATTACTATTGGAAAATCATAATAAATGACCCTCACACACTCTCTCAAACTTTTAATGAAAAGGACTTAGCACAATTAAGTGCTAATGCTATGAACATATTATATTGTGCGATTCAAGAAACAATGTTTAATGAAATTTCTGCATGCTTATCTGCAAAGGAGATCTGGGATACTTTAGAAAATATTTATGAGAAATCTCAGAATAGCTCACATGTACTTCAATTGCATACTAACAATGAGACTGCAGAAAAAGGTGTTGAAACTTCCATCTCAGTCGAGTCAACCCCAAGTATTTCAGAGTCGACCCTCAAGTTAACCGAGTCGACTCCAATAAGGTTCGAGTCGACTCCAAGGCAAATCAGCTTCCTAAAGACAAAGAAGAAGAGGAAGCAAGAAGAAAGGAAGAAAGAGGTAAAACGCAAGAAAGCCTTGACCAAGAGAAATTCAGACAAGGAATTGAAAGTTAGGAGCAACAGTGAACTACAAGAGGTAACTAATTTATGTTTTATGGCATTAGAAGAAAAAGTAAAATCTGAATCTAATTTTAAACCAAACGAATCTCATGAAGAATTTTCTTATGATGAACTTTTAAATGCTTTTCATGAGTTGTATGGTGAATGTAGAAAATTAGCTATGAAAAATAAAAATCTTAAAAAGCTAAATTTGGAAATTTCAAAAGAAAGAAATTCTAATGATGAAATACAAGATAAACTAAATTCTGAAAATGAAAGCTTAAGGTCATTTTCAGAAGAATTGATTCAGAAAAATCATAGCTTAATTAAGGAAAATCAAAACTTAAGTAAAGAAATTAATCAATTAAAGTCTTTTATTAACAAATTCACCGTAAGTTCAGAACGATTAAAGATGATGTTTGAAAGCCAATATGCTGACTTTGATAAATCAAAATTTAGCTTGACTCCTTCAGTTAGCCATAAATCTCTAGAGAAGAAGGTTATCAATTCACCAAGCAAACCATTAAATAAGATAACTTATTTCAAACATGAAAAGAATGGGCATGACAACTTTACCTATCGTTCTAACACAATTAAATCAAATGGTGAAGTTATTACTATTAAACGGATATGGGTTCCAAAAGGAACCATATGTCCTAACTCTCAAGGACCCAAGCAAGTTTGGATACCCAAAATGAGAAAATAAGGATGTACACATAGGTGTGCCAAGGTATCCATGGAACATAAAGAAACTTAAAAGATTATCAACAAAAATAATGAAATCAACAATCCTTGCATCTCATCATTGTTTTTGATTTAATATTTGATATGAATTGCTAGTATTGATTAATTTTGTGATATAGAAAATACTTTTGGAAATATAATCAAATCACTACATATTATAAGATACTTTACTCATCATTGGATAAAGTTGCTAAATGATTAATTTATTAAAAATAACTCTATGAATTCTATATATGCTTGATTGAGAGTTTTTTATCCATGGCATTATTGTTTATTAATCATAGATATGATAATGTGTACTTGGTGTGCTTTTGAATATATGCACTATGAATACCAAGATTAAAGAAACCATCTTTGGCATATAAAATCAACTCATGCTAGTATGTACTTAATCTCAAAAGACCTTGCCATTGGCTTACTTAAATTATCTTCTTAAAGGTCAAAGTTTTGCTATGCATGCTAACTAAGGAAATAACCAAAAATCATTTCTAAATCTAAAGATGTTGTTTCCATCTCTAAGTTTTCAAAAGCTTACATTGGATTTGTTCTTGAAAAATAAACTTGAAAATATTTTCTGTATTTGCTAAATCTTGTAAAAGTGGTTCAAATGATAAAGGTTTCCAAACTGTGAAGATAAAGAGTATCATGGCACAGTGTTGAAAACCAAAATTCTGATAAAGGTTATACAAAAAATAATATTAAATCCAATGATTTCAGCACCAAGGACACCATAAGCAAAATAGGATTAATAGAATTCTTGAAGAAATGAAAAAGATAATTATGTATGATAGTCATCTTTTTTAAAAGACTATCATCACTGCTTGTCATACATATGATTTCTATTTTTGATGAAAATTTTGATCTTCTGAAAAATGGAAAATGAACCATTGCATATCTTTCATATTTTTCAGTCGTACATGTTATTATGAAAATAATGCCAAATCTGATAAAGATATTTCTATCCTTGGATATCATTCATCAAGCAATGCATATAGAATATTCAATGAAAAGATTCTAGTTAAAGAAATATCAATTCAGTTTATTCTTTATGAGACTACTGATTTATTATCAAAATACTAAAATTAAATTATATATGTATATGGTTAATCTTTTACATATAACAATCTAAAAACTTGTTAATAATTATAACCAAATTGAGTTTTTCAGAAATACATTTAATGAAGAAAAATTGTTTGCTTAGAAGATGAAATAGATCTTGATTCTTGCATGATTAGAAGTAAAGATCACCATTATTATTTGCTTGCTTTATGAGCTTTATATTCTATCAAATGAGTGTGTAGAATGGACTCCTATATGCTTACTTTATTAAAGAAGATATATGTTAAATAACCACCATATTTGAAAACACTCATTATAAATATGATAAAGCAATATATAATTTGGAACAAGCATCAAAAGCATAATATAAAAGCTTAAGTAACCTTTTTGATAGAAAGTAATAGTGATAAATCTACACATCAAAAAGAAGAATTTGTGATATCTTATTTGCCCAAAATATGCATTGATGACATCATTTTTGGTTCTACTAATGAAGAGTTATATGAAGATTTTACTGAGCTCATGTAAGGTGAGTTTGAAATACGTATGATGAATGAATTAACATCTTCTCTCAAACTCCAAATTAAGACAAACAAGAAAGGGGATCTTCATTGACCAAAGTTAGTCCACAAGAAAACTCTTATAGAAGATTGGCATGAAGAAGGTATGTCTATAACCCCATCTTGTAGAATTTGAAAAGGATGAGCAAAGTAGATCTATTATTTTAAAGCTGTAGTGAAGCATGATAGAATAATTATTTTATCATACAGCTAGTAGACCAGATTGTATGCTCATTATGTGCACTTGTGCAAGCCTTCAATCTAAGTTTAATAAATCATATTTTATTGATAACAAATAAATCATAATCTGAATTTTGATAGAAACAACTGTTTAAGATAAGTTGATTAAAACTTAGCTAGCATGTCTTATTAATAATTATCTTAAGCAAATAAAATCTAAACTAAATCGTTTTTGAGAAATTGATTTGACCTTGATAAAACTTCCTATTGCCTCACATACTTGTCCTTGAACCAACTTGGTTAATGAAACTATCTCTTTAGTTCAAGTGATATGTGCTTGCTTATATTTAGGCAATCTCTGGCGTAAAGTGACTCAATATTCAACTATTGTCATATCTTATATTGAGTCATCTAGTTAAAAAAAATATGTTGGATGAATGTTTTGTATCTTGAAGAAACTAATGACTTTCTTTCAAGAAAGAAAAGGAGTGTGTTAATAATGCAGGATCCTTGAGCAAGAAAATGAGAGATCTCAACTTGAAGGATATCTCCATGTAAGATACAATAAACATTCACATGCAAACAAGAGAGAGGACCTTCTTCAGCCAAAAGTTCATACATAAGAAATCTAGTAGGTATTTGACTGAAGAATGCAGAATGAATTGGTAATTCTAGATACTTCTCTCATAAATTAATTGAGCAAAGTCAATAACTTAAATCTTATTATGGCATGATTAAGGTCTTTAATTATTAATTTTTGATATCATGTCTATATATATATATTGATTGACTTATGCTTTTAGAAATTGTTTCATGGTTTGCTCAAACTAAAATATTTCTTTGCCTATATCATAACCATGAAATACACAAGTATATGCATAAAATTTTGATTTAAAATAACTTGTGAGAAGTTATGAATCCTTGAGCACAATGAAAATGTTGTTTGCATGATATACATCTATATGATACATAAGATTATTTCTTTATTCTGCTCTTTCATGTAAATTACTTGAGAATAACAAAAAGAGAGAGAGATAAAGAAAAGAAAATGGATATTATTCAAGAGATGAAAAATCTAAGCAAAGGCAAGTACTCCAATCTTAAGGAAAAGCAAAACAAGCATAATATATTCGGCACATTTGGGAGGGATAAAATCCATAATTAATTACACTTAAACAGGGAGGTTTTGAAGTAAACATTTTAACCTTTCTATATTGCTCATTATAGGGATGGTGCCAATGGGGAGGCTAGTGGTAGTACCCGGCACTATTTGACCCAACTATTCGGTGTAGGGCATATTAGGGACGGCACAAGAGGGAGGCTAGTGGTAGTACCTCGTGCCCCTTCCCAACTCCACCGGATAGGGAGCAAATAGAGTATAGAGCATAAGAAAGTAAAAATGAAAGACAAAGTTAATGAAAGTATATAAGAAGGATCAAGTCATTTGTTTTAAAATCACTTGAAAACACAATTTAAGGATAAAATCATTGCAAGATTATATTTAAATAGGGGGAGTTTATTTGAGAAATATTGATTTGGATCCTTGACATGCTTGTTCTTAATATTTTAATGCATGATTTAACACATGATTTATTTTGCATATGGTATGATGTCTTGATTTATTAGTTCTCAATGTTTTGTAATGCTTCATCCTTGGACAATTTGTTTGAATGTTCGAATAGCTACATAACATCTTGTGTTCGGTTCTATTGAAAAGAAATTTCAGACTTGTCATCATCTCTAAAATCTGAAAGTTAAATAAATTTGTAAAAAGGAGAAGAGAAGAATATCTCTATTTAGGGAAAATAAATTGATTTTGATCTATCTTTCTACTCGCCTAACTTTGATACATAATGTCCTAATACTTGATAAAATATCCTTTATTTTGTATCGAAACTCAAAATTAAACACAAAGATTCTGAAAGTGCTTTAATGGTATTGAAATATGTATTTTTCAATCATAATAATTTAAGATGAGCCACAATGTGAAAGATACATATCTCAAATTATGACTTAAAAGGCCTCTATTGAAAATCTTTATGAAATTCAGAATTTGATTTTGTATAAAAGCTTAAACTCCATATGATTACTAAATAAAATGTTAATGTAAGAAAAACAGAATTTATTTTGATTGCTCCGATACGCATCCGAAACATATCTTTTCTTATCATTAAAATGTACCAATATTGGTCTAAATGATGTGTCTTTCAATGATCTTGATTGCAAGTAAATATTTTTAAAATATATGACTTTATTTTAATATTTAAAAATTTATTGAGTTTCATGTATACATTGCTGAAAAATTGTGATTAAGAAATTGAGTTCTATAAATACATATACTTTCATGATCATCTATATGTTTTTTCTCTCCTATATCATTAAAGACTTTCATCAATAGAGTGAATGATCTAAAAGAAAGAAAATGTAAATGCTTTTGAAAGAAACTAAGCTTCAAATGAATTACTTTTGATTAATATTTTCATACATTTTCTCTAAGATTAGGAGAAAGCATAACTTGTTCTTAAAAGATTAAAAAGAGTGATTACTATAAATTGTGAATATTTCTAGATCACTCTACATTCTTGATATCATAAAGTTTCAGCTCTATTCACGTTTATCATTAAAATCTGAAATTCGACAAAAGAAAAGAAAGATTAAAGAAGAATGCATCTTTTAAGGGGGAGCTTTAGATATTCAGTATCTTATCCTAAAGTCACTTCAATTTGATGCATACCTTGCACTTTATGGATTGATTTTGATGAACCTCCTTATATTGCAAGACATGCTTTAATTACCTTGAGATGAGTTCTATAAAGGTTGTCTTATCTCAAACCTTGAGTCTTGTAAAAATAAGCTGAAACTTATAGAAAATATATTTTTGAGATTGACGATTTTATTGAACATTATCTTCAAATTTTAAAACTCTTAGATGGAATGATCAATTGAGGGGGAGAAAGAAAATTTCAGAAGGAGAGGTCTGATGGAACTTAATTGCATAAATTTATAAAGGAGAGAGAAAGAATACTAAATGAAAAGTGATCCTAATACTCTCCAATATGTATCATCTGAAATTTAAATCTGAAAACCTTTATGATACACCTTGAGGCGTGTTATTTGGTTAGTATATCTTATGCATAAATCATGAACCAAATTGCAAGTTGATCTTAAGAGCCTTTAACTTAATGACAAAGGGGGAGAATAACGTGTTGAATGGTCTTGAGTATCTCTTAGAAAATTTATTTTGAAATTCACTAATAAGTCCTAATTAGCTTGCTCTTTAGAACGTCAATTCTGTGCCAATTCATATTTTTATATATGTATCAAATTGTGCTTATTTTCTAAAGGAATAAAAGAACTTTGAAGACATTAAAAATTAATGATCCAACATGATGATATGTCTCTCAAATATATAAGTTTTGATCTTTTACTCTGAAAATTAACTAAAATTGCTCTCATGTTTGATAAAATACTTAATAAATTGGGCAAAAGGTCTTAAATGAACAAGCTTTCATACTCATTGAAGAGAGGTTAGATTTCCACTCATGTTTTTCCTTGAATATCATTTGTAGTACTTCTTGAATTAACCTAAGGAAGATTCCACCTACACTTGATTAGAAAACTATCTGTGGTATCAACTTAGAAAACTTCTTGAAAACTATCTTAATTGGCTCTGATCTGTGCTCACTAATCTGATTCCAATATTATTGCCTTAAGTTATATGATTCATATCCTTGCAATAATTTAACATTCAAATCAGAGTACAATAAGGGAAAGAAATATTTGAGTGTTCTTATCTTTGTGCTTAATGTTTTCCTATCTTTTTGATGTTGTCAAAAAGGGGGAGAAATATCTAAGTATATGCAAATATCTAAGTATATGCTCATAATGCCTTTATGCTTTGAATTGAATACAAATCAGCTTAAATTGAAATATGTTGATTGTGTTAAGCTGATTAAATCTAAAGCATTATCATGAAGTATGTTTTAAAAATATATGTTTTCTACTTCATGCAACTTTGCTATGTATTACTTCTAGAAAACAATATCTTTTATATTGCATATACTCCAAGTTTTGTCATCATCAAAAAGGGGGAGATTGATGACCCAAAGATTGATTCATAGATTGATTTTGATGATCACAACACCTTGAAGTATAGATACTAATGTTTATGTTGCAAGGAGAAAGATATTTATTTTGCAAGGAACATAGCAAGTTGGAAGAGCACAAGAAGGCCTCCAAAAGCACTCAAGAAAAGTTGGAAGAAAGCTACAATTTATTGGCCCAAGTCTCGAGTTCAAAGGATTCAAATTAGAGGAACGAATTCAAAAGAAAATTCAAGAGAATAGTCTTCGAGTCGACTCCTGAGGATTTCGAGTCGACTCCAGAGTGTAACAGGCAGAAAAGTCAGAGAGGGATTTTCGACCCTGAGATTCGAGTCGACTCCTGAGGAATGCGAGTCGACTCCAAAGGTTGCCGGGTCGACTCCAAAGAAAGCGAGAGTCGACTCTCAGTGGAACACAAAGAAAAACTCAGAGAGGCAGTTTTTGGACACTGAGATTCGAGTCGACTCCCACAAAGTCCGAGTCGACTCCAAAGACAGCGCGGGCCCAAAATACAGAGGATCAGTTTTTCGGACTCTGAGATTCGAGTCGACTCCCAGACAGGTCGAGTCGACTCCAAGGCAGCGCTACACCAAGATGGCAGAAGACCAACTTTCGGAAACTGAGAGCCGAGTCGACTCCAAGGAAGTTCGAGTCGACTCCAAGACTGGATGAGCCAAAAGACAGAATCGGGAGTTTGGGCTCTGAGATTCGAGTCGACTCCCAGGACAGTCGAGTCGACTCGAGTGGACAAAATTCAAATTTGGATTCACGGACTTCAGAGGATGAGCCGACTCCAAAACTGCCAGGTCAGCACCAGAAGTTGGCGAGTCGACTCCAGGTCAAGACGAGTCGACTCCCAGTTTAGACGGCAACTTTAATTCAAATTTGGAACAGTTGCCGAGTCGACTCCGGAAAAGCTTGAGTCGACTCCCGCTACAGCCGAGTCGACTCCTGATCGCGCGAGTTGACTCCAACCCACCAACGGTCATATTGTCAGGAGCTGCAGACTGGTTCCAACGGCTCTATTTTTGTCTCTAACGGCTATATTCTTGTTTCCACGCCATCTAAAGCTATAAAAACAAGAAGAGAGCTAGGGGAGAACTCATGGAAGTGGGTGAAAACATTTAGGGAAGAGATTCCAAGGGAAATCTCCCAAAAAGCACAAAAGGGCCATTCAAAGTGAAATAGAGAGAAGAAGAGCATCCAAGTGAATCCCGAAGCTACCTTTCCATCCGTGTGCTGCCTCCGTGATCCTCCACTTCATGCCGAATCAGAAGAGGGTCAAGTAAAGAAGAAGTCGAGCTCCTTCATCTTCCAAAATCCGTTTGAGAGCTTCTCTTTACTCCTTTTGTTTATATTGTTATATCTGCTTGTTTAAGAAGCTTTGATTTGTTTCACACTTTCTTTTAATATCTTGTAACTTGATTCAATCAAGGGATTGAATCAAGGGGTTAAAGGTTTGTTGGTGAGCCAAAGGAAAAACCAACGGGATTAAGGTTTGTTGGTGACCCAAAGAGAAAACCAACGGGGTTTAGGTTTGTTGGTGAGCCGAGGGTAAAACCAACGTGTAAGGGTTTGATTGTGAGCCCGGGAAAACAATCGGGGGTGGTTCTAGTCGGTGAGCCTGGGAAAACCTACCGAGTTCGTTGTGACCTCGTAAAACAACAAGTTGGGTTGTGAGCTTGTAAAACAACCGGCTGTAATCTGTAGGATTATAGTGAAATTCCCAAGAAGTCTTGGGGAGTGGATGTAGGTGCTGGGGTGCACCGAACCACTATATGTCTGTTGTGTTTGTGATGCATCTTGTCTTTGTCTAACTAACATACTCACTTAGATAAGTTGCTTGCGTTACTATTATCCGCATATCCTTTAGTTGTAAGCATATTCGATCAAGTCAAATTCTATACATCAAACCGTTGCTAAGTTTGACTTTCACTGTGCATCCATACACCTTGGCATAATAAATCAAAAAGTTTTAGAAGTAGCATAAAAGTTTTAAAAAGACCCAATTCACCCCCCCTCTTGGGTTGTATCTACTGGGCAACAGATTAGGACTTCTTAAGTCCTAATTAATTATTAATCTAATGAATTATGATAACTCCTAATTTGATTGGGATTGAATGGTTCAATTAAGTCATGATTCAAACGAATCCTAATTGGATTAGGATTTGAAGGGAAACAAGTGCACCCAATCCTCTTTGGAAGAGGATTGAATCACCTAGAGTTAGGACCCACGCCCCACTTGATTAGGTCAAGTGGGGGCATGCGTGATGAGGGGTGAGGAAGAGGGCTTGGCCGAAATCCAAGAGAAAAGAAGAGGGGCGTGCGCCCCTCCTCTTGGTTCTTAAAAGGAATATAATGAAGCTCCTAAAAGGTAGGAGCTTCATATGACTTTATAAGGACCAAAAGACCAAACCCTAGACCTAATTCCTCCTTTCCTCCTCCTTGTGCCGTGGCCCCTTCTTCCTCTTGGTCTTCAGCCGCAAGCAAAGAAGAAGAAAAAGAAGGCTTGGCGGCACTCCTTTCCTCCCTTCTTCCAACGCAAGGGAAATTGAAAAGGCTGCAAGCAACCTTTGATTCTTCATCCTCTTGCATCCTTCTTCTTCCTCCTCTCAAGCACATTCAAGAGTTAATTGAAAGAGAGAAAATCAGCCATCCAAAGTTGTCTCTGCAAGGGAGCTAGCACCCCGGGGAGACAAGGAAGCTTTGATCGGTTTCTGCTTCGTGTGGATACCTATAGAGGCCGGGCATTTGAACGGCTTCAAGCGAACCTTCATCCTAAACCACGAACTTCAGTTTGCAGTGATCATCTACCCGCACAAGGTGAAGATCTGATCCTCTAAAGGTTTTAAAAATTTTTAATCCTTATCTATCTATGAACGGTCTTGAAACACGTTCATGCGATGAACGTCGATCCCGCTTATGCCGATTCTGCTGCCATCTGAATTTTTTGAAATATCAGCGGCATGGGCGGATTTCTAACACAAGACTCATCCTTCTTCTTTCTCCTCCCAAGCACAATCAAAGGTTGATTCTAAGGGAGGATATCAGCCATCAAAAGTTGTCTCTGCAAGGGAGCTAGCACCCCAGGGAGACAAAAGAGCTCTGATCGGTCCTCTGCTTCATGTGGATACCCGTAGAGGCCGGACGCGTGTGCGGCTTCAAGCGAATCTTCATCCAAAATCACGATCATCAGTTTGCGGTGATCATCTACCCGCACAAGGTGAAGATCTGATCTTCATAATAGTTATTGTCCAATTCCTGTTTACCTAAAAATGCGCTGAACAGATCGTTGTTATAACCGACAAACAAAATTTAATTTAATTTTACTCTTACCTTTTTTACTCGAAGAATAGTGGTCGTAAGAGGTCGATCTACAGGAAGGCGATTGGAGTTGCATAAAAATTAAAACATTCACTCGAATTCAAAATCGATTTTTGAATAACAAAAGAAAAACATCACGTCGGAAATATTGAATGATTCTCTAGTCTACGAGAGAATGTTTTCTAATTAAAACTAACTAAAAGATAGATACTTAGATTCGAAAAGCATTTATATATTTAATTAATCACAGAAGAGCTTTGGCATAAATTAAAATGGATGAAATTAAGAAGATTGAAGCGAATTACATAAAAGAAGATTTAATGTATTGCATAAAAGAAATTAAAATTGCATTATAAATAAAATCTTAAAAGTAAAACTCTCTACCAAAATAAAACTCTCTAAAGTTAAAACTTAAAACAAAACACATTGCTCTCAATTAAAATTCAAACTAAAAATAACACATTGCTCTTCTACAAAATAAAACATAAAAACAAAAAGAAAAACCACAAAACTCCCCTTTCTTCTCCTCCCCTATTTTTTTATTCTTTCTTTTCAAACCAAAATAGAGCCATGCTCTATTTCTATTTTTTTTTCTTTCTCTCTTCTCTCCCAAACCGAACCCTCCTCCCCCCCTTCTGAACCAGCCGACCACCTCCCCTGTTTCTTGGCCCCAACCCCCAACCGAGGACTCCCCTCTCCTCCTCTCATCCTCCCCTTCTTATAGTTCGCCAGAGCATGGATCCCTTGACTTTGCATGGAGAGGAGGAGAAACGGGCACGGGAACTCGGAAGGTGGATCCGGATGAAGAGCGTCGCGGGTGCTTGGATGCCGAGGAGGCTGGACCGGCCGGGATGATGGCATGATCCGTGGAGCTCGGACGCTTGGGATTTCAAATATGGAAGAGATGTGGAATCACTGGAAGCTTTGTGGACACCGGATTAGAAGCGGGCGTGGGATACTTTGTTCTCCCTTGTTTCCACATGGGATGAAGCTGTGGATCTTTGAAACGGGCGGCCGAAATTGGAGCTGGGAGGAGCAAATCCGTGGATGATGAATACGGACGGGAGAAGAGGCTGGGATGTTGGGATCATGGCTTCAGATGCTTCGAAAGCTGGCCGCGGGACCACTGGAGATGCGGGGATGGTGCTGGGAGCGACGCGGACGGCTGGAGGAGGATGATGCGGCTGAAGAAGAAACGGACGCATGAGGGAATCCGGAAAGACTCTCACGGCTTCGCTAATTTGGGAGGCTTGGAAGAGGGGCTGGCTGCGGGATCGACGGGAGGACGCCGTTCATGGCTTGATGGGCACTATGCTGGGAGATTGCAGATGGATGAAGCCGGAGGGAGCTGATCTGGATGCGTTGGATGCGGACGCGGAGGTGCTCGCGATGTTGTGATGTATTGCGGGATGAAGTCAGGATGTGCAGGCCCTGAAAGATGCTGGCTTGACTTGAGCTCGGGCTGCTGGGCATTGGGCTCAAACCCAATGTTATTGGGTTTCTTGGATTACTTGCACTTAAACACAAATACAACGTTAATTAGTTAATTTTATTACTAATGATTAGCTATAATACTAATTAAGATGGTATGACGATTGTACTTTTGTGTTCTCATCACACCTCCCAACCAGCTTATTGCTAGTCTCTAGCAATTTAGTGTGAAAATGAGAAAATGAGAGTGCAAAAGTTTTATTTTTTTAGTATTAATTATTATTATATATATATATGAACTAAAATAAATACTCACTTTCGTAGAGCACCACGATTGCACTTAGCACGTGCAACAAGCCGTTAAACCCCTAGGTTACCCTAGTGGACGAGTGTTGTCTCATGAGGGTTTGCAGTGAAGTTACCCACAAACTTCATCAGATAGGGATTTCCAATATTTAACTCAAAATTTGAACAAGTATTATTGTATGAACCTAGAATTGCAAGGACAATAGAGACTTATTGCTAACATATTTAAGCAGACTCTAACTCAAGTTCTATTACACCCCATCTATCTGCTAACAAGTCGAGAATGTAGTGAGGTGCAAGATAGTATCATATAAATGAGTGGCTTTCACTTACTTCTAACATGATCACTCTAATTTTCAAGACTTTCTAGAGTTGAATGGTAATGAACACCCGAGATTTAACTTTTAATCAAGCTGAATGCTAAGAAGAATGACTTGTGCAATATCTAGCCTTATTAAGCTTTCTAGCTAACCCATGTAGCGAGTGTTAGGCCAATGACTCCCAATCCAGATGGCTCAGGGTACTAGGTGTAAAGATGTTAGATGTATGCCCTAGAAGCCAATCTGGCTGACACATTTTTAATTCTAGGGACATAATTTTGTACTTGACTATTTATTATTGAATAAATAAAAGGCATCTTTCCATTCATATTATTTATGTGTCAATGAATCGTCCAAGAAATTAATAAGATGATGATGCATATTCTCAAGAGTTGAGAATTTGAGCCATGTATCATTGGTGATTAATTTCTAAATGCTCCTGATCAATGGATCATCACGAGGATGGTGATCGATCCGATCAGTGCACAGATCACTTTCCTTCTGGATGGACGAGACTTGAGTCCACAGTGTAGGGACACTGAAGTGATAGTGCAGGTGCTTGTTAGAGAACAAGGGTACTGAGCGTGACCAAGACAAGAGGTCACTTGGATGTCTATCCACTCGTCAGTGACTTGCTTGATGTTGCAGTAGTATGACTGGTCCTTTGACCTGTGGTGCTTCAGCTACTCACAGTGAGGTTATTGTAGTTTGACTACACGTATACATGGTCTCTAGTCATATGGGTCCTTGTAGTGTAGATTGGCTGCAGTAAGTTCACTGTAGGAGTAGGGTATGCACTTACATGGAATCTATCGACCTTGATAGAAGAGGAGTGATCCTATGTGATTTATTAGACTGAGTTCTAAGACCTTGGCCAGGGCAGTAATATAAAGTGGAGAAAGAGTTTTCCACTATCGAACTCGAGTCGAATAAATCTTGATATATGACAGACGAAGGGGTTTGACGAGTTATCCATGACCTCCGTCCTGTAGGGATCCACGATAGTAGGACTGTATCCCACAATAACTGTACCTAGAGGTTCATCATTCTATTCTACTAGGTAGCCACTACATGCTGCTAGGTATCACTGGTGGATGGTGGGACTCACAGGGATTATCTCGATGATCGATAAACCCTAAAGAGTAGAATTGGAATCGTTCCAATCCATTGAAAGGAGTTTTCAATGATATTGTGTTAGAGATCATAATATATCTCACTACCAGTCAGAGTAGAACCTATGGGGTCACACACACTAGAAGTAATGAACGATTCGATGGTTAATCGTGATTAGGAATCACAAGTAATCAATTTGATTGATAATAAGTTGAAGAAGGAACAAAGAAAATTGATTAATTGGACTTAAAAGAAGAGTCCTACTTGGAGTAGGATTCATAGAGTCCTGATTGGATTAGGACTAGAAATCCTACTTGGACTGGGATTCCTACTTGGACTGGAAATCCTATTTGGAGTAGGACTAGGAGTCCTACTTGAAGTAGGATTCATAGAGTCCTAATTAGATTAGGACAGGAATCCTACTTGGACTGGGATTCCTACTTGGACTGGGAATCCTATTAGGAGTAGGACTAAGATTCCTACTTGGAGTAGGATTCCTATAATCCTAATCAGATTAGGAGTTTTAATTAAATTTGGATTCCTACTTGGAGTATGATTCCTAGAGTCCTAATCGGATTAGGACTTCGAATTCAAATTAGAGTCCTAATTGGATTAGGACTAGAATTAAACAAGTCCTAATTAGATTAGGATTTCTTAAGTTCCAATTAATTATTAATCCAATGAATCAAGATGGCTCCTAATTAGATTAGGATTGAAGAGTTCAATTGAGTCATGGTTCATTCAAGTTCTAATTGGATTAGGACTAGCATAGATTGAACCCAATTGATTCATGATTTGGACTAAACCAAATAGGAGCCCTAGATGCTATTTAAGAGGAGGCTTGGGGGCTGACCTAATTCATATGAGAAGCTCTCCCCTTGTGGCCGTACGCCTCCTTTCTCCTCTCCTCTTGGATCAGCCGCAAGCAAGAAAGAAAAAGATCCATGGTGGTCTCCTTCTTCCTCCTCCGTTTGGGATTCAACGCAAGGAAAGGAAAGGCTGCATCTAGCTTTTTGGATCTTCTTCCTTGATCCTTTCATCTTCTTCCTCCTCCCTCTAGCATTCAAGAGTTGAAAGAAAGGGAGGTGATCAGCCATCAAAACCAATCTCTGCAAGGGAGCTAGCACCCCGGGGAGATTAGAGCGATTGGATCGGTCCTCTGCTTCGTGTGGATACCCATAGAGGCCGGGCACTTGAACGGCTTCAAGCGAACCTTCATTCTAAACCACGAACTTCAGTTTGCGGTGATCATCTACCCGCACAAGGTGAAGATCTGATCTTCTAAATGTTTTAAAAGGTTTTTTAATCCTTATCTATCTACGAACGGTTTTTGAACAACGTTCATGCGATGAACGGTTGATCCCGCGCATGCCTCTTCCGCTGCATCTGAATTTTTTTAAATTTCAGCGGTATGATCGGGGTTTTCTAACAGTGGTATCAGAGCCTTGGCTTCGTAGATTAAGGTAAGGATTAATTATTAATAGGCTTATTAGATCTAAAAATTGAAAGATTATGCATGCTGAAAATTTTCTGCATGCAGATTTTTCTAGGGTGCTGATTTTTGCATGCTAATTTTTATGTGATAAAAAGATGATTCTAATTGCATTGTTAATGGGATTACAAAGTTTAGAATCATGATTAGCATGATCAGCAACCTATGGCATGAGATAATCAATTAGATTTCAGATTTGAAAATTATAATTGCTGCATGTGGTGATGATCATAGGATTCAAACCCTTTTGGTATTAAATGTAAAGACCTGCGATATGATCTACAATGTCATGTAATTTTTCATATGCTTGCATGCATCTTATTTGATGTTTTGAGAGGCCTGCGTGCCTCCTAAAAAAGATGTAATTTATTATTATTTTTATTTTACATCTGGTTGTATTTCTGTGATGTGATGTACGTCAACGATCAAGTTGAAGACAAGGCATGAGATGAACAGGGGTCTAAGCGGTTGATGGCGATTGGATCAAGAGTTGGTCAAGGATCGAATCAAGGAGGCTTGGAACCAATTCAAGAGTTGAAGACTAATTGATCGATTGACGTGCATGTGCTTGTAATACGACCTAATTAGAATCCATGATCATCACCCATTTAAAGTTTAGCTTTAATTATTGCTGCGATTATAACTGCCTGCAATGTGCCGTTTGCATGTGATGTGAATGAGAGTCGGGTAGATAGGTTTACATGTGATGTAGCAAACCCAATTGAGACCTAAATTAAAACCTCCTCAATCAAGTCGAGAGTGAACCAACATGAGCGAGTCATATTAGATTAATTGATCTAATTGGTGTCTAGAAAAGCATGAAAGGTGGTTACTTAATTAGGACCTTACACTCTGAGTAAGGGGAGCCTCCCACCTGCTTACCTGGCCAACTGTTCGATTACCTCTTATGAAGAGCTCAAGTTGCAAACACTAAGACCTGATTAACCAATATTAAGTCAATAGGTCTTCTACTGTAGTAGAGCTGCTAAGGCCTTTCTGATGTTGATTTGTCTTGGCTGGATACAGTGGTCAAGTTGCATCGGGGGGCTGGACCTCTCTATAGACATGAGATGTTGTAGGGTAAAGGTGGGGTTGGGCACCAATAACTGTTAGGTGAGGACCCAATGACGACTTTATTCCTACGGTTATACGGTGGGTCTGACTTAACTAAGAAATGAGACTAATAACTGTTAGGTGAGGTTTTCATGGCTTAGAGACCAAGTTACACTGTAACATGCTTGAGAAGCATTGTACAAGAGTTGTACATTCATCAATCTATGTGTCACCAATAACTGTTAGGTGAGGTGGCATGTACATCAGTGGGACCGCAGTACCCACTAGAAACCCTAGTCGTGTGGGATTTCCGTTTTCCTACCAGGGAAGTGTGAGGAATTCGAGAAAATAGTGGGAGTTACATTTGTTCTAAAAGACCTTAGAACAGATTTGGATCAAGTACAAAAGTCTAACTAGAATCTTTACTCTTTGCAGATCATAATGTCAGCCTCAAACCCTTTGACCCGTATTCTTGAGACCAACCGATTGACTGGAACCAATTACAAGGACTGGCTTAGAAACCTCAAAATTGTTTTAGACTGTGAGAAAATAGGCTATATACTCGATTCAGATATCCCCACACTACCAGCACGTCCTACTGATGTTCAGCGACAGATGCATCAAAAATGGATGGATGATGACATTAGAGTTAAATGCTATATGATGGCATCCATGTCAAATGAACTCCAATGCCAGCATGAAAATATGAAGACTGCTAGGGACATACTGGCACACCTGCAAGAGTTGTATGGTGAGTAAAGTCGCACAACTCGTTTTGAAGTGTCCAAGAGGCTCTTCAAAACAAAGATGCGCGAGGGGCAGTCTGTCCATGATCACGATCTGACTATGATCAAGGACCTGGAGGAGTTTGAGAAGCTCGGAATGAACATGCACAAGGAATTGCAAGTGGATTTGATCCTACAGTCACTTCCTGATTCATTTGGTCAGTTTATAGTAAACTACCACATGAATAAGATTGAATGCACTAAGACTGAACTGATAAATATGTTGGTAACTGCTGAGGGAGCCTTGAAAGGTTCAAGGGGCAATGTCCTTGCTGCTGAGTTGACTTCTGGTTCCAACAGAAAGTCTACTTGGAAGAAAAAGAAGCCTGCTAAGAAGCAGAAGAAAGATAAGAAGCCAAAGAAGGAAGTTCAAAAGAAAAGGGCCAATGACAAAGAAAAATGTTTCCACTGCAATGTCGACGGCCACTGGAAGAGAAACTGTCCTTCATACCTCGAGAGCCTGAAGAACAAAAAGGCAGACAGTCCTTCAGAAGGTATGTCAGATATGCTTAGGATACTTAGGGACTGTTACCTACTGCTAGCAGAAATTTGATTTCTGTATTTTATTTAGCATAGGAAGAGTTTTGTAAAACTACTGTTCTATTTATTTGATAAATAAATGGGTTTCATGTGGTTTTATGGCTGACAGTCTTTATCACTTACATATAGATGTATCGGTGAATGTATCTGAGCAAATAGTGAGTGCCATAGGATCAAGAAGATCTAGAGATGAGATAAACCAGAAGTATTTGTGGCACCTCAAACTTGGCCATATAAAAGAAGACAGAATAAACAAATTGGATAAACATGGGCTTTTGGGCTCATTGACTTTCGAGTCATATCCGATTTGTGAATCCTGCCTTCAAGGAAAGATTGCCAAATTATCCTTTGTAAGACACAGGGGAAGTCCACTGAAATACTTACCCTAGTACACACAGATGTGTGTGGCCCATTCGATGTGCAGGCTAGGGGTTGTAATTTTTACTTCATTTATCGATGATTTCTTTTGGTATGGATATGTGTATGAGACACAGGTCTGAATCTTTTGAAAAGTTCAAAGAGTTCAGAAATGAAGTAGAAAAACAAACTGGAAAACTCCTTAAGGCTCTTCGATCAGATCGAGGAGGAGAATACCTTAGTGGGGAATTTCGGGACTATCTCAAGAAAAATGGCATAGTCTCACAGTGGACACCTTCAGGTACACCTCAATTCAATGGGGTGTCAGAGAGGAGGAATCGGACCCTATTGGATATGGTCAGGTCCATAATGAGCTTCACTGATTTACCTATGTTTCTTTAGGGAGATGCCTTACTCACAGCGATTTATTTATTGAATAGAGTTTCCTCTAAATCCGTTCCTACCACACCGTATGAGATATGGCATGGTAAGAAACCAAGTCTTGGTCATCTCAAGATTTGGGGATGTCCGGCCCACGTGAAAAGACTACTGGCGGACAAACTAGAGGCTAGGACCATAAGTGCTCGTTTTATGGGATATCCTAAAGAGTCATTAGGATACAATTTTTACATCTCAGAGGATCACAATGTGTTTGTGAGCCGTCAAGCCATCTTCTTGGAAAACCAGTTTATCCTTGATAGAGGCAGTGGGAGGAAAATTGAGCTTGAAGAGAAAGTTTCTGAAAAGCAACGAGTCATGGATCCTATCGAACCCATTCATACAGAGCCAGTACACGATGTCCCTCGACCACCTCGTAGATCTAGTAGGGTCTCCCATCCTCCCGATAGATACTTAGGTATATTAGAAGAAAATACCGAGGAAATATTCCTAGTGGGAGATAGGGATCACACGCAGGATCCCAAAACCTACAATGAGGTGATATCTGATATCGATTCCGAGAAATGGTTGGAAGCTATTAAATCAGAGTTAGACTCCATGCATTTCAACCAAGTCTGGACCTTAGTAGATCCACCAGAAGGTATTGTACCTATTGGATGCAAATGAATCTACAAAAGGAAGATAGGTTCGGATGGAGAGGTAGAGACCTATAAGGCAAGGCTTGTGGCGAAAGGGTATAGTCAGCGCGAAGGCATTGTCTATCAGGAGACCTTTTCACCTGTAGCCATGCTGAAATCCATCCGAACATTGCTTGCCATTGCAGCATTTCATGATTATGAAATCTGGCAGATGGATGTGAAAACAGCTTTCCTGAATAGATATCTTGATGTAGACATCTATATGGAACAGCCTTTGGGTTTCACTTCCAGTGATGGAGATCACAAGGTCTGCAAGCTGCAAAGGTCCATCTATGGACTAAAGCAAGCATCTCGGAGTTGGAACACTCGTTTTGATGACGCAATCAAAACGTTTGATTTCATCAAAAACGAAGAGGAACCGTGTGTTTACAAAAGGGTTAGTGGGAGTACTGTCGTATTTCTCGTACTATACGACATCCTCCTGATAGGGAATGATATTCCCATGCTAACCTCGGTCAAGGTCTGGTTGTCAAAAAAGTTCTCCATGAAAGACCTTGGGGAAGCATCCTATATTTTGGGAATAAAGGTCTATAGAGATAGATCTAAAAGGATGCTTGGCCTATCACAGAAGATGTACATAGAGGAAGTGCTGAAAAGGTTCAGCATGGAAAACTCTAAAAGGGGTCTCTTACCCCTAAGGCATGAAATTAATCTCTCCAAAGAGATGTACCCCAACACATCTGAAGAGATTCAACGCATGAGCAAGATCCCCTATGCATCAGCAATAGGGAGCCTCATGTATGCCATGCTATGTACATGACTTGATATAGTACATGCTGTGAATGTCACGAGCATATATCAATCAGATCCAAGCAAAAAAGCACTGGATAGCTGTGAAGAACAGTCCTAAGTACTTGAGAAGAACTAAGGACATTGTCTTGGTCTTTGGGAGAAGATCAAAGTTGAAGGTAGAAGGATGCACACATATTGATGATAGAAAGTCTACATCAGAATATGTGCAATGGTGGTTCAGTAAATTGGAAGAGTTCCAAACAACCGATCATTATAGATTCTACCTTAGAAGCTGAATGTTAAGCCGTATCTAAGGGTGCAGTGAAAACCTTCTGGTTAAAAGTTCATTGCAGAGTTAGGTGTAATGTCATTAGATGCCAAAACACTTTACTGCGATAACATTGGCACCATAGCACAAGCTATGGAGCCAAGGTCTCATCAGAAGTTCAAGCACATAGAGCGGCGCTTCCACTTCATACGCGACTATGTTGAGAAGAAATATGTAGAGGTGCAGAGAGTAGACTCCGCGGATAACGTGGCAGACCCGTTCACTAAGCAGCTAAGTCAGCAAAAGACTGAAGCCCATCTTGAGAAGATGGGGCTTAGATATATGACTGATTGGCTTTAGTGCAAGTGGGAGATTGTTAGATGTATGCCCTAGAAGCCAATCTGGCTGACACATTGTTAATTCTAGGAACATAATTTTGTACTTGACTATTTATTATTGAATAAATAAAAGGCATCTTTTCATTCATATTATTCATATGTCTATGAATCGTCCAAGAAATTAATAAGATGATGATGCATATTCTCAAGAGTTGAGAATTTGAGCCATGTATCATTGGTGATTAATTTCTAAATGCTCCTGATCAATGGATCATCACGAGGACGGTGATCGATCCGATCAGTGCACAGATCACTTTTCTTCTGGATGGACGAGACTTGAGTCTACAGTGTAGGGACGCTAAAGTGATAGTGCAGGTGCTTGTTAGAGAACAAGGGTACTGAGCGTGACCAAGACAAGAAGTCACTTGGATGTCTATCCACTCGTCAGTGACTTGCTTGATGTTGCAGTAGTATAACTGATCCTTTGACCTACGGTGCTTCAGCTACTCACAGTGAGGTAATTGTAGTTTGACTACACGTATACATGGTCTCTAGTCATATGGGTCCTTGTAGTGTAGATTGGCTGCAGTAAGTTCACTGTAGGAGTAGGATATGCACTTACATGGAATCTATCGACCTTGATAGAAGAGGAGTGATCCTATGTGATTTGTTAGACTGAGTTCTAAGACCTTGGCCAGGGCAGTAATATAAAGTGGAGAAAGAGATTTCCACTATCGAACTCGAGTCGAATAAATCTTGATATATGACAGACGAAGGGGTTTGACGAGTTATCCATGACCTCCGTCCTGTAGGGATCCACGATAGTAGGACTGTATCACACGATAACTGCACCTAGAGGTTCATCATTCTATTCTACTGGGTAGCCACTACTTGCTGCTAGGTGTCACTGGTGGATGGTGGGACTCACAGGGATTATCTCGATGATCGATAAACCCTAAAGAGTAGAGTCGGAATCGTTCGAATCCATTGAAAGGAGTTTTTAATGATATTGTGTTAGAGATCATAATATATCTCACTACCAGTCAGAGTAGAACCTATGGGGTCACACACACTAGAAGTAATGACCGATCCGATGGTTGAATCATGATTAGGAATCACAAGTAATCAATTTGATTGATAATAAGTTGAAGAAGGAACAAAGAAAATTGATTAATTGGACTTAAAACAAGAGTCCTACTTGGAGTAGGATTCATAGAGTCCTAATTGGATTAGGACTAGAAATCCTACTTGGACTGGGATTCCTACTTGGACTGGGAATCCTATTTGGAGTAGGACTAGGAGTCCTACTTGGAGTAGGATTCATAGAGTCCTAATTGGATTAGGACAGGAATCCTACTTGGACTGGGATTCCTACTTGTACTGGGAATCCTATTAGGAGTAGGACTAGGATTCCTACTTGGAGTAGGATTCCTATAATCCTAATTAGATTAGGAGTTTTGAATTAAATTTGGATTCCTACCTGGAGTAGGATTCCTAGAGTCCTAATCGGATTAGGACTTCGAATTCAAATTAGAGTCCTAATTGGATTAGGACTAGAATTAAACAAGTCCTAATTGGATTAGAATTTCTTAAGTCCCAATTAATTATTAATCCAATGAATCAAGATGGCTCCTAATTAGATTAGGATTGAAGCGTTCAATTGAGTCATGGTTCATTCAAGTTCTAATTGGATTAGGACTAGCATAGATTGAACCCAATTGATTCATGATTTGGACTAAACCAAATAGGAGCCCTAGATGCTATTTAAGAGGAGGCTTGGGGGCTGACCTAATTCATATGAGAAGCTCTCCCCTTGTGGCCGTACGCCCCCTTTCTCCTCTCCTCTTGGATCAGCCGCAAGCAAGAAAGAAAAAGATCTATGGTGGTCTCCTTCTTCCTCCTCCGTTTGGGATTCAATGCAAGGAAAGGAAAGGCTGCATCTAGCTTTTTGGATCTTCTTCCTTGATCCTTTCATCTTCTTCCTCCTCCCTCTAGCATTCAAGAGTTGAAAGAAAGGAAGGTGATCAGCCATCAAAACCAATCTCTGCAAGGGAGCTAGCACCCCGGGGAGATTAGAGCGATTGGATCGGTCCTCTGCTTCGTGTGGATACCCGTAGAGGCCGGGCACTTGAACGGCTTCAAGCGAACCTTCATCCTAAACCATAAACTTCAGTTTGCGGTGATCATCTACCCGCACAAGGTGAAGATCTGATCTTCTAAATGTTTTAAAAGGTTTTTTAATCCTTATCTATCTACGAACGGTTTTTGAACAACGTTCATGCGATGAACGGTTGATCCCGCGCATGGCTCTTCCGCTGCATCTGAATTTTTTTAAATTTCAGCGGCATGATCGGGGTTTTCTAACAAAAGACACCCTAACAGGCTTACTAACTCAAGTCAACTAGGCTCCAAGGCCGAATTAGTCACTCAGAGTTTAATCTCAGTCATCCTCACCTTTTTACGCGAACACTCGCTGCTTGCCAGGCAGGAGGCCCGGTTACTTAGTGAGAAGACTTAAAATAAACTCATTTTATTTTATTTTATCTTTTTTTTTTTGTAATAAGGTGTTCATCACACATATAATTTTAAATTATCTAGAAGATTAAAAGTATTCATATTAGTTGCAAGTTTACATACCCCACTATTCATGTGCTTACGTCTAGGTGCTAAATCGTCTTCTATCATGTTAACAGAAGATAGGTGGGACGAAAACTCAAGCTAGAACTGCTATCATATTCCTTAACTCAAAGCTATTGTCAAAGCAATTCCTAATTTATACAGCCAAAAAAAATGGATCTTAAGTTAAAAATTTGAAATCCCTTCTCTCTTTTTTAAAAATTAGATCAAAAATATTCTCACCCCCATACCTAAATCTAACATTGTCCTCAATGTTAAAGAAAATTTAAAGCAGTAATAGGACAGAGGAGAAGTTACCTGATATGGATAGGTAAATTGATAATTGGGGCAAAAATCCCCAAACCTGCATGTTAGTAATTTATTGAATTTTTTTTATAATAATATTTACATGTTGGGTTGCCTCCCAAGGGCGCTAAGTTTTATATCTTCAACCAGACAAAATGTAGATTCATTTTTTTTCAGCCATTATCTAAGAATGGTTTTGGAAGAGTCCGAGGAAGAACAGTCGGCTGATGACGATCTATGCTCATAATGGGAACAGAATTAGGGAGCGCATGCTCGACCCCTTCCTCGAAATGGGCAAGGTAAGCCTCTAAAGGGTCCTTACTATAAGTTTGTAAGAAAGTCTCCTGAACCAGACTTTCAATCATGTCAACTTTATTGATTTCTTCATCGTCTGGTGGTTGTTTATTGATGTTGAAGACATTAAGCTCGACTTTCATGTTGCCAAAAGATAACTTCAGCATGCCATTTCGACAATTTATCACAGCATCTGCTGTGGCTAAGAAAGGTCTACCTAAAATTATAGGTATGTGACTGTCTGGATGTATTACAGGTTCGGTCTCAAGGATAACGAAGTCCACAGAATAGTAAAACTCGTTTCCTTCACTATTACATCTCTACAATCCCTTTGGGGTACTTCACCGTCCTATCTGCTAAGAAAAGGATAATATTTGTGGGCTTTAATTCCTCCAAACCTAACTTTTGGTACACATAGTAGGGAAGTAGGTTCACACTGGCTCCTAAATCTAATAGGGCTCTCTGGATGATCGTCTCTCCTATTTTTATTTCAATGGTGGGGCAACCAGGGTCTTTGAATTTTGGGGCAATTTGTTGTTGAATGAGAGATGAGGCTTGTGCAGCCATAACAGCTTGCCTAGAAATGCTGGTTTTTCTTTTGACCGTGGTGAGGTCTTTCAAGAATTTTGTATAGAAGGAAATTTGTCTTATGGCATCGAGAAAAGGTATATTTATTTGAACAGTTTTGAAGACTTCCATTATTTCATCAAAGTTAGATTGTTTCTTGGAGTCCTAAAGTATAATGAGAAAGGGAACCTTAGGTTTGTATGTTTCTATGGGTTCTTCCTTTTTGTCCTGTTCTTGACCCCTCTTTTGAATAAGGTTCTTATTTGATTCATTCTTATTTTCTTTTACGTGTTCAGGAAGTTGGACTTTATTGTCCACTTGCTTGCCAGACCTTAAAGTGGTAATTGCCTGGACTTCATAGGTCGGATTTTCATTAGAATCGATTTGATACTGACCTCTCTGACCTTGTTTTTGTTGTCTACTAGGGTTAGGCACTGGTTGACTAGGTAGTTCACCTTTCTTCCTATTTCCTATAGAGTTTGCTATTTGGCTTAGACTAACTTCAAGTTTTGCAATTGCTTGCATATGGAATTGGTTAGTGTGGGCTTGGGCTGTATTGGTCTGTTGTTGTTGCTTGATAAAATCTTATTGTTGTTTCATCATGTTAGCCATCATGGTTTCTAATGGTGAAGGTTGCTGTGGGATAGAGGCATTATAAGAAGGTACAGATGGAACCAAAGGTTGGTTCATTTGTGATGGACCTATCCTGGGGAAGTTGTTCTGAAAACCTGGTAGACCACCTTGATGTTGAATAAGTTCATTTTGCTTATATGAGAAATTTGGATGGAACCTATTATCAGGGTGGTAAACTGGGCTGAACGAGTTGGGAGTGGGCTTCTTGAAGGCACTATATGAATTTAGAGTATTTGCTTGCTCGGCTTTTATGGTGGGCAGATTAGGGCAGCACTCCACTAGATGTTTCGGACTGTTACACAAGACACATAAACTATGTGACTCGTGATCCACTTTCATGATGGGATTTAACTCTTTATATGAACTCGAACTAGTGAAAACAGTGAAAACATCAAACTTTTTACTTAAATTGTTCACTCCAGTTAGCAGATTGGATATGACATTTTTGAGATCTGGGTCTGTTTTTATTTTATAATTACCTGGTTTTCTAGATCCGAACTTTGAAAGAGTAGATGCCCTACAAGCCAATCGCAACATGTATTGTGAAGGATTTTCTTTTGATTTTCCAAATCATGTACATGACATTTAATATAAATAAAGGCATTGTGTTTCATCATATGCTGTTGATTATATTTGTGATGAACCCTTTAGATTAAGGCAATGATTTTGAGGCTATGATGAGATCATACTAGTGAGACCTAAAATCCTAAAATCCTAATCTTAAATATTTTCAGTCATTGGTACATTGAGTCGGGGATCAATGTTTACCGAAAAGACTGGCACATCTTCTGTATGCTCGATGCAGAGGGTGATTGATCTCACAATCACTTGTGTGGAGACACTAATACAAAGATGTGGGTGCTCATTACAGAAATGAGTTCACTGAATTGACCTACAAAGAGAAATCTTATGAAGTCTTACTTATATATCAAAAGATGATTCTCTTAGTGGGAGTTGTGCAACTGATCCTTTGATCTGAGATCACCATAGTATCTTGTGCACATAAATCTATATTTTGGTTTTCACTCATTCATGCCAATAAGTTATGTACGAGGTCTTCTAGATATGGTGGATTGTGTACGAAGGTTATGAGTAGGTCAACAAGAAATTAATCACTTCTAGTAAGAGAAGATTGCATCCTATTTATTCTAATCATATGATAATTCAGAAAGCCTTTGATCAAAGCACAATGAAAATTAGAAAGAGTTTCTAATGTTTCATTATTCGAATTATCATATGAAGATTGAGAAATATATGAATATGAAATTGAGTTTGACATATATTCATACTCATATACATATTCGGGATGCAGTTTGATTAAAGGATTGAATTGCACGGTAACTTGCTACTGAAGGATATTTTTGGTATTTCCACCAAATTTCATATTTTTCGGATAGACATGACACGTTGCTAGATGTCAATCTTGTCTTATATGTTTGATCGAATTAAAGAGTTTAATTCGATCACCAATTAGAAAAGATTCTAATTGTTAAGTTCGGGTTCGCGCAGTTTGGACTTAAATTGATTAAAAGAGTTCTAATCAAATTGGGTCTACTCGCACTCATACCTATTGCTGGCTAAGTATGGAATCCAATGGGTCACACATAAGAAAACTTATTAAGGATCTAATTGGATTAGATCATGTTTGCAAGATAGACATTCTAGCAGGTGTTGCTTACCCTTAGCTCTTGATTCAAATTAGATTCGAATCCGATTCTTAATTGATCTAATTTGATTAGATCATGTTCTAATATGGGTTAGCCAAGAGTTGGCACCTAATTGGCTTGGTTTGAGTCTAATTGGATTAGATTTAATAAATCATTTAATCTAGACCGTTAGATCTTGATCTACCGTTGGATGAAGACATAATGGAGAGTTGGTTTAACCCAATTGGATTGGGTTAGAGGATGGCTATCATAATTGACCATTGGATTTTAATCCCACCATTGGATGAAGACATAATGGGTCAAGTGAATGGCGCCTTGCATTGGAGCCCTTGGATCATCATCATGAAAGATCAAGAGGTGAGGCGTGATGGACATGTGATTAGCATGTGATGTTGACTTGGTCAAAATATGGCACCACATGAAAGGACATATCATTTAATACACCTCCTCACTTGATCTGCACCTCCTCTTATTTGATATGGCCCTTTAGATGATGCCCTTTCATGAGAGAATGTGTGGATGGGATGCATCCCTTGGAGATGCATCCCTACACCTATTATAAATAGGTTAGCACTCCATGGGTTTCATCATTCCAGCTCCACCCCACTCCTCTCTTCTTTCTTTCTTACATTAGTTTCTTTCTTTCTAGCATTACTTCTAGTGTATCCTAAGCCAAGACAAGGTGGTCTTCTTTAGGATAAAAGGATTAGAAGTGATTTTAGAAGGTTAAAGAAAAATAGAAAGAAAAGAAATCAAGCCATTAGAGTTCTTTAGAAGAATTTTGCATTAAGGATCAAAGTCTTTGGAGCTTAAGACTTAAATCAAGTTTTCGGTGGATCAACATTGGAGGGTGAACACTTGGGCACCTAGTGAAAATTCTGCACATTGGATTAGCGTTAGAGGTATTCTTCTATTTCTGCATGTATATTATATTATTTGATTGTTTCCATTAAGATGATCTTGGCTTATAAGGGTTTTGCGTTAAGGAACTTTATCAAGAAATTTTTAAAATTCCTAGCTTTCGCTGCCCACTATAGCATGCTAGAACCCTTCAAACTTATCTCTATTTACTTCCTCACCATAGCTACTCCAATTTTGGGCATTTTCAGTTAAGTCCACAAGGAACTTATAGGCTTGATCAGGGGTTTAGTTCATGAACCTACCTTTATGCATGGATTCAATCATGTTCCTATGTGCTGGAGGTAATCCTTTGTAAAAGAAATGTACTAGATTAGCCTTGTCAAGCCCATGGTGCGGGCACTTGACCAAAAGATCATGGAATATTTTCCACAGTTGGGAAAATTTCTCATCAGATTTTTCTCTAAAAGTTCTGATGGCATCCTTAATTTTTTCAGTCTTTACCAATGGATAGAACTTAGCCATGAACTTCCTAGATAGTTGTTCCCATGATGTGATGGAATTTGAAGCAAGAGAATACAACCATGCAGCAGCACGATCCTCTAAAGTCATGGGAAACAACCTTAATTTAATACCCTCTTCATCTAAGTTTTGATTTCTAAACGTTTGACAGATTGTCAAAAATTTGTTTAGATGAATGTAGGGTTGTTCACTCTCGAACCCATGAAACTTGGGTAACATGTTTATTATTGCAGCCCGAATCTCGAATTGGGCTGCATTATTAATTGGTAATACTATGCGAGTAGGGGGACTAGCGGATGCGGGTGCGAACAACTCATTCAAAGTTCTAATATGTTCACCCATTGTAGAGATTGACGGTTGGCTTACAATTCACTGATTGTGATGAAAAGTTCTGTCAATCTCAGGATCAAATGGTGTTAACTTATCCCATAATGACCTTCTACCATGCATATATTATCAACAATTCATTAGATTTGACTCTAAAATGAACAAAATCCTAAGAGAAAAGAATGGCTAGACCAAGATGACCACAATCAACACCACACAACGGATTGGCTCTTTAATCTTGAGATTAAATAAGGTTTAGTAGCTTTTAATCTAGTTGCAGAGAGATTTATCAGGTTAAAAAGTTTCTGAAATTCTCTCTAGATTAGACAGCTCCTAATCTCCCTTTCAGATTAAGCTTGAGCTTACCAGTTAAGCGATCCAGTAACCAGTGACTAGGAAAGTCCCGGGGTTTGTGGTGGTGCCAGAAGGGATACACCGATACCATAATACCCGTAACAGTTCTCACTATTGTAAAACTTTTCTAGACATCACAAATTACTAAATTCTCATTGGAGTGGCTTTCAGCCGCTTCTTTCCAAGAGCGTAATTGAGCTCGAAAACCCTAAGGCCAACGTCAAATTGATTTTAATTTAATTTGGCTTAGGATATGTATGTAAGGTGGTAATTTTTCGGCTAAGGACAGGTAATGACTTTCCGACCTTATCTTTTTAATAGGTTTTGCCCTTAAATTATTTTATGCAAATGCTTAATACTAAATGCAGCAAATATTCAATGATTTTTTTTTTAAAGCTTATGGAATGTCATTAGGTTGTACTGATTAAATGTGCAAGCAAATTTTTTTTATTATTATTTTTAATTTTATATTTTTTTATTTAAATTTTTATATAGGAATAACTTGAATGTAAACTAAAAAGTAATCCTTATGCGTCAGTCATTCTCTGAATGCCCATTGAATAAGCTCTGGAGATTACTCCGTGAGGAGCCCCAATAGAAGTATGATAACCTTGGAGGAATGCACCCTATCAATTACTAGCAATTTTTTTTTTAAATTTCAAATTTTGAATTTCAGAATTCAAATTTTGAATTTAAATTTTTAAATAGAATTTTTTTTAATTTTTAATTAATTTTCTTTAGAATTTTAAATTTCAAATTTCAAATTTCAGAATTTAATGCTGTGAAATTATTAGCTAAAAATAATCAAAATAAGAAACATTAATAAAAATAAAACAACTTACTATCGGAGTGCGTTCACTCCGGGCATCCAAAATTTGATTTGATCTTCGTGCTCGTTCTTGCTTCTCGATTTGCCTCTCGGGCAATGGCGCCAAAATTTTTATTATCCAATTTCTATTTACCTAAAATACGCTAAACAGATCGTTGTTAGAACCGACAAACAAAGTTTAATTTAATTTTACTCTTACCTTTTTTACTCGAAGAATAGTGGTCGTAAGAGGTCGATCCACAGGGAGGCGATTGGAGTTGCATAAAAATTAAAACATTCACTCGGATTCAAAATCGATTTTTGAATAACAAAAGAAAAACATTATGTCGGGGATGTTGAATGATTCTCTGGTCTACCAGAGAATGTTTTCTAATTGAAACTAACTAAAACACAGGTACTTAGATTCGAAAAGTATTTATATATTTAATTAATTACAAAAGAGCTTTGGCATAAATTAAAATGGATGAAACTAAGAAGATTGAAGCAAACATAAATTGCATAAAAGAAGATTTAATGTATTGCATAAAATAAATTAAAATTGCAGCATAAATAAAATCATAAAAGTAAAACTCTCCACCAAAATAAAACTCTGTAAAGTTAAAACTTAAAACAAAATGCATTGCTCTCAATTAAAATTCAAACTAAAAACAACACATTGCTCTTCTACAAAATTGTCGCCCAAGGTGACAACCCAAGAGGGGGGTGAATTGGGTTTTCTAAAAATTATGTTCTCTTTTGAATTGAATACAGCGGAATGATAAGATGTTATTTACTTAAGTTCTAGGCAATTACAGGTAAAGCAGTGAAAAATTAAGCTAGAGCAATTATATTATGGCTTTAGGGTGCAATTGATCTAAAATCAACTTATAGTTGTATGATCAATTTTAATCTATGTGAATGGTAAGAATGGAGTGGAAGCTAAGCAAGTTATAAACAATCACTTATAAATCAATAGGAAACAAAGCTAGAGATATTACACAATCAAGTAAGAATGTAAGGCATCTAACATAAGAGATAAAGCATCACAAACACAAAGATGTATAGTGGTTCGGTGCATCCCAGCACCTACATCCACTCCCCAAGACCTCTTGGGAATTTCACTATAATCCCTCAGATTACAGCCGGTTGTTTTACAAGCTCACAACCTAACTTCTTGTTTTCACGAGATCACAACGAACTCGGTCGGTTTTCACAGACTCACCGACTAGAACCAACCGATTGTTTTTCGGGTTCACAATCAACCCAGTTGGTTTTTCCAAAGGCTCACCAACCACAACCTTACAACGATTGTTTTCCGGGTTCACAAGCAATCCAGTTGGTTTTTCCAAAGGCTCACCAACCACAACCTTACAACGTTGGTTTTATACTTAGCTCACCAACAAACCTTAACCCCTTGATTCAATCCCTTGATTGAATCAAGTTACAAGATATTAGAACAAGAGTTTAAAACAAATACAAGCTTCTTAAACAAGCAGATATAACAATGTAAACAAATAGAGTAAAGAGAAGAAGCCTTCAAACAAGTTTTGTAGATGAAGGAACTCAGCTTCTTCTTTACTTGACCCTCTTCTGATTTCGCACGAGGTAGAGGATCACTGAGGCAGCACATAGTTGGAGAGGAAGCCTTGGGATTCACTCGGATGCTCTTCTTCACTCTCTTTTGCTTTGAATGGCCCTTTTGTGCTTTTGGGAGGTTTCTCTAGAAATCTCTTTGAAATCTCTTCCCTATGTGTTATTTCCCACTTCCTTAACTTTTTCCCTAGCTCTTTTCTTGATTTTATAGCTTTGGATGGCATGGAAACAAAGATCTAGCCGTTACAGACAAAAATAGAGCCGTTGGAGTTGAGAAAAAACTAGCCGTTATGCCTCCCAGCGTGCTCGAGTCGACTCGGCTGAGACAGGAGTTGACTCGGCTGGGAGTCGACTCGAGCACTGCAGCGCTGAAAATCAACTCTATGTCTTTTTGTCTGTTCTCAGTCGGAGTCGACTCGCAGAATTCCGGAGTCGACTCGAGCACTGTTCCTTGAAACTCCAGAGTGCCAGAGTCGACTCTGAACTTCCAGGAGTCGACTCGAGAACTATTCTTTTAAATCTTTCTTTGAATTTGCTCCTCCAACTTGAATCCTTTGAACTTGAAACTTGGGCCAATGAAGTGTAGCTTTCTTCCAACTTTTCTTGAGAGCTTTTGAGGCCTTCTTGTATTTTTCCAACTTGCTATGTTTCTTGCAAAACAAATTATCTTTCTTCTTGCAACACAAACATTAGTAATTATACTTCAAGATTTTGTGATCATCAAAATCAATCTTTAACTCAATCTTTGGTTCATTAGTCTCGCCCTTTTTGATGATGACAAAACTTGGAGTATGTGCAATATAAAATATATTGTGTTCTAGAACTAATGCATAGCTAAGTTGCATGAAGTAGAATACATATATCTTTAAAATATACTTTACGATAATGCTTTAGATTTAATCAACTTAGCATAATCAACACATAAAGCATTATGAGCATATACTCAGATATTTCTTCCCCTTTTTGACAACATCAAAAAGGTTGCAAGATAATGAAACATTAAGCGCAAAGATAATGATACTCAAATATTTCTTTTTCTTATTGTACTCTGATTTTCAGTTAATGCATGTCGAATTATTGCACAAATATGAATCATATAACTCAAGGTAATAATGTCAGAATAAGATTAATGAACATAGATCAGAGCCAATTAAGATGATTTCAGAGTAAGTTATAATGAGAGCACATCGAATGTGATTCCAAAGATAGTTTTCAAATCAAGTGTAGGTGGAATCTTTTTCATGTTAATTCAAGGAGTATCAAGACTGATATTCAAAGGAGGTACGAATGAAAATCTAACCCCCTTTTTTCTGAAAAATCTTTAATAACAATTATGAAAGCTTGTTCATTTAAGATCTTTTGCCCAATATATTAAATATATAGCAACATGAGAGCAATCTAATCATTTTTTTTTTGGAGTATAATATCAAAACTTATATACGCGAAAATATAACATCATGTTGGATCATTAATTCTTAATGACTTCAAAGTTCTTTTATGATATAAAAAATATTGGGGCACAAAATACCGAAACATGAATTCATGCAATTTTTGATACATTTTAGAGCTCTTTTAAAGACTTTCTTTTATTCCTTTAGAGAGAAACACGTTTTGATATATATAAAAATGAATTGGCATAGGATTGAAACTCTAAAGAGCAAGCCAATAAGAACTCATTAGTGAATTCCAAAGTAGATTTTCTAATAGATACAAATGGATTTTTTTTAAAAAAAAAAATTTCAAAACAGTTGATTTCTCAATTAGGTGTATTTTACCATCTATAAATCTATCACATATAGTAGTTACTTTAAATTTGTGTTCATAAGAAATATTGAAGGAAATTTAGCTCAACACATTATTCTCCCTCTCTTTCATTAAACTAGAGACTCTTAAGATCAACTGTTTGAATTGTAATTTGGTTCATGATTGATGCATAAAATATATTAACCAAATAGTAAGCCTCAAGGTGTATTACAAAAATTTTTCTATTTAAATTTCAGATATTTATATAATGGAGAGTATTAGGATTACTTCTCATTTAGTATTGTTTCTCTCTCCTTTAGTTATGAATTTTTGCGATTAAGTTCCATATGATCTCTCCCTCTGAAATTTTCTTTCTCCCCCTTAATTGATCATTCCATTTAAGAGTTTAGAATTTGAAGATAATTTTCAATAAAACATTCAAATTATTAATCTTGAAAATATATTTTCTACAAATTTCAGCATATTTTCAACTTAGCCCATTGAGAGCATATTTGCAAGTATCAAATCATATTCATTTGAAATAATAAATGCTCTATAGAATTAAACTCAAAGTATAGGCTATATATAATTAAGACAAGTAATGGCAACACAAGGAGGTTCATCAAAATCAATTCATGAAATATTCAAGGAATGCATCGAAAGGTACATAATGCATTTAGATTAAATATTTAAAGCTCCTCCTCAAAAGATGCATTCTTCTATAATCATTCTTTTTTTTGTTGAATTTCAGATTTTGACGATAAACGTGAATAAAACTGAAATTCTATGATATCAAGAATGTAGAGTGATCTAGAATTATTCAAAATTTGTAGCAATCACTTTTTTTAATCTTTCAAGAGCAAGTTATATTTTCTCTTAACCTTTGAGAAAATATTCTGAAATATTAATCAGAAAATAATTCATTTGAAGCTCAATTTCTTTTAAAAGCAATTACATTTTCTTTCTTTTAAGAGTCATTTGAGTGAGCTGAAATGTTTCTAACTTTAAGATCATCACTCTTTTAAAAATAGCTTTTTCTTTTAGTGATGGAAGCAACAATCATGCAGAAAGAGATATAGAAGATCATTCAAGTGAATGTTTATACAATTTAATTTCTTACTCATAGATTCACAGCAATGCATACATGAAATACAATGAATCTTTTTAATATCAAAATAAAGTTATATATTTAGAAACATTTGTTCGCAATCAAGATCATTGAAAAATACATCACTTAAACCAATTTTAGTACACTTTAAAGATAAGAAATGATATGTTTCGAATGCGTATCGGAGCAATCAACGAAGGTATCAAAATTAATTCTTTTCAAATAAACTCTCCCTATTTAAATATAATCTTGCACTGATTTCATCCTTAAGGTGTATTTTCAAGTGATTAAAATTTGACTTGATTCTTTTTATATACTTTCATTTACTTTGTCATTTATTTTCTCATCTTTATTTTTTAATTTCTTTCCTTAACCAATTAATGAACATTTTGATTTTGTTTTTCATTTTTACTTTCTTATGCTCTATACTCTATTTGCTCCCTATTCGGTGGAGTTGGAAGGGGCATGAGGTACTACCACTAGCCTCTCTCTTGTGCCATCCCTAATATACCCTACACCGAATATTTGGGTCAAATAGTGTCGGGTACTACCACTAACCTCTCCATTGGCACCATCCCTATGATGAGCAATGTAGAAAGGTTAAAATGTTCACTTCAAACTCCCCCTGTTTAAGTGTAATTAATTACGGATTTTATCTCTTCCAAAAAAATGCTCACACAAGTCTCACAAATGTGCCAAATATATTATGCTTGTTTTATTTTTTCTTATAATTGGAGTATTTGCCTTTACTTAGATTTTACTTTCCTTGAATAATGTTCATTTCCTTTTCTTTATCTCTCTCCCTTTTTGTTATTCTCAAGTAATTTATATGAAAGACCAGAATAAAGAAATAATTACTTGACCCTCTTCTGATTTCGCACGAGGTAGAGGATCATTGAGGCAGCACACAGTTGGAGAGAAAGCCTTGGGATTCACTCGGATGCTCTTCTTCACTCTCTTTTGTTTTGAATGGCCCTTTTGTGCTTTTGGGAGGTTTATCTAGAAATCTCTTTGAAATCTCTTCCCTATGTGTTCTCTCCCACTTTCTTAACTTTTCCCCTAGCCCTTCCCTTGATTTTATAGCTTTGGATGGCATGGGAACAAAGATCTAGCCATTAGAACAAAAATAGAGCCGTTGGAGTTGAGAAAAAACTAGCCGTTATGTTGCCCAAGGTGACAACCCAAGAGGAGGGATGAATTGGATTTTCTAAAAAATTATGTTTTTTAATTTACTTTGAATTGAATGCAGCAGAATGATAAGATGTTATTTACTTAAGCTCTAGGCAATTACAAGTAAAGTAGTGGAAGATTAAGCTAGAGCAATTATAATCTATGTGAATGGTAAGGATGGAGTGGATGCTAAGCAAGTTCTAAACAGGATGCTAAGCAAGTTCTAAACAATCACTTATAAATCAATAGGAAACAAAGCTAGAGATATTACACAATCAAGTAAGTATGTAAGGCATGTAACATAAGAGATAAAGCATCACAAACACAAAGATGAATAGTGGTTCGGTGCACCCCAGCACCTACATCCACTCCCCAAGATCTCTTGAAAATTTCACTATAATCCCTCAGATTACAGCCGGTTGTTTTACAAGCTCACAACCTAACTTGTTGTTTTCACGAGATCACAACGAACTCGGTCGGTTTTCACAGGCTCACCGACTAGAACCAATCTGATTGTTTTCACGGGCTTACAATCCAACCCAGTTGGTTTTTCCAAAGGCTCACCAACCACAACCTTACAACGATTGTTTTTCGGGTTCACAATCAACCCAGTTGGTTTTCCCAAAGGCTCAGCAACCACAACCTTACAACGTTGGTTTTATAGTTAGCTCACCAACAAACCTTAACCCCTTGATTCAATCCCTTGATTGAATCAAGTTACAAGATATTAGAACAAGAGTTTAAATCAAATACAAGCTTCTCAAACAAGTAGATATAACAATATAAATAAATAGAGTAAAGAGAAGAAGCCCTCAAACAAGTTTTGTAGATGAAGGAACTCGGCTTCTTCTTTACTTGACCCTCTTGATTTCGCATGAGGTAGAGGATCACTGAGGCAGCACGCTGTTGGAGAGGAAGCTTTGGAATTCACTCGGATGCTCTTCTTCTCTCACTTTTGCTTTGAATGGCCCTTTTGTGCTTTTGGAAGGTTTCTCTTGAAATCTCCTTGAAATCTCTTCCCTATGTGTTCTCTCCCACTTTCTTAACTTCTTCCCTAGCTCTCCTCTTGATTTTATAGCTTTGGATGGCGTGGGAATAAAAATCTAGCCGTTAGAGACAAAAATAGGGCCGTTGGAGTCAAGAAAAAACTAGCCGTTATGCCTCCCAGCGTGCTCGAGTCGACTCGGCTGAAGTAGGAGTCGACTCGGCTGAGGCAGGAGTCGACTCGGCTGGGAGTCGACTCGGCTGGAAGTCGACTCGAGCCTGCAGTGCTGAAAATCAACTCTCTGTCTTTTTGTCTGTTCTTAGTCAGAGTCGACTCGCAGAATCCCGGAGTCGACTCGAGCACTGTTCCTTGAAACTCCAGAGTGCTCGAGTCGACTCTGAACTTCCAGGAGTCGACTCGAGGACTATTCTTTTGAATCTTTCTTTGAATTTGCTCCTCCAACTTGAATTCTTTGAACTTGAAACTTGGGCCAATGAAGTGTAGCTTTCTTCCAACTTTTCTTGAGAGCTTTTGAGGCCTTCTTGTATTTTTCCAACTTGCTATGTTTCTTGCAAACAAATTATCTTTCTTCTTGCAACGCAAGCATTAGTAATTATACATCAAGGTTTTGTGATCATCAAAATTAATCTTTAAATCAATCTTTGGGTCATCAATCTCCCCTTTTTGATGATGACAAAACTTGGAGTATATGCAATATAAAATAGATTGTGTTCTAGAACTAATGCATAACTAAGTTTCATGAAGTAGAAAACATATATCTTTAAAATATACTTCATGATAATGCTTTAGATTTAATCAACTTAACATAATCAACATATAAAGCATTATGAGCATATGCTCAGATATTTCTCCTCCTTTTTGACAACATCAAAAAGGTTGAAAGATAATGAAACATTAAGCACAAAGATAATGATACTCAAATATTTCTTTTTCTTATTATACTCTGATTTTCAGTTAATGCATGTCAAATTATTGCAAGAATATGAATCATATAACTCAAGGTAATAATGTCAAAATGAGATTAATCAGCATAGATCAGAGTCAATTAAGATGATTTTAGAGCAAATTATAATGAGAGCACATCGATTGTGATTCCAAAGATAGTTTTCAAATCAAGTGTAGGTGGAACCTTTTTCAAGTTAATTCAAGGAGTATTATGACTGATATTCAAAGAAGGCATGAATGGAAATCTAACCCCCTTTTCTTTTTGAAAGATCTTTAATAACAATTATAAAAGCTGGTTCATTTAAGATCTTTTGCCCAATATATTAAATATATAGCAATATGAGAGCAATCTAATCAATTTTTTAGAGTATAATATCAAAACTTATATACTCGAAAAATATAACATCATGTTTGAATTGCAAATTGTTTCATGATTGATGCATAAGATATATTAACCAAATGCAAGCCTCAAGGTGTATAACAGAGATTTTCAGATTTAAATTTCAGATATTTATAATACATATTGGAGAGTATTAGGATCACTTCTCATTTTGTATTCTTTCTCTTGTCTTTAGTTATGGATTTATGCAATTAAGTTCCATATGATCTCTCCCTCTAAAATTTTCTTTATCCCCCTTAATTGATCATTCCATTTAAAAGTTTAGAATTTGAAGATAATTTTCAATAAAACATTTAAATTGTTAATCTTGAATATATATTTTCTACAAATTTCAGCATATTTTCAACTTAACCCATTGAGAGCATATTTGCAAGTATCAAATCATATTCATTTGAAATAATAAATGCTCTATAGAATTAAACTCAAAGTATAGGCTATATATAATTAAGACAAGTAATGGCAACACAAGGAGGTTCATCAAAATCAATTCATAAAATATTCAAGGTATGCATCATATGATGGTGACTTTTGAATAAGATACAAAATCTAAAGAGATTGATATGTCTAAAGCTCCCCCTCAAAAGATGCATTCTTCTTTAATTATTCTTTTCTTTTTGTTAAATTTCAGATATTAATGATAAGCGTGAATAAAACTGAAATTCTATGATATTAAGAATGCAAATTGATCTAGAGTTTTTCAAAATTTATAGCAATCACTCTTTTTCATCTTTCAAAAACAAGTTATGCTTTCTCTTAATCTTTGAGAAAATATACTGAAATATTAATCAAAAAAAATAATTCATTTGAAGCTCAATTTCTTTCAAAAGTAATTATATATTTTTTTTAAGAGTCATTTGAGTGAGTTAAAATATTTCTAGCTTTAGGAGCATTCACTTTGCTTTTTCTTTTAGTGATGGAAGCAACAATCATGCAGAAAGGGATATAGAAGATCATTCAAGTGAATGTTTGTAGGATTGAATTTCTACTCATAGATTCACAGCAATGTATACTTGAAATGTAATAAATCCTTTTAATATCAAAATAAAATCATACATTTGGAAGCATTTGTTCGCAATCAAGATCATTGAAAAATACATCATTTAGACCAATTTTAGTACACTTTAAAGATAAGAAATGATATGTTTCAGATGCGTATCGGAGCAATCAACCAAGGCATCAAAATTAATTCTATTTTTCCTAAGTTAAAATTTTTATTTAAGAATCATATTGAGTTATTCTTCTGAATGATGCAATCATTGAAGCATATAACTAAGGTTACAAAGATGTAACGATATAAGTATTTTTTTAAATTAAGTTGAAACTTTTATACAAAATTGGATTCTGAACTTCATAAAGATTTTCAAGGAGGCTTTCAAGGTTATAATTTGATATATGTATCTTCCAAATTGTAGCTCATCTTAAATCATTACGATTAAAAACACATATTTCAAACATATAAGAGCATATTCAGAATATTTGTATTTAATGTTGAGTTTTGGTACGAATTAGAACATTATGTACCAAAGTTAGGCAAGTTGAAAGATAAAACAAAATCAATTCATTTTGCCTAAATAGAGATATCCTTCTCTTCTCCTTTTTACAAATTTATTCAACTTTCAGATTTCAAAGATGATTGTGAACGACAAATCTGAAATTTTTTTTCAATAATACCATAAAATAATTTTATGTAGTATTTCAAACATTCAATCAAATTATCCAACATGGAGCATTACAAAATATTGAGAATCCATAATTCAAAACATCATGCCACATGCAAAATATATTATGTGTTAAGTCATGCATTAAAATATTAAGAATAAGCATGTCAAGGATCAAAATCAATTCTTTTCAAATAAACTCCTCCTATTTAAATATAATCTTCCACTGATTTCATCCTTAAGGTGTGTTTCCAAGTAATTAAAACTTAACTTGATTCTTCTTATATACTTTCATTTACTTTGTCATTCATTTTATTATTTTTTGAATTTTTTTTCTCAACCAATTAACGAACATTTTGATATTTGTTGCCCAAGGTGACAAGCCAAGAGGGGGGGGGGGGTGAATTGGTTTCTTTTGATTCTTAACTATCTTACTTGTGTCAAATGAATGGTTAGTAAGCTAAAACAAATCACAATACAAACAACACGAAGTATAGTGGTTCGGTGCTCTCCTTAGCACCTACGTCCACTCCCCAAGCGACCCCTTGGGAATTCACTATAATCCCGCGGATTACAGTTGGATTGTTTTTCGGGCTCACAATCCAAAAACCTTTACACCTTGGTTTTCCGGGTTCACCAAAAACCTATGTTGGTTTTACGGGCTCACCAACGAACCTATGTTGGTTTTACGGGCTCACCAACGAACCTTTACAATTGGTTTTCCGGGTTCAATCAACCTATTCCGTTGGTTTTGCGGGCTAACCAACCAACCTTTACAAGTTGTTTAACAAACAAAGGAAGAAGATTTAAACTCCTAGATGAGCAAATAAAATAATGTAATCTACAAAGAAGAGTTTAGAAAGTATTTATCGCTTGTAGTGACTTCTCTCTTCTTTGTCAAGGATGCTTCACTCTTCAAGGAAGGATGGAGCTCTTGATGACTCTTTGAATCTGCTCAACCCCTTTCTTTGATTCTTGAATGAAGCACTTGGATGAGGAAGATTATGGCACTTTCTCTTTCTTGTGTACTCTTTGATATTCTTTGGAAAGGATGTTCTATCTGATGAATAGTGCCACTTTAAATAGTTTTCTTCATCCATTGGACAAGCCCCAATGGTTAGAATTCAAAAACTAGCCGTTACTCACTGTTGGAAGGACAAAAAGTACATCTGCAGAACTAGCCGTTATGCTTCTGCCCGTGTTTGGGTCGGCTCAACCTGTCCTTGGGTCGACCCAACTTTCACTTGGGTCGACTCAAACATTCCTTGGGTCGACCCTCTCAGAAACACAGAAACTTGCAATTCAGCCTTCCTTCACTTGGGTCGACCCAACCTTTCTTTGGGTCGACTCAAGGTTCAGTTGGGTCGACTCAACTTCTTCTTGGGTCGACCCTAACAGGGTTTCCAGAGAACCTTTTCTGTCTTCTGTTCTGTCTTGCCTTTGGGTTGACCCACACAGGGTTTGGGTCGACCAAGCTTGGGTCGACTCAACTATATCTTGGGTCGACCCTCTCAGTAAATCTAGAGAACCATTTTCTTAGTTGTTTGAGGATCTTGATGTTTGGGTCGACTCATGCTTTTCTTGGGTCGACCCAACTCACTGTTCATCTGTGCCATTTTTGCAGAAGTGTGCCAAATGCTTTCTTGATGTGCCGGAGTCGACCCAATCATCCTTTGGGTCGACTCAATCCACACTTTGCTGCATCTCAAGGTTAGATTCATTCAAATAAACAATGAAATATATCCATATCAATTTATACAAATATACTGAGAGTAATAGACTTATAAATGAAGTATCGATTTAACTTATAACATACTCTAGATAATTGCTTGTTAATCATCAAAATAACACTATCATCCTCAATCTCCTCCTTTTTGATGATTACAAAATAAAGAGTATGAGCCTATTGATACTTATCTTAAAATCAATTTTTGAAAGGGCTTAACTTGCTGAATTTCAGCTTTTCATATATAAGAGTGAAGTCTCCCCCTATATCATTCAAATGTTGCCAATTTGTCTTTTTGAATTGCTCCCCCTTTCATTTATAATTCATTAAAGATGAAACTCCAAAAATTTGAGATTAAACATGAGTTTCAGGTTATGTATCGAGGTGTGAAAGGTGCGTGCCAAATTCTGAAATTCTATGTGCCAAATTCTGAAATTTGATAGAAATTTTTGACTTGATCATTTTCATTGTTGCAAATTGCTCCCCCTTGGATGTATATGCTTTCCTATATGATTTTCAATTTGTTTTACAAGTTATTTCGTTATTTCTTCTTCTTTCTTTACTTCTCCTCTTATCACTTTATCTTTACTTCTCCCCCTATTACTCTTTCTTTACTTCTCCCCCTTTTTGTTATCATCAAATAGATGCATGGGAAAAGACACAATAAATAACAAACATTCAAACTTCATTGATCAAAATAGGAACATTTTAGTACATTCAAGTCAAAAACAAAAGCAAATACAATGTTCCTCAGTCAAATTTAAAGATACATGATAAATACAAAATACATATGAGAACTAGATATCTAGCCTAGGCTCTAAACAGAAATGCTAATATCAGCCTAGGGAGTATCTAATGGCTGGGATCTAGTCCTCATCCTCCTAGTGTACGTGGCGAGGGGAGGTCGAGCCTGGTGAGACTGTGTCTGGCGTGGAGCACGACGAGCTGGATGACTCTGTGCCGAAATCTCTGACTCAGCAGCCTGTGGCACAGATGGTCCATGGGTCTCTCTCTCTCCGGAGTGCTCCTATCTACTGCCTCAGATCACTGATCTCAGCAGACATGATGTCCAATCGGCTCGTCAGCCCATCAGTAATAGTCCTCGCCTGAGCTGACATACTGTCTAATCTGCTCGTCAGCCCGTCTATGATAGTCCTCGCCTGAGCTGACACAAGCTCAGTCATCCTACTCCAGAACTCATCTGTGTCTCTCGGAGGAACAGATGACGATGGTCCAGCCTCCGAAGGTGCAGTAGGATAATCCATATGCTCCTCATCCTCAGGGATATGGTCTCCAATATCTGGTGCATCACCCTCTGGTGCCTCACCCTGAATCCCTGCTCCAGTATTAATCCACTGCCCGTTCACTTTCTCATATCCCATGTGTATAAGTGTCCGTGCAGTGTATGTGTCAGTATGAAGCAGACTCCTGGATACCTCCCCCTCGACAGATATACCGTGCTGTCGAAAAATCAACGTGAGTATCATACCATAAGGTAGTGATACTCTGGAGTTGCAGATCACCTTCCTCATCTGTCTCAGTATCATGGCCGGGAGATTCAGGGGAATACCCTGAATAATGTGCTCCATCACTACTAGATCTCGCTCAGTGATGAGATCGAATCTCCCACTCTTCAGAAATAAAATCCTATTTATAATGTTGAGTAGTAATCTCATTTCAGCAGAAAGAGAGCTAGCTATTACCTTCTCCGAAAAGTCGAAGTCCTCATTTTCCATTATCAACTGAAGGGCTCTCATCTTATTTTCAGGCTTTTCCGGAGTGGCTCCTTCGCAGGGTAGATGAAGTAGCTCACTCAAACTCTCCTCGGAAACTCGAACCCTAACTCCTCGAACTTCCGAAATAAGCCCTTCCATTCCAGTTTTAAGGAAGGCATAGAACTTCTGAACTAATCCGGGGTAGATCATCACATCTAGGGAGCAAAGATACTCCCAACCTTGCCTTTGGATCCATTCTCTGAACCGGAACCCTTCTTGATCAAAGAACCCGGAATGGATCCTTCTTCCCGTTGTAACTGGTCTCCCCGCAAATCTTGCAAGTATAACAGAGGGGGAAGGAGGAGGAGGTGGCTCCGCACGTGCCTCACGTTGTGGAGACACTGTAGATGGCTCCGTAGGTTGCCTTTCCTCACGTTGGATCCGTGAGACTCTTCCGGATCTCTTGGCTACGGCTCTTTTGGGTCCCATTTCTCCAAGATCTTAAGGTAATCTACTGTTTGGAGGAGTTTGGAGGAGTTTGGAGACTGGGGAATAGAGTATTCAGAAGAGGACAAGGGCAAACAGTGCCCTAATAGAGCTCTCGGGTCCCCCTTTTAACAGTGGGGTCCCGACGTTGGGTCGACCCTATTCTGGGTTGGGTCGACCCAAGTGCAGAATTTTTCTTTTCTCTTCCTTTTTGCTTCTAAAAATTTTTCTTGCTTCCAATCCTTATAAATTCTTTCTGGGACAATGATACATGAGTAAGGAATCTATAGATGACAAGTTTGACTCATGTTTCATGGATTTTTAGAAATTGGAGGAATGTATCATGAGACTACTTGCTCCCTTTTATATTTCTTCAATAAAAAGGATCACATATGCCTAATTCCCTCCTTAGCGTGCAGAATCTATCTTCACTCAATGATTTTGTAAATATGTCGGCTAATTATTTTTCAGTACATATATGCTCAATACATATGTTTCCATTTTGCACATGATCCCTAATAAAATGATATCGTATTTCTATGTGTTTGGCTTTAGAATGCTGAACCGAATTTTTAGTAAGATTGATGGCACTAGTATTATCACACTTAATAGGAATATTATCTAGCTTAACTCCATACTCCTCTAGTTGTTGCTTAAGCCATAGTACTTGAGCACAACAACTACCAGCAGCTATATATTTAGCTTCAGCTGTTGACAGTGCCACTGAATTCTGCTTTTTGCTAAACCATGATACTAAGTTGTTTCCTAAGAATTGACATGTGCCACTTGTGCTCTTCCTATCTAATTTGCATCCAGCAAAATCAGCATCTGAGTATGCAAGCAAATCTAGACAAGAGTCTCTAGAGTACCATAATCCAATATTTGTAGTTCCTCTTAAATATCTAAGGATTCTTTTAACAGCACTTAGATGTGATTCCTTAGGATCTGATTGGTATCTAGCACATATTCCTACACTAAATATGATGTCTGGTCTACTAGTTGTAAGGTAGAGCAAGGATCCAATTAGTCCTCTATAGAGCTTAATATCAATACTCTTCCCTTTTTCATCTTTGTCTAGCTTACTAGTAGGATTCATTGGAGTGCCTACTCCCTTATGATTTTCATTCCCAAACTTCTTTAGTATTTCTTTTGTATACTTAGTTTGATGAATGAAAATGCCTTCCTTAGTTTGTTTGATTTGTAATCCTAGAAAGAAGCTTAGTTCTCCCATCAAGCTCATTTCGAATTCTCCATGCATTAAATCAGCAAATTCTTTGCAAAGAGTATCATTTGTGGCACCAAAGATTATGTCATCTACATATATTTGAGCCACTAATAGATTTTTGTCCTTTCTTTTGAGAAATAGTATTTTATCTACATTTCCTCTACTAAAGTCATTATTAAGCAGAAATTTGCTTAATCAATCATACCAAGCCCTAGGAGCTTGCTTTAATCCATATAATGCCTTATGTAGTTTAAACACATGATTTAGCAATTCATGATTCTCAAAACCAGGAGGTTGTTCTACATATACTTCCTCCTCAATAAAACCATTTAAGAATGCGCTCTTCACATCCATTTGATACAATTTGAAATCCATGAAACATGCAAATGCTAGAAGTAATCTAATAGCCTCTAATCTAGCTACAGGAGCAAATGTTTCATCAAAATTTATTTCTTCTTCTTGATTGTATCCCTTAGCTATAAGTCTAGCCTTATTTCTTATAACTAATCCATTTTCATCTAATTTATTTCTAAATATCCATTTTGTTCCAATTACTGAGTTATGCTTTGGTCTTTCAGTTAATGTCCATACATTACTTCTTTTAAATTGATTTAATTCTTCTTGCATGGCATTTATCCAATTAGTATCTTTTTCAGCTTCTTCATAAGTCTTAGGTTCTAATTGTGAAACAAAAGCAAGATAATCATTTAAGTTTCTAAGAGATGATCGAGTTCTTACCCCTTGAGATGGATCACCAATGATTAAGTCTTTAGGGTGTCCATATGCATACCTCCATTCCTTTGGCAAGCTTTGGGATTGTGGTGGCACGCAATCATCTCCCTTATCTTGAATTGGCACGTCATCAATATTCAACTTTTCAAAGTCGATAATTCCTGTATCATCATCAACAATATTTTCTTTCCTAGCAGACTCACTATCAGACTCATCAAATATAATATTGACTGACTCTTCCACTACTAGAGTTCCTTTATTGAATACTCTATATGCCCTGCTAGATGGAGAGTATCCTAAGAAGATACCTTCATCTGACTTGGCATCAAATTTACTTAGATCCTCCTTGCCATTGTTTAAGATGAAACATCTACATCCAAATACTTTAAGATATTTAACAGTTGGTTTCTTATTCTTCCAAAGTTCATAAGGAGTTTTCTTGGTTATTGGTCGTATTAAAACTCGATTTAGAATATGGCAAGCAGTGCTTATAGCTTCAGCCCAAAAGTACTTTGGAAGATTTGACTCACACAACATCGTGCGTGCCATTTCTGCCAATGTCCTATTTTTCCTTTCAACAACCCCATTTTGTTGAGGCGTTCTAGGTGCTGAAAATTGATGTGAAATACCATTTTTAGTATAAAATTCTTCAAAGTGTTGATTTTCAAATTCAGTACCATGATCACTTCGCATTGCTACTAAGGTGAGTTTCTTTTCATTTATGATATTATTATATAGTTTCAAGAATTCTGAAAATGCTTCATTCTTATGTGCCAAAAATGAAACCCATGTATATCTTGAAAAATCATCAACAATAACTAGTCCATACTTCTTCCCTCCTAGACTCGCAGTTCTAGTGGGTCCAAATAAATCCATGTGTATGAGTTCAAATGGTCTAGTTGTTGATACTATATTCTTTGATTTGAAAGATGATTTAGTTTGTTTTCCCAATGAACATGGTCCACAGATTTTATCCTTTTCAAAAATCAATTTTGGCACATCTTTTATTAGTTCCTTCTTGACTAGTTTTGATATTAATTCCATACTAGCATGTCCTAGTCTACGATGCCAAAGCCAACTTGTTTCATTTTTCTTTTCTTCATTAGTAATTAAGCATAATCCATTTTTCTTGCCTAACTCATGAAGATCTACTAAGTAAATATTTCTTTGCCTTTGTCCTACAAGTACAATGCTATTATCTTTAGGATTTGTGATTATGCATACTGATGCTTCAAATGTGACTTTAAACCCTTTATCACAAAATTGATTTATGCTAAGCAGGTTATGTTTCAAACCCTTAACTAATAAGACATTTTCTATAAAAATAGATGGAATAATGAAAATTTTACCCTTTCCAATGATATGCCCTTTACCATTGTCTCCATAGGTTACTACTCCACCATTCTTTGATTCCAAGGTGACAAATTGATCTACATCACCGGTCATGTGTCTTGAACAGCCGCTATCTAGATACCATCGTTTTTTCACTTTATCAGCAGCAAGACACCCCTGCAATCAAGATCAAGAAAGAGCTTTAGGTACCCAAACTATGTTGGGTCCTTTAGGGTTAGTACTTGATGTTCCTTTTGGAACCCAAACTTTCTTGAATTTAATCTTTTGATTATTACTTAATTTGTTTTGACTGGACTTTCTATAGTTATATTCATATGCTCTATGTCCTAATTTATTGCAGCAATGACAAGTAATATTTTCACTTTTAGCTTTTGCAAAAATGTTCTTTAAGAATTTTTGTTTCCTATTTGTTTTATATCCTAATCCAGCCTTATCATATACAGCTTTTTGACTATCAAGAATCATATTTAATTTGGTAGAGCTAAGTGTAAATTTATCTACCAAGGATTTATATTTTTCAGCATCTTCTTTTAACTTGATATTTTCAGCAATTAGATTCTTAGTTTCGTTTGTAAGTTTCCTACTTAATGTTTCATAGTTATGAGATAGTTTTAACTTATCTTTTATAAGAGATTGATTTTCTTCTTTTAGAACTTTATTTTTATTGATTAGTTTCTTATGTTCTTCCATGAGTTCTAAGAATGCATCATGTAATTCATCAACAGTAAAATCACAGTCAAGTTCAGAATCTACCTCATCGTCATTGGCCATATGACACATTTGGGCCGTCTCTTGATGATCTTCCTCTTCCGAACTTGACTCCTCACTTTCACTCCATTCAGCCATGAAGTTCTTCTTTTTCAGTTTTCTTGCCATCCATTTCAAATCTGGGCAATCTATCTTATAATGCCCGGATTTGTTACACTCATAGCAAATAGGAGTTTCTTTTTCCTTTTCTTTGTCCTTACCCTTTTCTTTGCTTGAGCTACCTTTGAGGAAGGATTTCTTTCTATAAAATCTATTCTTACCTCTCATAAATTTTCTGAATTTTCTTCCAAGCATAGCCATCCCTTCTTCATCAAATTCATCATCATCATCTGAATCTTTCGATTCAGTTTGTTGTTTAGGGGTGGTAGTCTTTAGGGCAATGGGCTTTCTTCTCTTAACCTCATCTTCTGAATTTTGTCTCATTGTCAACTCATGGATCATGAGTGATCCTAGAAGCTCCTCTAATTGCAGTGTGTTGAGGTCCTTAGCTTCCTGAATTGCGGTAACCTTGGCCTCCCAAATTCTTGGTAGAGACCTGAGAATTTTTCGCACCAATTCAGAGTTAGTGTAAGACTTTCCCAAACTCTTAAGCCCATTTATAATTTCAGTAAAACGAGTAAACATATCAGTTATGGACTCAGTAGATTCCATTTTAAATAATTCATACTTGTGTACTAATATGTTTATTTTTGACTCCTTAACTTGATTGGTCCCTTCATGAGTGACCTCAAGTTTGTCCCAAATTTCTTTAGCAGTAATACAAGTAGATATTCTATTAAATTCACTTACATCTAATGAGCAATAAAGTATATTTATAGCTTTTGCATTTAACTGTGCCAATCTTCTATCACTTTCATTCCAATCCATTTCTGGTTTGGGTATGATAGTGCCCTCTATATTAAGTGTGGGTGTGTGAGGTCCTCTAGTTATGATGTACCATAATTCATAGTCTGAAGCTTGAATGAATATCCTCATCCTAGCTTTCCAATATATGTAGTTTGTGCCATTAAATAGAGGTGGTCTATTTGTGGATTGACCCTCACTCATAGAACATCCCACTTGGGTTGTCATGATCTTTAACTCTTGATTGTGAGATCAATGAGTACTATTGGAGCACCTCGCTCTGATACCACTTGTTGCCCAAGGTGACAAGCCAAGAGGGGGGGGGGGGGTGAATTGGTTTCTTTTGATTCTTAACTATCTTACTTGTCAAATGAATGGTTAGTAAGCTAAAACAAATCACAATACAAACAACACGAAGTATAGTGGTTCGGTGCTCTCCTTAGCACCTACGTCCACTCCCCAAGCGACCCCTTGGGAATTCACTATAATCCCGCGGATTACAGTTGGATTGTTTTCCGGGCTCACAATCCAAAAATCTTTACACCTTGGTTTTCCGGGTTCACCAAAAACCTATGTTGGTTTTACGGGCTCACCAACGAACCTATGTTGGTTTTACTAGCTCACCAACTAACCTTTACAATTGGTTTTCCGGATTCGCCAATCAACCTATTCCGTTGGTTTTGCGGGCTAACCAACCAACCTTTACAAGTTGTTTAACAAACAAAGGAAGAAGATTTAAACTCCTAGATGAGAAAATAAAACAATGTAATCTACAAAGAAGAGTTTAGAAAGAATTTATCGCTTGTAGTGACTTCTCTCTTCTTTGTCAAGGATGCTTCACTCTTCAAGGAAGGATGGAGCTCTTGATGACTCTTTGAATCTGCTCAACCCCTTTCTTTGATTCTTGAATGAAGCACTTGGATGAGAAAGATTAGGGCACTTTCTCTTTCTTGTGTACTCTTTGATATTCTTTGGAAAGAATGTTCTATCTGATGAATAGTGCCACTTTAAATAGTTTTCTTCATCCATTGGAGAAGCCCCAATGGTTAGAATTCAAAAACTAGCCGTTACTCACTGTTGAAAGGACAAAAAGTACATCTGCAGAACTAGCCGTTATGCTTCTGCCCGTGTTTGGGTCGGCTCAACCTGTCCTTGGGTCGACCCAACTTTTACTTGGGTCGACTCAAACATTCCTTGGGTCGACCCTCTCAGAAACATAGAAACTTGCAATTCAGCCTTCCTTCACTTGGGTCGACCCAACCTTTCTTTGGGTCGACTCAACGTTCAGTTGGGTCGACTCAACTTCTTCTTGGGTCGACCCTAACAGGGTTTCCAGAGAACCTTTTCTGTCTTCTGTTCTGTCTTGCCTTTGGGTCGACCCACACAGGGTTTGGGTCGACTCAAGCTTGGGTCGACTCAACTATATCTTGGGTCGACCCTCTCAGTAAATCCAGAGAACCATTTTCTGAGTTGTTTGAGGATCTTGATGTTTGGGTCGACTCATGCTTTCCTTGGGTCGACCCAACTCACTGTTCATCTGTGCCATTTTTGCAGAAGTGTGCCAAATGCTTTCTTGATGTGCCGGAGTCGACCCAATCATCCTTTGGGTCAACTCAATCCACACTTTGCTGCATCTCAAGGTTAGATTCATTCAAATAAACAATGAAATGTATCTATATCAATTTATACAAATATACTGAGAGTAATAGACTTATAAATGAAGTATCGATTTAACTTATAACATACTCTAGATAATTGCTTGTTAATCATCAAAATAACACTATCATCCTCAATATTGTTTTTCGTTTTTACTTTCTTATGCTCTATACTCAATTTGCTTCCTATCCGGTGGAGTTGGAAGGGGCACGAGGTACTACCACTAGCCTCCCTCTTGTGTCATCCCTAATATACCCTACACCGAATAGTTGGGTCAAATAGTGCCGGGTACTACCACTAGCCTCCCCATTGGCACCATCCCTATGATAAGCAATATAGAAAGGTTAAAATGTTCACTTCAAACTCTTCCTGTTTAAGTGTAATTAATTACGGATTTTACACCTTCCAAAAGAATGCTCACACAAGTCTCACAAATGTGTCGAATATATTATGCTTGTTTTGCTTTTCCTTAAGATTGGAGTATTTGACTTTACTTAGATTTTACTTCTCTTGAATAATGTTCATTTTCTTTTCTATATATCTCTCTCTTTTTGTTATTCTCAAGTAATTTACATGAAAGAGCAGAATAAAGAAATAATCTTATGTATCATATAGATGTATATCAGCAAACAACATTTTCATTATGCTCAAGGATTCATAGCTTCTCACAAGTTATTTTAAATCAAAATTTTAAGCATAAACTTGTGTATTTTATGGTTATGACATAGGCAAAGATATATTTTAGTTTGAGCAAACCATGAAACAATTTCTAAAAGCATAAGTCAATCAATACATATATAGACATGATATCAAGAAATTAATAATTAAAGACTATAATCATACTATAATAAGATTTAAATTATTGACTTTGCTCAGTTAATTTATGAGAGAGATATCTAAAACTACCGATTCATTATGCCTTCTTCAAGTCAAATACCTACTAGATTTCTTATGTGTAAACTTTTGGCTGATGAAGGTTCTCTTTCTTGTTTGCATGTGAATGTTTATTGTATCTTATGTGGAGATATCCTTCAAGTTGAAATCTCTCATTTTCTTGCTTAAGGATCGTGCATTATTAACAAAATCTTTTTCTTTCTTGAAGGAAAGTCATTAGTTTCTTCAAGATACAAAACATTCATATAACATATTTTTTAACTAGATGACTCAACATAAGATATGACAATAATTGAATGTTGAGTCACTTTACTTAAGAGATTGCCTAAATATAAGCAAGCACATGTCACTTGAACTAAAGAGATAGTTTTATTAACCAAGATGGTTCAAGGACAAGCATGTGAGGCAATAGGAAGATTCATCAAGGTCAAATCAATTTTTTGTTTTCAGAATCAATTTAGCTTAGATTCTATTTGCTTAAGATAATTATCAATAAGACATGCTAGCTAAGTTTTAATCAATTTATCTTAAACAGTTGTTTCTATCAAAATTTAGATTATGATTCATTTGTTATCAATAAAATATGATTCATTAGAGTTAGATTGAAGTCTTGCACAAGGGCACATAATAAGCATACAATCTGGTCTACTAGCTGTATGATAAAATAATTATTCTATCATGCTTCAATACAGCTTTAAAATAATAGACCTACTTTGCTCATCCTTTTCAAATTCTACAAGATGGGGTCATAGACATACCTTCTTCATGCCAATCTTCTATAAGAGTTTTCTTGTGGACTAACTTTGGTCAATGAAGATCCCCTTTCTTGTTTGTCTTAATTTGGAGTTCGAGAGAAAATGTTAATTCATTCATCATATATATTTCAAAACTCACCTTGCATGAGCTTAATAAAATCTTCATATAAATCTTCATTAGTAGAACCAAAAATGATGTCATCAATGTATACTTTGAGCAAATAAAATATCACAAATTCTTCTTTTTGATGCATAGATTTATCATTATTACTTTCTATCAAAAAGGTTACTCAAAACTTTTGTATCATGCTTTTGGTACTTGTTCCAAATCACATATTGCTTTATCATATTTGTAATAAGTGTTTTCAAATAAGGTGGTTATTTTACATAGATCTTTTTTAATGAAATAATCACATAGGAGTGCATTTTACACATTCATTTGACAGAATATAAAGCTCATAAAGCAAGCAAATGATAATGGTGATCTTTACTTCTAATCATGCAAGAATTTCATCAAGATCTATTTCATCTTTTCTTAATTGAATCTTTTAGTAGTCACCAATTTTTCTTCATTAAGTGCATTTCTGAAAAAGTCAATTTGGTTCTAATTATTAACAAGTTTTCAGATTTTATCGGCAAGATTTCAAATTCTATCTCTTTTAAAAATGATTTAGTTTAACTTGACCAATTATAATCTTGTTCATTCTTAAGTATTTTAGTTTCAGATTGTTATATGTAAGCAAAAAGATTAATCATATACATATCAAATAATCTGATTTTAGTGTCTTGATGAAAGATCATTAGTCTCATAAAGAATAAAATGAATTGATATTTCTACAACTAGAATCTTTTCATTAAATATTCTATATGCATTGCTTGATGAATGATATCCAAGAATAGAAATATCTTTATCAGATTTGGTATTATTTTCATAAGAACATATCAAGCATAATATGTACGACTGAAAAATATGAAAGGTATGCAATAGTTCATTTTCTATTTTTCAGAAGATCAAAAGGAGTTTTCATCAAAAATAGATCTAATAGAAACCATATGTATGACAAGCAATGATGATAGTTTTTTTTTTAAAAAAAATGACTATCATACAATATTATCTTTTTCATTTCTTCAAGGATTCTATTAACCTTATTTTACTTATGGTTTTCTTGGTGCAGAAACAATTGTATTCAATATTATTTTCTGTGCACAACTTAATAGAAAATTGGTTTTCTAAACTATGCCATAATACTTCTTTATTTTCATAGTTTTCAAACCTTTTTCATCCCTTTTTTTGAGTTTGTGCCAATGTAGAAAATATTTCAATTTAAGCACCAAGAACAAAGCCAATGTAAGCTTTTGAAAACAACATCTTTAGATTTAGAAATTGATTTTTGTTTATTTCCTTAGTTAACATGCATAGCAAACTTTGACCTTGCAAAAGATAATCTAAGTAAACCAATGACAAGGTCTTTTGAAATCAGGTCCATACTAGCATAAGTTAATTTTACATGCCCAAAAAAAAAATTCTTTGATATTAGTATTTATAATGCATATTATTTTTTTTAAGAGCATAATAAGTACTTATTCTTATGTCTATGATCAATAGAAGATAATGCCATTGATAAGAGCTCTCAATCAAGCATATAGAAAACTTATAGAGTTATTCTAGAAGAATTGATTTACCAAATTATCCATCTATAAGTAAAGTATAACATAAAAGAATGAAGGAATTTGAATTTATTTCTTCTATTTTAATTGCTTTTTCTGATTATATTTTAAGTTCCATTCTTTAACGTGTGTCTAGAACACCCATTTATATGAAAGTTCTATTTGTTCCATGGGTATCTTGGCACACCTGCATCTACATCCTCATATTTTCATTTTGGATACCCAAGCTTGCTTGGATCCTTGAGAGTTAGGACATATGGTTCCTTTTGGAACCCAAATCTGTTTAATTGTAATAACTTTACTATTTGATTTAATTGTACTAGAACTATAGGTAAAGTTGTTATGCCCATTCTTTTGATGTTTGAAATATGTTATCCTTTTTGATGATTTGCTTGACGAATTTATAACCTTTTTCTTTAGGAATTCATTGCTAAGTGAAGGAGTTAAGCCAAATTTTGATTTATCAAAATCAGCATGTTGGCTTTCAAACATCATTTTTAATCTTTCTGAACTTATAGTGAATTTGTTAATAAAAGATTTCAATTGGTTAATTTCTTCACTTAAGTTTTGATTTTCTTTAATTAAATTTTGATTTTTCTGAATCAATTGTTCTGAATTTAATTTTAAGCTTTTATTTTCAGAATTTAGTTTGTTTTGTATTTCAGCAATAGAATTTCTTTCTTTTAAAATTTTCAGATTTAGTTTCTTAAGATTTTTATTCTTCATAGCTAATTTTCTACATTCACTATACAAATCATGAAAAGTATTTAATAATTCATTATAAGAGAATTCTTCTTGAAAATTATTTGATGTAAAAGTAGATTCAGATTTTACCTTATCTTCTTGTGCCATAAAGCACAAGTTAGTTACCTCTTGTAGTTCTTTGGAGCTAATATCATCATTGTTGCTCCTAACTTTCATTTTCTTGCTTGACTCTTCCTTGGTCAAGACTTTCTTCCTTTTTATCTCTTTCTTCCTTTCTTCTTGCTTCCTCTTCTTCTTTGTCTTTAGGAAGCTTTTGAATTTTTTTGTTGTTCTTTCTTCCTCGAGTCAACTCGGGTTTACATGGAGTCGACTCGACTGACCTGAGAGGTGACTCGAGATCTTCGGGAGACGTCTCGTTCTTAGAAGCTGAAGAATTTATTTTCTGTCTTTTGAACTGTTCTTCCTCGGAGTCGACTCGGGCTTTGTTGGAGTCGACTCGGCTAACTTGGGGGTCGACTCTGAAATACTTGGAGTCGACTCGTTCACAGGGTCTCCAAAACTGAGTGTCTGCCTTTCAGACTGTTTTCCTCTAGGAGTCGACTCGGACAAACTGGGAGTCGACTCGGCTGAAGTGGGAAATTCTACAGTCTCACTAATTTGAGATTTATCATAAATAATTTCTAAAGTATCCCAGATTTTTTTAGCAGATAAGCATGCAAAAATCTTATTAAATATAGTTTTATGGATAGCACAATATAGTATGTTCATAGCATTAGCATTCAATTGTGCTAAGTCTTTCTTATTAATAGTTTGAGAAAGTGTGTGAAGGTCATTTATTATGATATTCCATAAATCATAGTTTTGTGATTGAATAAAAATGCACATGCGTGCTTTCCAATGTGTGTAGTTTATGCCATTAAATAGTAAAGGTCTATCAATTAATTGTCCCTCTCCTAGAAAACTATCTATTTGAGTTGTCATGATCTTTGACTCTTGATCGTGAGATCAACAATTAATCTTAGAGCACCTTCTCTGATACCACTTGTTGCCCAAGGTGACAACCCAAGAGGGAGGGTGAATTGGATTTTCTAAAAAATTATGTTCCCTAATTTACTTTGAATTGAATGCAGCAGAATGATAAGATGTTATTTACTTAAGCTCTAGGTAATTACAAGTAAAGTAGTGGAAGATTAAGCTAGAGCAATTATAATCTATATGAATGGTAAGGATGGAGTGGATGCTAAGCAAGTTCTAAACAATCACTTCTAAATCAATAGGAAACAAAGCTAGAGATATTAGACAATCAAGTAAGAATGTAAGGCATGTAACATAAGAGATAAAGCATCACAAACACAAAGATATATAGTGGTTCGGTGCACCCCAGCACCTACATCCAGTCCCCAAGATCTCTTGGAAATTTCACTATAATCCCTCAGATTACAGCCGGTTGTTTTACAAGCTCACAACCTAACTTGTTATTTTCACGAGATCACAACGAACTCGGTCAGTTTTTACAGGCTCACTGACTAGAACCAATCTGATTGTTTTCACGGGCTTACAATCCAACCCAGTTGGTTTTCCCAAAGGCTCACCAACCACAACCTTACAACGATTGTTTTTCGGGTTCACAATCAACCCAGTTGGTTTTTCCAAAGGCTCACCAACCACAACCTTACAACGATTGTTTTTTGGGTTCACAATCAACCCAGTTGGTTTTTCCAAAGGCTCACCAACCACAACCTTACAACGTTGGTTTTATATTTAGCTCACCAACAAACCTTAACCCCTTGATTCAATCCCTTGATTGAATCAAGTTACAAGATATTAGAACAAGAGTTTAAATCAAATACAAGCTTCTCAAACAAGCAGATATAACAATATAAATAAATAAAGAAAATAAGGCCTCAAACAAGTTTTGTAGATGAAGGAACTCGGCTTCTTCTTTACTTGACCCTCTTTTGATTTCGCATGAGGTAGAGGATCACTGAGGCAGCACGCTGTTGGAGAGGAAGCTTTGGGATTCACTCGGATGCTCTTGTTCTCTCACTTTTGCTTTGAATGGCCCTTTTGTACTTTTGGAAGGTTTCTCTCGAAATCTCCTTGAAATCTCTTCCCTATGTGTTCTCTCCCACTTCCTTAACTTCTTCCCTAGCTCTTCTCTTGATTTTATAGCTTTGGATGGCGTGGAAATAAAAATCTAGCCATTAGAGAAAAAATAGAGCCGTTGGAGTCAAGAAAAAACTAGCCGTTATGCCTCCCAGCGTGCTCGAGTCGACTCGGCTGAGACAGGAGTCGACTCGGCTGGGAGTCAACTCGAGCACTGCAGTGCTGAAAATCAACTCTCTGTCTTTTTATCTGTTCTCAGTCGGAGTCGACTCGCAGAATCCCGGAGTCGACTCGAGCACTGTTCCTTGAAACTCCAGAGTGCCAGAGTCGACTCTGAACTTCCAAGAGTCAACTCGAGGACTATTCTTTTGAATCTTTTTTTGAATTTGCTCCTCTAACTTGAATCCTTTGAACTTGAAACTTGGGCCAATGAAGTGTAGCTTTCTTCTAACTTTTCTTGAGAGCTTTTGAGGCCTTCTTGTATTTTTCCAACTCGCTATGTTCCTTGCAAAACAAATTATCTTTCTTCTTGCAACACAAGCATTAGTAATTATACTTCAAGGTTTTGTGATCATCAAAATTAATCTTTAAATCAATTTTTGGGTCATCACGTTATGCCTCCCAGCGTGCTCGAGTCGCCTCGACTGAAGTAGGAGTCGACTCGGCTGAGGCAGGAGTCGACTCGGCTGGGAGTCGACTCGAGCACTGCAGCGCTGAAAATCAACTCTCTATCTTTTTTTCTGTTCTCAGTCGGAGTCGACTCGCAGAATTCCAGAGTCGACTCGAGCACTGTTTCTTGAAACTCCAGAGTGCCAGTGTCGACTCTGAACTTCCAGGAGTCGACTCGAGGACTATTCTTTTGAATCTTTCTTTGAATTTGCTCCTCCAACTTGAATCCTTTGAACTTGAAACTTGAGCCAACGAAGTGTAGTTTTCTTCCAACTTTTCTTGAGAGCTTTTGAGGCCTTCTTGTACTTATGCAAACCGCTATGTTTCTTGCAAAACAAATTATTTTTCTTCTTGCAACACAAACATTAGTAATTATACTTCAAGATTTTGTGATCATCAAAATCAATCTTTAACTCAATCTTTGGGTCATCAAAAATAAAACATAAAAACTGTTGCTGGGGGTCCAAACCGAGAACGATTGGCACAGCGGTGTGAATGGGGTTCCCTTGGAATTACTTCGGTTGCGCTCCGCCTTCCGCCGGGAGACCTGCAAGCAAGCCTCGCACCACCACCGGGGTAGTGGGGGCCCTCCGACGATCAAGTTAGGGGAGATCGAAGGAGAAGAAGAGGTAGCAGGTAAGATAATACTCTGAAAAATCTTGCTTACCCTCCCCTTCCCCCCCAGCCGCATATATATCAGGCTGGGGGGTTTTTCTGGGGATTGGTCATCGTGTGGCACGATGGGGTTGCCACTGACATGGTCGTTACAGGGCGTCGTGGGGCAGCGCTGGGTACGGCCATGGCAGGGCGTAGTGGAGCTCCGCTTTGTACGGCTGTTACAGGGGATCGTGGGGCAGCGCCGGATACGGCCGTTGCAGGGAGTAGTGGAGCAGGGGGCCGCGGCGTGCCTCAGGGGAACAGTCTGTTGTTGTCAAGAGATTGCCGACTTGGGGTCGGATTGCTGGATCAAGGGGCACCCGATTCGGGGTCGGGCTGCGGAGCCAGAGATATCCGACCCGAGGTCGGATTGCTGGATCAAGGGGCACCCGACTCGGGGTCGGGCTGCGGAGCCGAAGATATCCGACCCGAGGTTGGATTGCTGGATCAAGGGGCAGCCGACCCGGGGTCGGGCTGCGGAGCCGAAGACATCCGACCCGGGGTCGGATTGCTGGACCAAAGGGGCAGCCGACTCGGGGTCGGGCTGCGAAGCCGAAGATATCCGATCCGGGGTCGGGCTGCTGGCAACCAGGAGCCGAATTGGAGTCGGCCTTTGAGGGGACTCGTGCGAGCAACCAGGAGCTTCATTCGCGCCTGGAGGAGGCTGAGGCTGCTCGCGTCGCTGCCGAGGCGAAGCACATGGAGGCTCGGGCCGATCTGCTGAGGGTCTCCTCCGAGGCGGACGACCGGATTGTGGCGAAGGTCATGGAAGCGAAAGCTCAGATTACGGAGCGAGCGGAGGCGGCGCTGGCCGAGAAGAGCGCGGAAATCGGGCGTCAGGCGGTACAGGCCTATCGTCAGTCCGCCGAGTTCATCCGTGACATGTCGGACGCGGGGTCCGACTCCTTTGCCTTAGGCTTCGATGAAGGCCTGGCAAGGGTGTCCGCTAAATACCCCGGAATTGACCTGAGTGGGGTCTCCCTCCTCGACTCCCCTCCGATGCCATTGCCTGCCGATTCTCCAACCGTCTCCCTACCCTTCGCGGACGCGCTCGCCGTTCCCGACCCAGGGGTTCCTCCAAGCTGACTCTCTATACTTTTCTTTGTTCTTTTCTTTGTATGTTGGCGTTTTGCCACGTTGTATGGGTCTCGACCCTGATGCAACGAAAGTTAATGCAAACAAAGTGTTTCCTCATTTCACTTTCGTCCTTCCTCTTTTTAACTCCTGGTAGCGCCTCGCCGACTCCTGACTCAGGAAGTTCTTCCGGCGCTAGGCCAGGCATCCGAGGGTTAGGCCTCAGGAAATTCTTCCGGCGCTAGGCCAGGCATCCGAGGGTTAGGCCTCAGAAAATTCTTCCGGCGCTAGGCCAGGCATCCGAGGGTTAGGCCTCAGGAAATTCTTCCGGCGCTAGGCCAGGCATCCGAGGGTTAGGCCTCAGGAAATTCTTCCGGCGCTAGGCCGGGCATCCGAGGGTTAGGCCTCAGAAAATTCTTTCGGTGCTAGGCCGGGCATCCGAGGGTTAGGCCTCAGAAAATTCTTCCGGCGCTAGGCCGGGCATCCGAGGGTTAGGCCTCAGGAAATTCCGCTCGTTGGTCGGCCAAGGCTGGCGCAAGCCGAGGCGACCGGTCGGGGCTTCAGGCTAGTCTGCTCCCGGGATGATCATCGGGTTAGCCTGGCATCCGAGGACCGAGCCTCGGGGAATTCCGCTCGTTGGTCGGCCAAGGCTGGCGCAAGCCGAGGCGACCGGTCGGGGCTTCAGGCTAGTCTACTCCCGGGATGATCATCGGGTTAGCCTGGCATCCGAGGGCCGAGCCTCGGGGAATTCCGCTCGTTGGTCGGCCAAGGCTGGCGCAAGCCGAGGCGACCGGTCGGGGCTTCAGGCTAGTCTGCTCCCGGGATGGTCATCGGGTTAGCCTGGCATCCGAGGACCAAGCCTCGGGGAATTCCGCTCGTTGGTCGGCCAAGGCTGGCGCAAGCCGAGGCGACCGGTCGGGGCTTCAGGCTAGTCTGCTCCCGGGATGGTCATCGGGTTAGCCTGGCATCCGAGGACCAAGCCTCGGGGAATTCCGCTCGTTGGTCGGCCAAGGCTGGCACAAGCCGAGGCGACCGGTCGGGGCTTCAGGCTAGTCTGCTCCCGGGATGATCATCGGGTTAGCCTGGCATCCGAGGGCCGAGCCTCGGGAAATTTCGCTCGTTGGTCGGCCAAAGCCGGCGCAAGCCGAGGCGACCGGTCGGGGCTTCAGGCTAGTCTGCTCCCGGGATGATCATCGGGTTAGCCTGGCATCCGAGGGCCGAGCCTCGGGGAATTCCGCTTGTTGGTCGGCCAAGGCTGGCGCAAGCCGAGGCGACCGGTCGGGGCTTCAGGCTAGTCTGCTCCCGGGATGATCATCGGGTTAGCCTGGCATCCAAGGGCCGAGCCTCAGGGAATTCCGCTCGTTGGTCGGCCAAGGCTGGCGCAAGCCGAGGCGACCAGTCGGGGCTTCAGGCTAGTCTGCTCCCAGGATGATCATCGGGTTAGCCTGGCATCCGAGGGCCGAGCCTCGGGGAATTCTGCTCGTTGGTCGGCCAAGGCTGGCGCAAACCGAGGCGACCGGTCGGGGCTTCAGGCTAGTCTGCTCCCGGGATGATCATCGGGTTAGCCTGGCATCCGAGGGCCGAGCCTCGGGGAATTCTGCTCGTTGGTCGGCCAAGGCTGGCGCAAGCCGAGGCGACCGGTCGGGGCTTCAGGCTAGTCTGCTCCCGAGATGATCATCGGGTTAGCCTGGCATCCGAGGGCCAAGCCTCGGGGAATTCCGCTCGTTGGTCACGCCCCTATCACTTGCCGCTCGACGGGGTTTCTCCGTGGCCAGCTGCGATCGTGTTTCTCCTCCTCTCGAAGCGTCGTCTGGGAAACACCAGAAGGCCATTAAATGCTAATTGAGGCGTTACCTGGGAAATCGGACCGGCCAGTTGCTGCTTGCGAGGAGTGCCAGTTAAGCGGCCGCGATACGCGCGTTCTTCGAGGCGGATGCGGCCTGGACGCGTGCGGAGATATGTGGGCCGCGGGATACACGCCGCCCGGAGTGTCCTGCACGAAGAATGCAATTAAGGAGAACGACACTTAGGAGATCGTGAGGGGATAAACCTCGAGAGCCGGAACGGCTCCTGATTCGATGTGCCCGCATTTATTGGAGCCACCCGCATCGGAACGACCAGGGGGCCACAGTTTGGCTATAAATATAAGCGCAGGTGCGGTGGAGCCTGCCAAGCCGGAGCTGTTCAGGTTGCCATGGATCGTGGACCTCCTCTCCGGCGCGTGGCTGGGAAACCCCCGCCGGAGGAACGGGAGGCGCGCCCCTCGCAACTTCCGCCAACTAGTCGTTTCATCGGGGATCAACAGGGAGATTCTCTCCGGTGGAACTCCGCTCTAGGCGTTTCATCCGGAATCACGTCCCCCCTCTTTTCAATCCCACCTCCCGATTGAGCTCTGCGCTAGACGCTTCATCCGGGATCGCGCCTCCTCGCGCTCTTCTCCCTTGTATTCCTTTCCTCCCCTTCTCCTGGGGAGGACCGGAATATCCCTTGGATGTGGCGTTCCTCTAGAAGCAGTGCGAACTTCTTCTTCGTCCGCGCCGGCTCTTCGTCTTTTGCGTGAGGCGTCGATGGCGCCTCCGGGGGGAAGCACCCACGTCCGGTGGGATTGCAGCTGCTTCGGATGGAGGGTTCGGGATCCCGGATCTTCAGCTCCACGGAGTCCCCACCTCTTTCTTACTTTCTTTACTCCCCAATTCCCCTCCGGGAATTCTTTGTAATCACACGAACACGCCATTGTAACCAGGAATTATTGAGATGAAAAGGACTATACATTTTTTGAACTGTCTTTCTGGCTTTGTCTTTCTACTGGCAATATACCCGCAGGTTAGCGGAATTCCAGCTCCTTGGAATTTCTCGACCATCTAGGGCCTCCAACTGGTAGGAGCCAGGTCGGTTTACCCAGCGAACCCTATACGGGCCTTCCCAATTTGGCGCCAGCTTCCCACCTTCCGCGGGTTGAGATGCTTTGGCTCGCCTTAGCACCAGATCTCCGATTCTGAAAAGTTTTGGTCGGACCTTGGAGTTATAATATCGGGCCACCCTCCGCTGATACATCGCCATCCGAACCTGCGCCATTTCCCTCGCTTCTTCCAAGAGGTCCAGGTTCCCTCGGAGTTGCTCCGAATTGGCCTCGGGTCGGTAAGCAGCCACCCGGGGCGAGGGGAGTCCGAGCTCCACGGGGACAACCGCTTCCGTGCCATAGGTTAGGCTGAAAGGCGTCTCCCCGGTAGGGGTCCGATGCGTGGTCCGATACGCCCAAAGGACGTTCTCGAGTTCTTCGACCCAAGCTTGCCCCGTCCGACCGATTCGCGCCTTAATTCCTTGGAGGATTGTCCGGTTTGTCACCTCGGCCTCACCGTTGGTTTGGGGATGCGACACAGATGTGAACCGATGCTCGATCCCGAACTCCTCGCAGAAGTCACGGAAATGCTTGTTGTCGAACTGTCGACCATTATCCGAGATGAGGACCCGGGGTACCCCAAATCGGACAATGATGTTTTTCTTCACGAACTTCCGGACTTGCGCCTCCGTGATAGTGGCCAGCGGCTCTGCCTCCACCCACTTGGTGAAGTAGTCGATTGCAACAATCAAGAATTTTCGCTGGGCTGAAGCGACGGGGAATGGTCCGAGGATATCCATTCCCCACTGTGCGAAGGGCCAGGGTGCGGTGATTGGTGCCAAGGGGACAGAAGGGACTCTCTGGACGTTGGCGTGGCGCTGGCAGGCGTCGCATTTCCGTACATAATCCTTTGAGTCATCCAACAACGTAGGCCAATAATAGCCTTGCCTCATGATCTTGTGCGCCAAGGACCTAGCCCCCGAGTGGGATCCGCAGACGCCCTCGTGAACTTCGCCGAGGACGTAGGCCGCCTCCGAGGGGCGGAGGCACCTTAAGAGGGGGGCGGTAAACGAGGTCCGATACAGCCTCCCTTCATAGAGTACGTAGTGGGCGGACTTCTTGACAAGTCGCCGAGCTTGATCTTCGTCTTCAGGGAGGATCCCTTCGGCGAGGTAGGCGACGAGCGGGTCCATCCAAGACGGCTCCGGATCAATCGCCATCACCGCTCCAGCCTCGCCGATGCTCGGGGCATCCAGGGTCTCCAGGTAGATTGCCCTCGACAAGTTGTGTGCCTCTGCGCCCACCAAGCGGGACAACCTATCGGCCCTGGCATTTTCGCTTCTGGGGACCTGCTGGATGTCAACACTGCCGAGGTCGGGAATGAGTGCTTGCACCTTCCGGACGTAGTTCTGCATGGTCGGGCTCCGGGCCTCGAACTCCCCACGAACCTGCCCGACCACCAGCTGGGAGTCGGTGAAGACCTTCAAACGCCGGATGCCGAGCTCTCCGGTGAGTTTGAGTCCCGCGACTAGGGCCTCGTATTCTGCCTCGTTGTTGGTAACTGGAAATCCAAACCTCAAGGCATACTCAGCTATTACTCCATCAGGACTGGTACGGACCAGCCCGGCCCCTCCACCCTCGGGGTTCGACGACCCATCGATGTGAAGCGTCCAGGTCGGGAGGTCGAGGCTGGGCGTTTCCAGCGGTCTAGGTTCCGCCTCCTGCACCGTGCACTCAGCGAGGAAGTCCGCGAGCACCTGGGCCTTGATGGCGGGTCGAGGCTGGTAGCGGATGTCGAACTCACCGAGTTCTACTGCCCACTTCACCAGCCGTCCCGCATTCTCAGGGTTGCTGAGGATCTGTCGTAACGGTTGATCAGTTAAGAGGATGACAGAATGGGCCTGGAAATAGGGGCGGAGCCTCCTGGTCGCGGTCAGCAGCGCGAAGGCGATCTTTTCAGCCTTCGTATACCGCGTCTCGGCGTCCCATAGGACCCGGCTGATGTAGTACACAGGCTTCTGGAGCTTTGCCTCTTCCCGAACCAGCACCGCACTGACCGCGGTTGGGGAGACCGCCAGATAGAGGTAGAGCATCTCCCCTTCCTGCGGCTTGGATAGCAGGGGAGGAGACGCCAGGTATTTCTTGAGCTGGTCGAATGCTGCTTGACATTCGGCCGTCCAGAGGAAGTCTTTCGGGCGTTTTAACACCTTGAAGAATGGTTGGCAGCGTTCGGCCGATTTTGCCACAAATCGTCCGAGCGCAGCGACCCTTCCAGCGAGCTCCTGAACCTCCTTCACTTTGGTCGGAGGGGACATACCTTGGATAGCCTTGATTTTGTCCGGGTTGGCTTCGATACCCCGCTGGTTGACAATGAAACCGAGGAACCTCCCGGCCGAAGCGCCAAAGGCGCACTTCGCTGGGTTCAGCTTCATGCGAAACTTCCGCAAGGTGGTGAAAGTCTCCTCCAGATCCACGATGTGCTGGTCTGCCTGGCGGCTCTTCACCAGCATATCGTCCATGTACACCTCCATGTTCCGGCCGATTTGCTCTTTGAAGATTTTTTTGACAAGGCGCTGGTAAGTGGCGCCAGCGTTCTTCAGACCGAAGGGCATTACCTTGTAGCAGTACAGCCACCATGCCCCACGTGACCGGCACGCGTGCCCAGGAAGACTACGGCTGCCCCTTGATCCAGCAATCCGACCTCGGGTCGGATATCTTCGGCTCCGCAGCCCGACCCCGAGTCGGCTGCCCCTTTGGTCCAGCAATCCGACCCCGGGTCGGATGTCTTCGGCTCCGCAGCCCGACCCCGGGTCGGCTGCCCCTTGATCCAGCAATCCGACCTCGGGTCGGATATCTTCGGCTCCGCAGCCCGACCCCGAGTTGGGTGCCCCTTGATCCAGCAATCCGACCTCGGGTCGGATATCTCAGGCTCCGCAGCCCGACCCCGAGTCGGGTGCCCCTTGATCCAGCAATCTGACCCAAAGTCGGCAATCTCTTGACAACAACAGACTGTTCCCCTGAGGCACGCCGCGGCCCCCTGCTCCACTACTCCCTGCAACGGCCGTATCCGGCGCTGCCCCACGATCCCCTGTAACAGCCGTACAAAGCGGAGCTCCACTACGCCCTGCCATGGCCGTACCCAGCGCTGCCCCACGACGCCCTGTAACGACCATGTCAGTGGCAACCCCATCGTGCCACACGATGACCAATCCCCAGAAAAACCCCCCAGCCTGATATATATATGCGGCTGGGGGGGAAGGGGAGGGTAAGCAAGATTTCCCAGAGTATTATCTTACCTGCTACCTCTTCTTCTCCTTCGATCTCCCCTAACTTGATCGTCGGAGGGCCCCCACTACCCCGGTGGTGGTGCGAGGCTTGCTTGCAGGTCTCCCGGCGGAAGGCGGAGTGCAACCGAAGTAATTCCAAGGGAACCCCATTCACACCGCTGTGCCAATCGTTCTCGGTTTGGACCCCCAGCAACAGTTGGCGCTAGAGGAAGGGCCCGGATCTCAGAGCGATCGTAATGGCACGGCGAGGTGGTCGTGGAGCTTCCAATGCTTCCAGTCGCGGGGCCTCTCGCGCCTCTGGCTGGGAGGCCGCTGCATCTCCAACACACTCTCAGCAACACTCCACCGCCCCACCGCCCATTCAGACGGTCGAAGCCGCCCAGTTCGACCAGCTAACCCAGCAGGTTCGCACCCTCGCGGAGGCGGTGCAGAATCTGCAGGGTGCGATGTCCCGGGCGCCGCAGCGGGCTCAGGAGCCGCCGCTGCCTGAGCGTTCGCCTGTCCTCCTCAACCCGCGCTCCTTCCTCTCCCATGGGGAGGAGCGCCGGCGCGAGGAGGATTCTCGAGCACGCTCCATTCTGCCGGGACCTTCCCACCGGAGCTGCACGGGGTACGAGAGGCGGGCCCGGGCGCGTTCCCAGACCCCCCAGTCCTCGAGGAACCCGCGCTCCAGTCGGTCCCCCTCTCGCCGCTCCTTGTCTCCCACCCACCGGTCGCGCTCCCTGGACCGGCGGGTGGACGATCTCCACCGACAACTCCAAGTCCTGAAGGGCCATTCTAAAGATCCCTTCGCCGACTTAGAGATCTCCTTCCAGCCGGCGCTTGCCTCGAGGATCCTGCGGACCCCGAATCCGCCGGGGTTCAAAATGCCGGCGATCGAGCCCTATGACGGGGCGGCGGACCCGCGGGATCACGTCGAGAGTTTCAGGACCCTTATGCTCCTCCACGGAGCATCAGATCTCCTTCTCTGCAAGGCTTTCCTGGCAACCCTCCGTGGCCCGGCGAGGGCGTGGTTCGCCGGGCTGGAGGCTGACTCAATCCGGTCCTTCGACCAGTTCACCCGCCTCTTCATCACTCATTTCGCCGTCAGTAGCCGGCGGCGACTGGTCTCCGACTCCCTCTTTGATGTCCGGCAAAACGAGGGAGAAAGCCTGCGGGATTATCTTACCCGCTTCAACAGGGCTACGCTGGAGGTCCGGAACTTGAGTCAAGAGGTAGCTCTTTCAGCCCTGAAGCGTGGCTTCCGGAAGGGCAGACTCACCTTCTCCCTGGACAAACGCCTGCCGCGGAGCTTCCCAGAGCTGTTGTCCCGGGCGAACCAGTATGCGGACGCCGAGGAGGCGGCCGCCCACCGGAGCAAGGAGGCCGTCGAGATCCCTCCAAAGCTTGGGAAGAAAAGGCGGAAAGAGGCACGCCAGAGGAGGAGCCCGACGCCCCAGCGTCGGCGCAGAAGCCCGTCACCGGCGAAGAACCACGGCGCCCCACGCCCTCGTTCTCCGCCCCGACGTTTCAATCGGTACACCCCTCTCCTGACTCCCCGGGCCCAGATCCTTATGGAGATCAAGGGGCAGGAGGACCTCCCGGCCCCGAGACAGATGCGGAGGATACCTGGGAAGAGGCCCTCCCGGGCGTACTGTGAGTACCACCGAGACCACGGCCACGACACAGAGGACTGCTTCCAGCTTCGGGACGAGATCGAGGCTCTCATCCGTCGGGGGCGTCTCGGTCGATATGTGAGCGACCGACGTCCCCCCGCAGACCCGCGTCCGGCCGACCCGGCTCCTCCAGAGCCTCGGGAGCAGAATCGACCCGTTGCGGGCGTGATCCACACTATCACTGGGGGCTGCCCCCGGCCCGTGAGGAACGCAGGGGGCTCGACGGAGGCGTCAGGGGCGGCCGTCGCAAAGAGGCAGAGGGTCGGCAATGTAATCACCTTTTGTGATGAGTATGTAAAGGGGGTTCAGACCCCCCACGATGACGCCATGGTGATCTCCCTCACTATGGCAAACTATGATGTAAGGCGTGTTCTTGTGGATAGTGGAAGCTCAGCTGATATCTTGTTTTACGAGGCCTTCCAAAAGATGGGCTTGTCCAGACAATTGTTGCACAAAATATCCACCCCCCTCATAGGATTCACCGGTGACGCTGTCCCGGCGGAAGGTGTCGTTGAGCTGCCTGTGACTGCGGGCGTCGCACCCGCAGAAGCCACGGTGCGACTCGGGTTCTTGGTCGTCCGTGTTCCCTCGGCCTACAACGCTATCCTCGGACGACCCGGACTGAACGCCCTTCGCGCGGTGGTCTCTACGTACCACTTGCTCATGCGGTTCCCCACGGCGGTCAGGATCGGGGAGGTCCGAGGCGACCAACCGACCGCACGGCAATGTTTCCTAGCGACCCTCAAAGGGAAGAAGCCCGCAGAAGCCCTAAGCGTCGAGTCCCTTGATGCCAGAGATGAGGTGGCCTTGCAGCAGGGGGAGCCGGCCGAGGGTGTGGTCGAAGTTCCCCTCGAGGAAGGCCGCCGGGACCGGGTGGTCCGGGTCGGCGCCAATCTCGACCCGGGAGCTCGGGCCCGGTTGGTGGAATTCCTCCGAGCCAATGCCGATGTATTTGCCTGGTCGGCGGCCGATGTACCTGGGATCGACCCGGAGGTCATTTCTCACGCCCTCAACGTCAACCCGACCCACCGGCCAGTGAAACAGAAGAAGAGACACTGTGCCCCGGATCGGATCCGGGGTGGTCGACCAGGAGGTAGACAAACTCTTGGAGGCAGGATTCATAAGGGAGGTGAGTTACCCCGAGTGACTGGCAAATGTTGTACTTGTCCGGAAGGCGAGCGGAAAGTGGAGGATGTGCGTCGACTATACCGACCTGAACAAGGCGTGCCCTAAGGATAGCTTTCCGCTTCCGCGGATAGACCAACTGGTCGACGCGACTTCCGGATATCAGCTGCTGTCTTTCATGGACGCCTTCTCCGGTTACAACCAGATAATGATGGCCCCACATGACGAGGAGAAAACTGCCTTTATAACGGACCGGGGGCTGTACTGCTACAAGGTAATGCCCTTCGGTCTGAAGAACGCTGGCGCCACTTACCAGCGCCTTGTCAACAAAATCTTTAAAGAGCAAATCGGTCGGAACATGGAGGTGTACGTGGACGATATGCTGGTGAAGAGCCGCCAGGCAGACCAGCACATCGTGGATCTGGAGGAGACTTTCACCACCTTGCGGAAGTTTCGCATGAAGCTGAACCCAGCGAAGTGCGCCTTTGGCGCTTCGGCCGGGAGGTTCCTCGGTTTCATTGTCAACCAGCGGGGTATCGAAGCCAACCCGGACAAAATCAAGGCTATCCAAGGTATGTCCCCTCCGACCAAAGTGAAGGAGGTTCAGGAGCTCGCTGGAAGGGTCGCCGCGCTCGGACGATTTGTGGCAAAATCGGCCGAACGCTGCCAACCATTCTTCAAGGTGTTAAAATGCCCGAAAGACTTCCTCTGGACGGCCGAATGTCAAGCAGCGTTCGACCAGCTCAAGGAATACCTGGCGTCTCCTCCCCTGCTATCCAAGCCGCAGGAAGGGGAGATGCTCTACCTCTATCTGGCGGTCTCCCCAACCGCGGTCAGTGCGGTGCTGGTTCGGGAAGAGGCGAAGCTCCAGAAGCCTGTGTACTACATCAGCCGGGTCCTACGGGACGCCGAGACGCCGTATACGAAGGCTGAAAAGATCGCCTTCGCGCTGCTGACCGCGACCAGGAGGCTCCGCCCCTATTTCCAGGCCCATTCTGTCACCCTCTTAACTGATCAACCGTTACGACAGATCCTCAGCAACCCCGAGAATGCGGGACGGCTGGTGAAGTGGGCAGTAGAACTCGGTGAGTTCGACATCCGCTACCAGCCTCGACCCGCCATCAAGGCCCAGGTGCTCACGGACTTCCTCGCTGAGTGCACGGTGCAGGAGGCGGAACCTAGACCGCCGGAAACGCCCAGCCTCGACCTCCCGATCTGGACGCTTCACATCGATGGGTCGTCGAACCCCGAGGGTGGAGGGGCCGGGCTGGTCCTTACCAGTCCTGATGGAGTGATAGCCGAGTATGCCTTGAGGTTTGGATTTCCAGTTACCAACAACGAGGCGGAGTACGAGGCCCTAGTCACGGGACTCAAACTCACCGGGGAGCTCGGCATCCGGCGTTTGAAGGTCTTCACCGACTCCCAGCTGGTGGTCGGGCAGGTCCGTGGGGAGTTCGAGGCCCGGAGCCCGACCATGCAGAACTACGTCCGGAAGGTGCAAGCACTCATTCCCGACCTCGGCAGTGTCGACATCCAGCAGGTCCCCAGAAGCGAAAATGCCAGGGCCGACAGGTTGTCCCGCTTGGTGGGCGCAGAGGCGCACAACTTGTCGAAGGCAATCTACCTGGAGACCCTGGATGCCCCGAGCATCGGCGAGGCTGGAGCGGTGATGGCGATTGATCCGGAGCCGTCTTGGATGGACCCGCTCGTCGCCTACCTCGCCGAAGGGATCCTCCCTGAAGACGAAGATCAAGCTCGGCGACTTGTCAAGAAGTCCGCCCACTACGTACTCTATGAAGGGAGGCTGTATCGGACCTCGTTTACCGCCCCCCTCTTAAGGTGCCTCCGCCCCTCAGAGGCGGCCTACGTCCTCGGCGAAGTCCACGAGGGCGTCTGCGGATCCCACTCGGGGGCTAGGTCCTTGGCGCACAAGATCATGAGGCAAGGCTATTATTGGCCTACCTTGTTGGAGGACTCAAAGGATTATGTACGGAAATGCGACGCCTGCCAGCGCCACGCCAACGTCCAGAGAGTCCCTTCTGTCCCCTTGGCACCAATCACCGCACCCTGGCCCTTCGCACAGTGGGGAATGGATATCCTCGGACCATTCCCCGTCGCTTCAGCCCAGCGAAAATTCTTGATTATTGCAATCGACTACTTCACCAAGTGGGTGGAGGCAGAGCCGCTGGCCACTATCACGGAGGCGCAAGTCCGAAAGTTCGTGAAGAAAAACATCATTGTCCGATTTGGGGTACCCCGGATCCTCATCTCGGATAATGGTCGACAGTTCGACAACAAGCATTTCCGTGACTTCTGCGAGGAGTTCGGGATCGAGCATCGGTTCACATCTGTGTCGCATCCCCAAACCAACGGTGAGGCCGAGGTGACAAACCGGACAATCCTCCAAGGAATTAAGGCGCGAATCGGTCGGACGGGGCAAGCTTGGGTCGAAGAACTCGAGAACGTCCTTTGGGCGTATCGGACCACGCATCGGACCCCTACCGGGGAGACGCCTTTCAGCCTAACCTATGGTACGGAAGCGGTTGTCCCCGTGGAGCTCGGACTCCCCTCGCCCCGGATGGCTGCGCACCGACCCGAGGCCAATTCGGAGCAACTCCGAGGGAATCTGGACCTCTTGGAAGAAGCGAGGGAAATGGCGCAGGTCCGGATGGTGAGGTATCAGCGGAGGGTGGCCCGATATTATAACTCCAAGGTCCGACCAAAACTTTTCAGAATCGGAGATCTGGTGCTAAGGCGAGCCAAAGCATCTCAACCCGCGGAAGGTGGGAAGCTGGCGCCAAATTGGGAAGGCCCGTATAGGGTTCGCTGGGTAAACCGACCTGGCTCCTACCAGTTGGAGGCCCTAGATGGTCGAGAAATTCCAAGGAGCTGGAATTCCGCTAACCTGCGGGTATATTGCCAGTAGAAAGACAAAGCCAGAAAGACAGTTCAAAAAATGTATAGTCCTTTTCATCTCAATAATTTCTGGTTACAATGGCGTGTTCGTGTGATTACAAAGAATTCCCGGAGGGGAATTGGGGAGTAAAGAAAGTAAGGAAGAGGTGGGGACTCCGTGGAGCTGAAGATCCGGGATCCCGAACCCTCCACCCGAAGCAGCTGCAATCCCACCGGACGTGGGTGCTTCCCCCCGGAGGCGCCATCGACGCCTCACGCAAAAGACGAAGAGCCGGCGCGGACGAAGAAGAAGTTCGCACTGCTTCTAGAGGAACGCCACATCCAAGGGATATTCCGGTCCTCGCCAGGAGAAGGGGAGGAAAGGAATACAAGGGAGAAGAGCGCGAGGAGGCGCGATCCCGGATGAAGCGTCTAGCGCAGAGCTCAATCGGGAGGTGGGATTGAAAAGAGGGGGGATGTGATCCCGGATGAAACGCCTAGAGCAGAGTTCCACCGGAGAGAATCTCCCTGTTGATCCCAGATGAAACGACTAGTTGGCGGAAGTTGCGAGGGGCGCGCCTCCCGTTCCTCCGGCGGGGGTTTCCCAGCCACGCCCCGGAGAGGAGGAACAAGATCCATGGCAACCTGAACAGCTCCGGCTTGGCAGGCTCCACCGCACCTGCGCTTATATTTATAGCCAAACTGTGGCCCCCTGGTCGTTCCGATGCGGGTGGCTCCAATAAATGCGGGCACATCAAATCAGGAGCCGTTCCGGCTCTCGAGGTTTATCCCCTCACGATCTCCTAAGTGTCGTTCTCCTTAATTGCATTCTTCGTGCAGGACACTCCGGGCGGCGTGTATCCCGCGGCCCACATATCTCCGCACGCGTCCAGGCCGCATCCGCCTCGAAGAACGCGCGTATCGCGGCCGCTTAACTGGCACTCCTCGCAAGCAGCAACTGGCCGGTCCGATTTCCCAGGTAACGCCTCAATTAGCATTTAATGGCCTTCTGGTGTTCCCCAGGCGACGCTTCGAGAGGAGGCGAAACACGATCGCAGCTGGCCACGGAGAAACCCCGTCGAGCGGCAAGTGATAGGGGTGCGACCAACGAGCGAAATTCTCCGAGGCTCGGCCCTCGGATGCCAGGCTAACCCGATGATCATCCCGGGAGCAGACTAGCCTGAAGCCCCGACCGGTCGCCTCGGCTTGCGCCAGCCTTGGCCGACCAACGAGCAGAATTCCCCGAGGCTTGGTCCTCGGATGCCAGGCTAACCCGATGACCATTCCGGGAGCAGACTAGCCTGAAGCCCCGACCGGTCGCCTCGGCTTGCGCCAGCCTTGGCCGACCAACGAGCGGAATTCTCCGAGGCTCGGTCCTCGGATGCCAGGCTAACCCGATGATCATCCCGGGAGCAGACTAGCCTGAAGCCCCGACCGGTCGCCTCGGCTTGCGCCAGCCTTGGCCGACCAATGAGCGGAATTCCCCGAGGCTTGGTCCTCGGATGCCAGGCTAACCCGATGACCATCCCGGGAGCAGACTAGCCTGAAGCCCCGACCGGTCGCCTCGGCTTGCGCCAGCCTTGGCCGACCAACGAGCAGAATTCCCCGAGGCTCGGCCCTCGGATGCCAGGCTAACCCGATGATCATCCCGGGAGCAGACTAGCCTGAAGCCCCGACCGGTTGCCTCGGCTTGCGCCAGCCTTGGCCGACCAACGAGCGAAATTCCCCGAGGCTTGGTCCTCGGATGCCAGGCTAACCCGATGACCATCCCGGGAGCAGACTAGCCTGAAGCCCCGACCGGTCGCCTCGGCTTGCGCCAGCCTTGGCCGACCAACGAGCGGAATTCCCCGAGGCTCGGCCCTCGGATGCCAGGCTAACCCGATGATCATCCCGGGGGCAGACTAGCCTGAAGCCCCGACCGGTCGCCTCGGCTTGCGCCAGCCTTGGCCGACCAACGAGCGGAATTCCCCGAGGCTCGGTCCTCGGATGCCAGGCTAACCCGATGATCATCCCAGGAGCAGACTAGCCTGAAGCCCCGACGGGTCGCCTCGGCTTGCGCCAGCCTTGGCCGACCAACGAGCGGAACTTCAAGAGTCAGGAGTCGGCGAGGCGCTACCAGGAGTTAAAAAGAGGAAGGACGAAAGTGAAATGAGGAAACACTTTATTTGCATTAACTTTCGTTGCATCAGGGTCGAGACCCATACAACGTGGCAAAACGCCAACATACAAAGAAAAGAACAAAGAAAAGTACAGAGAGTCAGCTTGGAGGAACCCCTGGGTCGGGAACGGCGAGCGCGTCCGCGAAGGGTAGGGAGACGGTTGGAGAATCGGCAGGCAATGGCATCGGAGGGGAGTCGAGGAGGGAGACCCCACTCAGGTCAATTCCGGGGTATTTAGCGGACACCCTTGCCAGGCCTTCATCGAAGCCTAAGGCAAAGGAGTCGGACCCCGCGTCCGACATGTCACGGATGAACTCGGCGGACTGACGATAGGCCTGTACCGCCTGACGCCCGATTTCCGCGCTCTTCTCGGCCAGCGCCGCCTCCGCTCGCTCCGTAATCTGAGCTTTCGCTTCCATGACCTTCGCCACAATCCGGTCGTCCGCCTCGGAGGAGACCCTCAGCAGATCGGCCCGAGCCTCCATGTGCTTCGCCTCGGCAGCGACGCGAGCAGCCTCAGCCTCCTCCAGGCGCGAATGAAGCTCCTGGTTGCTCGCACGAGTCCCCTCAAAGGCCGACTCCAATTCGGCCAGCTTGGCTTCAAGAGATCGGGTTCGGTTGCGGGCGTTGTCGGCCGACTGCTGGGCCTTCTCCCACCTCTCCCGGAAGTCGGCAGCCTTCCGGGACTGCTTTTCGGCCCGCTCCTCCGCCTTCCTGATCTCGCTTTCGAGATCCGAGGCAACCTTGAGTTGCTCCTGAGCCTCCAACAGTTGCCTCTCGAGGGCGGCGAAGCCGAGTGCCCGCTCTTCGGCCACCTGGAGCCTCGTCTCGAGGTCCCTGGTCGTCCTCCCCGCCGCAGCCCGGCCTCCCTCCTCTACAGCTTTCAATCGGCTCTCGGCCCTCGCCAGAAGCCTCGCCTGTTCCTCGTGGCTCTCCTCCAGGCGGATCATGTATTGGGCGAGCTAAGAGGTAGGAAAAATGAGAGCGTCAAAGGAGGAGCGAACGAACAGTCCGACGGCAACGGCAGCAGCACAAGGGAGAAACTCGAGGATGCCTGTGAAGAGAAAGGCGGACGGGGGAGGGCCCCCGGTTAAATAGGCAGAAAGGCGGGTGACGCCTCGGTGACGCCAGAGGACGCCTGGCTACCGAAGGATCGTTCGCGCCCCAAAGGCGAATCGACGCCATTAAGGAAGGATGTCCGCCGAAATCCGCAGACCGCCAGATCAGCGACAACCGCCATACGCCATAAAGAAGGCGGGGAGCTCGGAGAGCGCGCGCCTTTCTGAGGGATGGTGGCAATCTCGAAGCATCACTCCCTTCACCCATTCCCCTCCTGGTTCCAGGCTCGGAAGTGGGGGGCTACTGTTACGGGAGAACTTAGCCACCATGCCCCACGTGACCGGCACGCGCGCCCAGGAAGACTACGGCTGCCCCTTGATCAAGCAATCCGACCTAGGGTCGGATATCTTCGGCTCCGCAGCCCGACCCCGAGTCGGCTGCCCCTTTGGTCCAGCAATCCGACCCCGGGTCGGATGTCTTCGGCTCCGCAGCTCGACCCCGGGTCGGCTGCCCCTTGATCCAGCAATCCGACCTCGGGTCGGATATCTTCGGCTCCGCAGCCCGACCCCGAGTCGGGTGCCCCTTGATCCAGCAATCCGACCTCGGGTCGGATATCTCCGGCTCCGCAGCCCGACCCCGAGTCGGGTGCCCCTTGATCCAGCAATCCGACCCCAAGTCGGCAATCTCTTGACAACAACAGACTGTTCCCCTGAGGCACGCCGCGGCCCCCTGCTCCACTACTCCCTGCAACGGCCGTATCCGGCGCTGCCCCACGATCCCCTGTAACAGCCGTACAAAGCGGAGCTCCACTACGCTCTGCCATGGCCGTACCCAGCGCTGCCCCACGACGCCCTGTAACGACCATGTCAGTGGCAACCCCATCGTGCCACACGATGACCAATCCCCAGAAAAACCCCCCAGCCTGATATATATATATGTGGCTGGGGGGGAAGGGGAGGGTAAGCAAGATTTTCCAGAGTATTATCTTACCTGCTACCTCTTCTTCTCCTTCGATCTCCCCTAACTTGATCGTCGGAGGGCCCCCACTACCCCGGTGGTGGTGCGAGGCTTGCTTGCAGGTCTCCCGGCGGAAGGCGGAGCGCAACCGAAGTAATTCCAAGGGAACCCCATTCACACCGCTGTGCCAATCGTTCTCGGTTTGGACCCCCAGCAACAGTCAAAATGAAAAACTACAAAACTCCCCTTTCTTCTCCTCCCTTATTTTTTTATTCTTTCTTTTCAAACCAAAATAGAGCCATGCTCTATTTCTGTTTTTTTTTCTTTCTCTCTTCTCTCCCAAACCGAACCCTCCTCCCCCACTTATGAACCAACCGACCACCTCCCCTGTTTCATGGCCCCAACCCACAACCGAGGACTCCCCTCTCCTCCTCTCGTCCTCCCCTTCTTATAGATCGCCAGAGCATGGATCCCTTGACTTCGCATGGAGAGGAGGAGAAACGGGCGCGGGAACTCGGGAGGTGGATCTGGATGAAGAGCGTCGCGGGTGCTTGGATGCGGAGGAGGCTGGACCGGCCGAGATGATGGCGTGATCCATGGAGCTCGGACGCTTGGGATTTCAAATCTAGAAGAGATGCGAAATCACCAAAAGCTTTGTGGATGCCGGATTACAAGCGGGCATGGGATCCTTTCTTCTCCCTTGTTTCCGCACAAGATGAAGCTGTGGATCTTTGAAACGGGCAGCCGAAATCGGCGCTGGGAGGAGCGGATCCGTGGATGATGAATACGGACAGGAGAAGATGATGGGATGCTGGGATCATGGCTTTGGATGCTTTGAAAGCTGGAGGAGGATGATGCGGCTGAAGGAGGATGATGCGGCTGAAGAAGAAAGGGACGCATGAGGGAATCCGGAAAGACTCACGGCTTTGCTGATTTGGGAGGCTTGGAAGAGGGGCTGGCTGCGGGATCGACGGGAGGACGCCGTGTTGGGAACCCGCCCATGCCGCTGATATTTCAAAAAAATTCAGATGACAGCGGAATCGGCATAAGCGGGATCGACGTTCATCGCATGAACGTTGTTTCATGAACCGTTCGTAGTTAGATAAGAATTAAAACTTTTTAAACCTTTAGAAAGATCAGATCTTCACCTTGTGCAGGTAGATGATCACCGCAAACTGAAGTTCGTGGTCTAGGATGAAGGTTCACTTGAAGCCGTTCAAGTGTCCGGCCTCTACGGGTATCCACACGAAGCAGTGATCCGATCAAAGCTCTCTTGTCTTCCCGGGGTGCTAGCTCCCTTGCAAAGACTTCTTTTGATGGCTGATTTTCTCTCTTTCAATCAACCCTTGATTGTGTTTGAGAGGAGGAAGAAGAAGGATGAAGAAGAGGAAGAAGAAGAATCCCCACGCAGCCTTCTTTCTTTTCCCTGCATTGGAAGGAAGAAGGGAGGAAGAGGATGCCGCCAACACCTTTGGCTTTTATCTTCCTTGCTTGCGGCTGAACCAAGAGGAGAGGAGAGGGAGGCGTACGGCAAGGAGGAAGAGGACTTCTTCTATGCCCTAGGTGCCGCCCACAAGTCCCTTTTTATAGACATGTGGAGCTCCTAACATTTAGGAGTTCTTGATGTCTTTCCTAAGAGGGGGCGCCGTCTCTTCTCCCTTCTCCACGTGGAAAGGGGAGGGGCTTATCCCCTTCCTCATGGTAAACCCTAATCTATATTAGGTAGGGATTGGAATGCCCTAATGTGGTCAAGCCCTAATCCAATTAGGCTTAGCCCAAGGGTGAACCAATTTGGATCCAATCTAGGTAAGTCCTAATCCAATTAGAACTTAAATCAATTTTGACTCAATTGAACTCTTCAATCCTAATCCAATTAGGAGTCTTATTGATTCATTAGATTAATAATTAATTGTGACTTAAGAAACCCTAATCCAAATTAGGACATATATAATTTTAGTCCTAATCCAATTAGGACTCTATTTGAATCCAAAGTCCTAATCCGATTAGGACTCTAGGAATCCTACTCCAAGTAGGAATCCAATTTTGATTCAAAACTCCTAATCTCATTAGGATTGCAGGAATCCTATTCGAAGTAGGAATCCCAGTCCTACTCCAACTAGGATTCCCAGTCCTAATCCAATTAGGACTCTAGGAATCCTACTCAAAGTAGGACTCTTGTTTCAAGTCCAATTAATTAATTTCCTTTGTTCCTTCTTCAACTGAATATCAATCGAATTGATTACTTGTGATTCATAATCACTTTTCAACCATCGGATCGGTCAATACTTCTAGTGTGTGTGACCCCATAGGTTCTACTCTGACTGGTAGTGAGATATATTGTGATCTCTATCACTATATCATTGAAAACTCCTTTCAATGGGTTGGAACGATTCCAACTCAACTCATTAGGATTTATCGATCATCGAGATAATCCCTGTGAGTCCCACCATCCACCAGTGACACCTAGCAGCATGTAGTGGCTACCCAGTAGAATAGAAAGATGAACCTCTAGGTGCAGTTACCATGTGATACAGTTCTACTATCGTGGATCCCTACAGGACGGAGGTCATGGACAACTCGTCAAACCCCATCATCTGTCATATATCAAAATTTATTCGACTCGAGTTCGATAGTGGAAAACTCTTTCTCCACTTTATATTACTGCCCTGGCCAAGGTCTTAGAACTCAGTCTAACAAATCACATAGGATCACTCCTCTTCTATCAAGGTCGATAGATTCCTTGTAGGTGCATACCCTACTCCTACAGTGAACCTACTGTAGCCAATCTACACTGCATGGACCCATATGGCTAGAGACCATGTATGTGTGCAGTCAAACTACAATAACCTTACTGTGAGTAGCCGAAGCACCGCAGGTCAAAGGACCAGTCACACTACTGCAACATCAAGCAAGTCCCTGACGAGTGGATAGACATCCAAGTGACTTCTTGTCTTGGTCACGCTCAGTACCCTTGTTCTCTAACAAGCACCTGCACTATCACTTCAGTGTCCCTACACTGTGGACTCAAATCTCGTCCATCCAGAAGGAAAGTGATCTGTGCACTGATCGGATCGATCACCGTCCTCGTGATGATTCATTGATCAGGAGCATTTAGAAATTAATCACCAATGATACATGGCTCAAATTCTCAACTCTTGAGAATATGTATCATCATCTTATTAATTTCTTGGACGATTCATAGACACATAAATAATATGAATGAAAAAGATGCCTTTTATTTATTCAATAATAAATAGTCAAGTACAAAATTATGTCCCTAGAATTAACAATGTGTCAGCCAGATTGGCTTCTAGGGCATACATCTAACAATCTCCCACTTGCGCTAAAGCCAATCAGTCATATATCTAAGCCCCATCTTCTCAAGGTGAGCTTCAGTCTTTTGCTGACTTAGCTGCTTAGTGAACAGGTCTGCCACGTTATCCGCGGAGTCTACTCTCTGCACCTCTACATATTTCTTCTCAACATAGTCGCATATGAGGTGGAAGCGCATAGCTAGTGCTATGGTGCCAATGTTGTCGCAGTAAAGTGTTATGGCATCTAATGACATTACACCTATCTCTGCAATGAACTTTTAACCAGAAGATTTCCACTGCACCCTTAGATACGGCTTAACATTCAGCTTCTAAGGTAGAATCAATAATGATCGGTTGTTTAGAACTCTTCCAATTTACTGAACCACCATTGCACATATTCCGATGTAGACTTTCTATCATCAATATGTGTGCATCCTTCTACCTTCAACTCTGATCTTCTCCCAAAGACCAAGAATATGTCCTTAGTTCTTCTCAAGTACTTAAGACTGTTCTTCACAGCTATCCAGTGCTTCTTGCCTGGATCTGATTGACATATGCTCGTGACATTCACAGCATGTACTATATCAAGTCATGTACATAGCATGGCATACATGAGGCTCCCTATTGCTGATGCATAGGGGATCTTGCTCATGCGTTGAATCTCTTCAGATGTGTTGGGGCACATCTTCTTGGAGAGATTAATTCTATGCCTTAGGGGTAAGAGACCCCTTTTAGAGTTTTCCATGCTGAACCTTTTCAGCACTTCCTCTATGTACATCTTCTGTGATAGGCCAAGCATCCTTTTAGATCTATCTCTATAGACCTTTATTCCCAAAATATAGGATGCTTCCCCAAGGTCTTTCATGGAGAACCTTTTTGACAACCTGACCTTGACCGAGGTTAGCATGGGAATATCATTCCCTATCAGGAGGATGTCGTCCATGTACAGTACGAGAAATATAACAGTACTCCCACTAACCCTTTTTGTAAACATATGGTTCCTCTT